>NW_028288721.1:700636-1050954 GCF_059628265.1 Tinamus guttatus | reverse complement strand
CTTAATCTTGGAAGAAATCTCCTTTTTCTATGTTTCTCAGTGAGGCAAGAGAGTTCAAACAGTCTCCTCAACATGCACAAATGGAGGTACCAGGATTATCCACACAGAAGGAGATTAGGTGCCAGTTTGTCACAGTGAAATTTATCTCTTGTTGATAAAGCTGAAAAACAACAGCTGACCCTGGAAACTGCCACTGCTTTTGCTCTAGCCTTTATTTCTCCTCTGTGGCTACTTTTCTCCCAGTTAGCTTAGGGAGTGCCCACCTCATGTACTCATTTCCCAGGATGAAGATCATGGGGTTTAGCTAGCTGTTGGTATGTGTGCGAGCTGGCTCAATCACTAGCAACTCATTACAGATCAAGCGGTCAAATTCTGTGAAGTGGGACAGTTTGATCATCATTCCAGTCAGTCCACAGGAGATCCCTGTACCCATACCATACGTATGAGATAGTGCCCAGGGTTGCAGCTGGCCCTGTAGCATTCATAGGCTGTTTTATCAAGGTTGCAGATCTCTGTATAAACAGAGATGAAGGAAGAACATCTGGGCTACCCATTCTACCCAAGAGATGATCATCCATGCACAGAGGAGGTCACCCAGAATTTCAAGCTTTGTAACAGATGAATGGTGGATCTTAGGGAAAAACAGTGTTGCTGAGGAAGACACATTTGGTTCGAAGAATGGAGTGGTCATATGTGTGTCTGGTTCTGATGGGAACTTGGTCAGTGTATAGTCTCACAAGCTGGGCCAGCTATCACGTACTCTGCCAGTCAATGACTCCTCACCAGATCTTCCGCAGGTCTTCTCACTACCTGCAGTAAGTGCAAAAGGAGAAAATTCTTGAAGGCAATTCACACTCTTCCATCACTCCCATCAGATACCTGTTTTAAAATGAGTCTTAGAATAGGGCAGAAAATTTTCCCCTTTGCCTCTGATCTTTGCTGAATGAAGCACACTAGAGTATGTTTCAAAAAGAGAATACATGTAGAACTGCTCTCAGTAATGTTTTTGACCTCATTTTTAACATTATTCATTTTTCTAGTTGCAATTCATTGAAAGAAAAATGAAAGAAGAAGAAAAAGAATGAGGATATTGAGGACATTAAAAACACGTCAGGAAAATCATTTTTTGGGCATTTAGAAACATTCATAAATTTTAATACCTCTCTTTCCAGTGTTCCTCACTAGAAAGAACATTCTCATCGTTTTAATGTTCGTGGCTGATTAGCACTTTCATAACCCATGTACCTTGGGAAATCTGCGAAAGTTTCACTGCCAAGTCCAAGATAATGTCTGGTGTCTATAGTGGAGAAGAACATATATATATATGTGTGTGTGGTTTTTTGTGTTTTTTTTTTGTTTTGTTTTGTTTTTTTCTGGGTTTGCTGGGTTCCTCAGGATTATATTTTTTAGTGTTCTATGGTGCAAAATCTGCTTGGCTGTTGCCTTGTGATTAGAATTAGCAAGCAGGCAAATATTTATTATTATGTAGCTTGCATGAGTGAAAAAATGCTGCTTCAACTAGTAACTGTGTCTTGGCTATGTGGTTCTTTATTGACATAATGGTACCTGACTGACATAATGGTATCTCCAATGGAAAAGACATCTTTCTGTGGCCCATCCCCTTACCAAAATGCAATTTTGCTAAGGGATGTTATAAAGCTGCTGCCCCCAGTGGCTCTGGGACCCAAAGTCTCCTGTCTGGCCTTTGGAGGCCAGCCTGGTGCACCTAGGGGACGCCTCTCCACCCCAAGCACAGCTGATGCTCTCCTCTCTGTAGATGCCACCACTAGTGAGACTCAGTGTGTATCTCTCTCTCTCTCACACACACACACCAGATCACTGGGTTAACAGCTTGTCCCCCTCCTGCTGCAGCTGCTGCCATGGGCACTATGACTTGTGATCCCCTGCTCTAGCTGCTGACACAGATCCTCACTCCCCTCTCCCACGCTCCCCTCACTAACCTACATTCCCATATGCTGGCACAGTGACCCATGGTCCTGCTCTAGTAAGTGATGCTTCAACCTTCTCTTGCCCCATTTAAGAGCACAACAGGAGCCACTATCACCTGGGGTCTGACTCCACTTTCTGAACCCAGGCCACTCACTCTTGTATCTCCACCTAGATCTTACAGTACTCACAAAAAGGATATGAAAACTCAAGGTGTAAGAAAACAAACTGAGTCCTGGTTAAGTTGGATGGAAAGCCATCGCTGGACTAAAACCATTGCAGAAGGTCAATATCTTGAAGGGTGAAATAACTGCAAAGTCAAGCTATTTCATGGACCATGGTGTGCCTCCACAGCCTTGAGTATTCAGTCAGCAGCTAAAGGCTGCTGTCATTTTCCTGTCTGTATCTGTGATTCCACATTCCACACAAATACTAAAGACAGTGGCTTGGGAAATCACTCGGTTGGCAGTTATGAATTCCAAATGGGCAGGCTGGCAGGCTGCATAGAGTTCTCCACTCCCCATATGGCATTATTTTATCAGTAGAACTAAAGAAAGATATTGATAAATATTTTAAAGAACTGTGGATGGTAGCTGAGTGAAACAAACATTAGAAACCATCAGTTTTGGATAAAACAGTGATCAAAGTGATCCCAGTCCCATGTGAAGAAGGCGAGGTGGTCTTAGAATGAGAGACCCTTTTCCAAAAGCTATTTTTCCAAGTCTATAGACTTGGAGAGAGGAGGAATTTGTGAAATGGACCAAGCTGCATTGTCAAGGTAGTGCTACTTCAAACTTTGAAAATGAATCTATCAGAAAACACCGGGCAATAAAGTAACAGAGTGACTGCAAGCCAATGTAAATGCTACCAGAGAATTCCTGTCTAAAGGAAAAAGGGGAAACCCTAAAAATATCATCAGACATTGTTTGGTGGAGAGCAAAACTAGCTGCTGTATTATTGATTATTGTCCATTTGTACCAAATGCCAGTATTGAAAGACATAATGTATTACGTGAGCTACTGGCAAGTGAAGTTGCCTGCACAAAGGTGCCTAGCATCACCTTAGAGGCCCCAGCATATTTGACATCCATACAGGGCTAGTAGATGTGGTGCAGAGCCTATGAAAGACCTTTGCCTTTCTGGAGAATCAGAGAGACACCAGCTAAGAGATACCTGTAGCATTTCAAGTGGCATGAGTTACACTTCTATATATGTCCAACTGAAATGAAAGAACTGAATCCTTCCTTCTCAATTGGCTTTACAAAAAGATGAACTTCTTTGAAAAAAAAAGTCAGGTGACTTGGAGGGAAAACCACTCCAACAAAGCTGTTTTTATTTAAGTATCCTTCTCCGCAACTTCTCTTTTCCAGCCAGATGAATGGGAATGGCTATTCCACCAATGTATATTCATCTTTCAGCATTGATACTGCCCAAGATAGGTGACATGAGACCACATCCAATATGTAGGCTGTTTATGAAGGTATTCAAGCCATTGAGAGTGAAAAGGAGATTTCTGCATAACACAGTCTAGAGCCAAAAGCTCCTCTGTTTAGATTTCCCACTGCCTACTACCCCACAGAAGCTGCATGGCAAAACATGTTCTGTACCAGTCTTCTCTTTAGGGCACGTTTCACCTCCACATTTCTCAGAGTGTAAATCAAAGGGTTGAGCACTGACGTGACAACATTATACTTAAGGGTGGCTATCATGTCCCTCTTGGGTGAATTCCTTGAGGAAGGTGGCACATAGTTAGAAATGACAGGGACATAAAGTAGGGCGACTACTGTGAGATGGGAGATGCAAGTGGAGAAGGCTTTCTTCCTTCCCTCCATGGACCGGACATTCAGTTGGAGGAAGGAAAATATGTAGAGGTAAGAAAAAAGTGTGAAGACAAAAGGGTCTATCGCAAGGGCCCCGGTGATGATGCTGAGAAGGTTGAGGTTGAGCTGGTTGCTGTTGCAAGCCAGTCTCACCAGAGGCTTGATGTCACAGAAGAAGTGGTGGAAGCGGTTGGGGCCGCAGAAATGGAGCTGGGAGGTCATGACCGTGTGCATGACAGCGTGGAGAAAGCCCGTAGCCCAAGTGGCCGCAGCCAGCAGGAGGCAGGCCCGTGGGCTCATGAGCAGGGTGTAGCGCAGGGGGTTGCAGATGGCCACAAAGCGGTCATAGGCCATGACAGCCAGCAGCAAAGCTTCGCTGCTGCCCAGGAAGTGGAAGAAGTGGAGCTGGCTTAGGCAGCCGGTGTAGGAAATGTCCTGGGGGTGCCCCAAGAGGAAGCCAGCCAGCATCTTGGGTACAGTAACTGTGGAGTAGAAAATATCCAGGCAGGAGAGGTTGCAGAGGAAAAAGTACATGGGGGTGTGTAGCCGGGACTCGCACACCACTACAATCATGATTGCCATATTCCCCAGCAGGCTGGACAGGTAGAGCAGCAAGAAGAGCGCGAACAGGAATTGCTGCAGCCCTTGAAGATTGCTCAGGCCAAGGAGGATGAACTTCCTCACCTCTGTCTGGTTCTCCATGCCTGCAGGGAAAGAGACACTAACTTAGCAGTAGCTTGCTATCTTTCCATCCTGAGCTACTCTACACATTCCCTGGAGCCCTCTTCTAGAAGGTGCATCAGCAGCTGATGCCGCTTCATAAATCAAAAAGATCAGATACCAATCCGGGACCTGTATCAGATCTTGTGGAAAAGGGCACAGAAGAATTACTTGATCTCCCACTCCAGACCCTTCGACAAATGCTGGAATTGCTGTAAGCTCTAGGGTCGATAGTGACGCTGTAATTGCCACCTGTGTACCAGCCCACTAAAAGGAATGGCATATTTGAAAACAGCAAGCAAAGAAAATTGTGGGGAAAGCAGCGAGGGAGGAAGGGAAAAAGGAAGGCTGGTTACCTAAAGTCTGCATGAAAATTACTTTGAAATCCTGTAGGTTTTCCTTTTTAAAAAAATAGAAATGAAAGAAGAGTCCTGCAGTAGGTTTTCTTCTTCATTCCAGGTCCTGGCTGAATAAACTATATCCTTGCCGAAGCTGAGAGAACTACAGCAGTAGAGGAGATCCCATATAATGCACTGCTGTCAAAGAGGATTAATTTTCATCCTTCCTTCTTTATATAGTACTCTCTGCCACTGAAGAAATCACATTTATTTCTGGCCAAGGAAAATTCCTGTCTCTTTGCTAACTCCTCTTGGGATCAAGCCTCTGAATCTTAGGGGGTTTACTTCAGAAAACACCAAGGCATAGCATTTCAGGGGCATAGAAAGCTAATGATGTTGTGGGGAGTTGAACTGATAAAATAACAATGAGTTTTCCTCTAGCTACATCCTGTTAATATTGATAATGATTATTTGTATAGCAAGCTCTCATAAACAGGAGGAAGACGTAGAATAAAAATATATAAATATTAAAATATGCAAGGATATAATGCCTGATTCTAAGAAAGACTGTTTTAAAGGTGGCTTTTTCGAAGAAGTGTGTGACATCTTTTTGATATTCCCAGGCATACTAAGTTGAATAGGTATCATGGTTTCATTGCTTCTGATACAACTACACAGATAACCTGTTAAGCTCTCTATCTTAACATCCCTTCCTTTGATCCCTTCATAACCTTTCCTCTTCTCTTCTCCTTTCCTTTCCTTTCCTTTCCTTTCCTTTCCTTTCCTTTCCTTTCCTTTCCTTTCCTTTCCTTTCCTTTCCTTTCCTTTCCTTTCCCTTTCCTTTCCTTTCCTTTCCTTTCCTTTCCTTTCCTTCTCTTTCTTTCCTTTTCCTTTTCTTTTCTTCCTTTTCTTTTCTTTTCCTTTCCTTTCTTTTCCTTTCTTTCCTTTTCTTTTCTTTTCTTTTCTTTTCTTTTCTTTTCTTTTCTTTTCTTTTCTTTTCTTTTCTTTTCTTTTCTTTTCTTTTCTTTTCTTTTCTTTCTTTTCTTTTTTCTTCTTTTCTTTGATGGTCTCCAGGAGGTCTTCATCATCTTCCAGGACCTTCTCCAATGCAATCGTGGAGGAAAGGGTTCCCACTCTCATCATTTCAGCCACATTTTTATATACGTTCTTGACCATTTCTGTCTTTTGCCTCTCCACTGGTCTGTCCCCTTGGTGCAACTATTCCGCTTTTCTCAGCGGTGCTAATTCCGTTTTTCTCAGCAGTGCTAATTCCCTGAGGCCCTCGTAGCTGGGACTTCCGAGGGTCCTCCTTCTTCTTCAGCTGGGAGCACACAGCACTTTGGGAAGTGACAGGCAATACTATGATGGTTCTCCTTTGTTCTCCCACAACAGGAGCACTGATAAAGGACTCGTTGATGGCCATGGGTCCTCTTTAAATGTTCTGCTAGGGCTGCCATCTTCTCCACTCTGGTACCACGGCATGGACATGCTGGGTGGTCTTGTGGTAGCTGGAGGACCGATGTTCCCACCTCAGTTGCCTGGACTGAGGCACCCAGGACAGCATCAGGCAAAGAGATTGCAGGCCCAGAGGCAGATGATAGTTCACTGGGCTTCACCTCTTCGTCGGGGAGTGATTCCACCACTGTTCTCAGAGATGAGCCTCCGGCAGCCAACACGTCATGGACCTCTGGGTTAACATGGAACATAGGCTCAGCTCTAACAACCACAGGATGTGTCCTTGCGGTATCACTGGGCAATTCCTCAGCCTGCGTGCTCCCAGAAACAAAATTTATGACATGAGGTTTCACTGGTTTGGAAGACATCTCTACAGAGGTTTGCATTAACTCAGAAGAACCAATCCCTCACATTCAACTGGGATGCCAAATTGAAGCCCCAAGGGATAGGGCTATGACCTAGACATGAATAATCTTGGCTCAGATAAATTTGGAGTCACCTTGAGATACTACTGAGCAGCTGGTGATTTCTGGTCAGTAGGGAGAGAGTAACAAGACTGGGGCAGAGGCAAGCTTAGTCACCCAAAACTTGGGCTCCAGTGGGACCGGCGAGGAGGTGCTGCCTCTGCAGCAATGCCCAGTTGCTAACTATGGTCCTATCCTAGGAGAGTCATAGTTACTCTCACCATTTACCTGAACTTCTTTCAATTTCTTCCGCTTTACATTCATAATGCTGGGCAGAAATCACATTGCATCAACATCCATCATGGGCCTTCATGATGCTTTGTTTTAATTAAACAGTCAGATTCCCCTGCGCCACACCAGCTCTAAGTCCGCTGCCAGCCACCAACCAAACTGGGCCACCAACCCAGGGACCCTACTTTCCCACTTGACTGGCAGCCACGTGATCAGTGGAGCATGCCCAGCCCCAACAGACATTTTACACACACTTTGTGTCACACCTTATATTCACACAGGGCCTCCCACTTATTCTACAACTCTCACGACTCTTCACACCAGAAGAGAGTCAAGTTCAACAGCGTCTTCATTCCACACTCATTCATCCAATGCCCGTAACCATGGATGTGGTTTTCCTGGATAGTAGGGAGGGACAGTGACAAGGACTTTCATCCATGCATGCATGCCGCTAGTTAGATGAGATGGCATATGGCTATGTAATGAAACCTGATGAAGCAGGGTACCTTGCCGACCTCCTCAGAATGTCCACCTAGAGTCAAGCTCAATAGCATCTCTTCCTTCCCTGATCATTCCACCCAGCACCTTCATGGTTGTGGCATTGCAGGATAGAACATAGGGAGAGTGGGAATCATAGAATCATAGAACCATAGAATGCTTAATGTTGGAAGGGACCTCTAGAGGTCATCTAGTCCAATCCCCCTGCACACGCAGGGTCACCTAAAGCACGTGGCACAGGACTGCGTCCAAGCAGGTTTTGAAGATCTCCAGTGAAGGAGACTCCACAACCTCTCTGGGCAGCCTGTTCCGGTGCTCTGTCACCCTCACTGTAAAGAAATTTTTCCTTGAGTTCATGCGGAACTTCTGATGCTTCAGTTTGTGGCCTCCATTGGCACATCCATTCACGAACCTCCATAAATAATGAGCTGAAATTCGGATCTTAAATGAACCCTGCACAAAGCAGAGTACCTTTTCTGGTTTTCATTTGGAGGGTGAGCCTTTCCACAGGTCAAACCTAACTAAGCATGTGTCATTGGGGAACACTTTGCCCATTCCACCTTCAAGTTCCACCACAAACAGAAAGAAGGCAAAGCAAAATGGAAAGCTCATGAAGAATGAGCAAGCACCCTTTGTCTGCTCCGGGAATTTTTCTCTTCTCTTCACAAAGAAGGACTTTGTCTAAGAAAGGTGCTTCTTAAAAGGGTCCTTCTAGAACTCAACCATGCAGTTTGACACACTGAAAGTCCCATTCAAGCTCCACAGCTGATGCTCTCACAGGAGCACTTTAAACCAAGAAGTGGGGGGCACTTGGAACCAGAAATGAGAGGCCTTTGAGGTTCTCCTCAGTCATATCTCCTGCCTCATCACAGAAGTGAAAAAATGATCAGAGGAGCGGTATTTCCCCTGCAGGAGGGCTGCAGCACACATTGCACCACTCAGGCCTCCCCCTTCTTCTATGCCACTCATGTCTCTTCACAGCATCAGACTAGAGTCAAGCTCAAGAGCACCTTCTTTCCACACTCCTTTTGCCTACCCCATTCCCTTGCTTGTGGTTTCGCTGCATAGCAGGAGATGAGAGTGGGAAGCTCATTCAGCCCTGAATGCACTTCCCTCATTTGCTGGTGTCACAGCTGTGCACTTAATGAACCCGGGGAGAAGCAGGGCATCTTTTACAGGTTTGGAATGGAAGGCGGTCCTTCCAGACAGCTCAGATTCAAACAGGTATTAATCATTTGGGACCACATCTCACATCCCACCTACAGGCTCCACCACAAACACAGAGGGACTAGAGCAAAATAGAGCAGTACAGAAAACAGAGCAAGCTCCTGTTGTCTGTGTGAAGACTATTTTGCTTGCCTTCATGAAAGTCAGAGACTGCTCCAAGCGGATCACCTTCTCTGACAACGTGACCCGCCTAGTGGATGAGGGATAGGCTGTGAGCACGCTCTACTTAGACTTTAGTAAGGTCTTTGACACAGTCTCCCACTGCCTTCTCATGTAGAAGCTCCTAACTCCATAATGGGATTCATCAGAGGGGTGATGGCAGTGAAGAAGATCGACACAACTTTGCCTGCCACTAAACTCTTGGCTGGCCTGAGATAGATGAAAATGTAATGTCCTAGGAACAGTGTCACAATTGTCAAGTGAGCAGCTGAAGGGGAACTTGACAGGCCTGTAGTTTTGTTTCCCGTGCTCCTGCAGCTCTCTGCTGAGGGTAAGGGCTTTGGGCGCTGCTGCAGCAGGTGCCGCAGACCATGTTAGTTGCCAAAGCAGCTGGGGCTCTGGGGCTGTAGCCTGCAGAGGGCTGGGGGCTGTTGTAAGAGCCTGGCCCAAGGACCCTATCCTGCACAGAGTGTGCATGAGGTTTTATGCCAGCTGCATCAAGAAGCTGGAAAAAACGGCAAGCTTAATTGCAGCCCTTCGCAGTGGGAATTGTGCTGCTTTCCAGGCCTACTTCCATTGCTCTGGGAAGCCTCAGTGGCTTCCTGCTCTTGGAAGGCTAAACAAACACCTTCTCCAAAGCTTGGTCCCACCAAATTCTCCACTCCCCAGGAGAGCGTCCCGCCCCACTTCCCTGCATCCTGGTCTCTACAGAATGACTCGCATGGATATTCGAGTCATTCAAGAGCCACTCTCAAGGCTCCCTCGTGCAGCATCTGCTTATGGGGCTTATGGGCACGGTTGGGGCTGAAGAGTCAGCTTTGTAGCGGCAGGATCCTCCTGCAGCAGCAGCAGGGGCTGCTGCCTTTGCCAGCAGGCAGGAAGCTGCCTCGGAAACCTCCCAATGGGCCTGTGCTGGCTTGCAGGTCCCTTGGGCAAAGGATCCCAGCAAAGAAACTGGGAGGATGACTATTCCCGGGACCTGCTCTCGCCCCATGCGCGTCTTCCCCAGGTGAACACGTTTCCTTTGCAGCCCTTGGCTGGCGGACAGGGTGCCCTCGCAGCTGCTACTCAGCCGGGTGCACTGCCGGGGCTCAGTGCTCACAGGCACTTACGGCAAGTTCCCAAGCTTTTGAGGGACACTGCCAACCCCCCGGGGAAGTGTGCACGGAGGCAAAGCATCTGGTAAATGAGGAGTTCTCCTAGGGCAGGAAGAAGCATGAGTCCTGGAGCAAGAGGCCAGGTTCAGACAGCCCCCTGTCTTCAAACCTGCCTCGTTCTCTGCTTTCCAGGTTTCGGCTCCTGGAGAAAGGCAGCCCAGAAGCCAGGGCTGTCTCCACCGGCTCCAGCTCTGGGAAAAAGAAAGCCGAAGAGCTCAGGAGCACCAGCCCCACCAAAGGTAAGGCCAAAGCTGCCGGCCTGCGGGGCACGTTGGCTCCCTGGCCCCCCATGCTGCCTCACAGCAGCCACCTGGAAAGGGGCTGCTCAGCAGGCTCTGCTCAAGAGCTTCCTCCCTTCCTCCCTGCAGAGCAGCAGCCTGGAAAGCGCCTGCAGCAGCGCCAGGAGCTGTGTCTGCCCGCGCTGCCCAACGCAGGCACAGGCAGCAGGTGGCAAGGCCCGGCAAAGCAGCCTGCTGCCAGGTGAGAGCCTTGGCGGAAGGGAGGAGGCTCTGTGCTCCAGAGCGGGCCCCTTTGTACATGCTGGGCCTAAGGCCTCCAAAAAGCCTCCAACACACCCCACTTAAGGCTGTTCTCCTGCTGGAAGGCAAGCATGTACCACTTTGCGTGGGAGCCTACCAAGGCCTTAACTTTCCTTTCATTTTGGGGAGCCAAAAGGAAATGCCTAGTGCAGGAGTGTTTATCCAGGAAGGAGTCACTGGAGATTGCAGGGAATCCCATTCTTTCCCTTGTGGGATCAGATGCTCCCTGCCCTCAACCTCTTGCCTCCCACGGTGTCTTCTCAGCAACTTGATTAAACAAGTGGGGCACATGAAGGATCCTTTGGGGCAGAAGGAGGGGAAAGTGGAGCACCGCCCACATCCTCCATCCGCTCCTCGGACTTCCGCTGCCCATGCTGCTCCCAGGGCTGCCGCACAGGTGTGTGATGGGATGTCATGGAAAGGACCGTCAGGGCAGGCTCCCTGCAACCCCCAGTGGCCTCTCTGAGATGTGTCCTGCAATGATGCAAGTTTGGCTCTTTTTTGCGACACAAAATGCCTGCAAACCTTCTTCTGGGGTTTTTTTGATCACAGAAGAGGTTTTGTTTGGCTTTGAAGACTTAGAGGACAGGTCGGTGCCTCTTTGGTCCCTGCTCAGTTAGGGCAGGAGAGAACAGTATTCCCGCTGTGACGACAGGGGGCAAAGAGCCCGTGAGGCTCAAGAGCAGGGCCAGAAGAGATGGTGAAGGACAAAAACCCTGATGAGAGTGCATCAACTCTCCTTCCCAACCGCACAAAAGTGTGATCGGGTTGCCTTCCTGTGCCTTCACCAGGAAATGGCTCACCCTTCCGTGCAGTGCGCTCCAAAGGCGGCCTGCATCTCCGTCTTCAAAGGGAGGCAAGGGCAAGCCGCACAGAGGAGACAGCAGGCTGTGGTGGCAGAAAGGGCCCCACATCAGGAGAAGCTATGGGATGCCGTGCAGGGCCCTCTGAGAAAGGGGCATCTCCTGCCTGCCGGGCAGGCAAGGGAGCTTTGCAGGCAGCCAGGGCCCAGGAGGAGGATTCCTGCCTGCCTGGGCCAGCAGCCAAGTCAGCTGAGCCTTTCCGAGGAGGGAGATGGCTGCAGCCAGGGGAAATGGGCGAGGGGGTGGCAGCCTCTGGATCTGTGCCTGGACCAGGTGCACCCCCTGCGAGTGGGCCAGTGCCATCTCCCCTGTTCACTCCTCCCTCTGAACCTCATCTGGAAGTTTGTTCTACTTCCTCTTACAAAACAGACGCAAAGGGTCAAGAAGCCACAACACCTTGGCCAGCGCTCCTCCGCAGACAGAGGCATGCCAGCAGACAACTGAGTGTGCAGAGGCACGCGAGTTGCAAGCTGTGGCCTGGGATAATGGTGCACCTTGACCCGTCCCTGTCCCCAGATGGGCTAGCACCTGAAATCCCTCTGCTGCGGGGCACGCAGCATCCCCTATACCTACCGGGATAGACAACATCCCCTGAATTCTGCTGGTGGGGGTGTGCAGGAACTGCAGAGGGGAAAAGTGCCAAGGGTCCCCAGGGAGCAGGAGAAGGACTTTGTTCCTCCTCCTGCAGATATCAGCCGCCAGAGGCAAATGAGAACGCGAAGGTCAGCACCGCGTACAAACTGGTTCAGGACCGCTGGAAGGAAAGGGTGGAGGAAATCCAACAGAAGCAGGAGGAGGACAAGTCTCGCCGGTAAGTAACTCCCAAGGCAGGCAGGCTCCCTGCTCCTGCCAAGCCCTTTGTGCCAAGGCCCGGGGAAAAGAGGGTCTTTGTGATGGAGATGACATCATGTCCCCAAGGCCATTGTGATGGCATGGTGCCCATGGTGCTGTATTTATGCTTGGGCAGTGTCCTCGCCCTGGCCCACTCTGGATGCGTCCTCTGAGCAGAGCAGCTCCGCCCTGAGGGAGCAGCGCTTCTGTGAGTCCAGAGCAGCCAGTCTCCTGGTGCACAGCCAGGAGATGGAGAAGGAGGGGCAGGTGAACGCTTGCTCGCAGCCTGTGGACGGGCTTTCTGACACACGGGAAGATGGCAGTGAGGTGAGCGGTGGCTCTAGTGGGAGAGGCGGGCAGCAGGGATGGGAGCTGCACCGGAGAGCATGAGGGTGGTGGGGAGGAGGAGTCGGGGCAAACCAGCCCAGCAGGACCTTCTCTCATGTCGGGGTACTGCCTGCTGGACTGTCCACACAAAGCACAGCGAGCAGGACCATCCAAGGTGCTGATGGAGCCCGTGAGCCTTGCCCTGATGTTCAGAGAGCATCTGTGGGGCCAGCACAGCGGGCCTGGTTCAGCTGTGAACATCCCTTTGACAGGGGATGAGGCTTTCTGTGCCGCAGGGGCCACTTGTACCAGCACAAGCACCTCCATCGTGTTTCTCCTTGTCCGCGCAGGGAGCCGAGCAGGATCCACGTGCTGCACTGCATCACAGCGAGACCCTGGCTCCATCCCACACAAGGGACAGGTTGCGTTTGCTCCCTGCCCCACCGAGCTCACAAGACCTGGCAAACATCATTGCACAAGTACAGGGCCCATCTCCTGCCCCGTGCTGACAACCCCCTCCCCACCCTGCCTGTAGGAGCAGGGCAGTATCTTCCTAGGTGGGAGAGCACTGCTGTTGTTCAGGCCCTAGAAGGGCAGGGAATTGACGGGAGGGGAGGACGCAGACTGGGAGGAAAGGACTGCACTCACTTTCCTAATTACGACCTTTGGAAAAGGCACAGGGGTTGGACACGAAGGTGCACAGCCAGGACTCCGTGGGAGCTAAGCCTTCAGTGTCCCCAGAGCTTGTGATGTGGCCTCCACGAGGCCAAGTGTCCGCTGCGGAGGCTCCCCAAAGGGAAACAGCCTGTGCTGCGAGAGAGGATGCCCTTCACAGGGAGGAAATGGAGAAAAGCCTTTCAGTGGAGGCTTGCCTCAGCAGTAGCTACTTCGCAGAGGTGCCACCAAGCTCGGCACAAGCCAGCACTGCTGGCACCCAGGGTGCAATGGTGCCGTGGGAGGCCCCATTCAGCATCATCTGCAACCTCCAAGGACAAGCGCTGCGTGTTCGCCCTGACAACACCGCGCAGTGTCTGTCCGTGCTCTCCATCAAAACGGAGCCGCTGGAGGAGCGCAAGAGGACTTTCCTGGCATGCCCTGGACAGAGCCTGGGGCAGCTGTGAGAAAGCTTCCTCGAACCACCGTGCCCCGCAGCAACACAGCGATTGCACAGGGGTGCGCACGGCCGTAGGGGGCATTTGCTGGTGGAAAAACGAGCTCCTTTCACCAATCCCCCCCTCTCCCTTCAGCTCCACACCAGCAACTCCTTCTACAACCTGTGGCAACCGGAGGTGACGCAAGTGGAGCTCCTCAAGGATGCCAGGTCCAAGTGGGAGGTGCTGGAGAGGCTCTACACCCATGCACCCAAGAGGGAGAGTGAGATGGCAGCCAGGAAGAGAGTGCAGAGAGCATGGCACAAGGAGCAGGAGGAGTGCAGTGAGGAGGAGGTGGAGGATGACGGAGAGAGTTTCCAGTGGGAACAAATGGAGCATGAGCTGGGTCACCCCAAGCCGCAGGAGCATGTTGGGTGATAGAACAACCTGCCTCAGGTTTGCCTGCCTGCAAAAGCATTAACGAAGGAGACGATGGGAGGGAGGCAGCCAACGACGTGCAGAGCTCGCCCTCCATCCCAGCACTGCTGCAGGAAGTCGAGGCAGGAGCACCTCTTTTGGCTGCACACCTGCCTCTCGTGGGGGACAGCATGCCTCTTGTCCCATCACACAGCACCACAGCAAAGGCACACACCTCCCTGCTAACTGGAGACTCTCGGGATGCCACAGAAAACGGTGTTCTTGCTCCATCTCTTCCCACCCTGCAGGAGACACAGGTTCCTCCTGTGCCTGACGGTACTGGTAGGGAGAGCAAGAGCCCACCTCTTGAAACACAAGAGCCCAGAGACACTGCACCAGGCAGCTCTGAATTGGCTGCAGGACCTCCTCAGCACGGGAGCAAAGGACTTGTCATCAGCACTCAGCACCAAAGGGAGCTGCCCTCTGAAGAGTGCTGTGGCACTGTGGGGTGGCTCTGGAGCACTGAACCATCCCATGGTCCCCTGCCCACAGTCACCATCACCCCCAGCTCTTCAGCCCCTGGCCTGTGTGCCCTGGGCAAGACGCCTGCTGCTTTGTGCTTGCAGGCACGGCTCCAGGCCCTGCTTGCCCTGCGCTGAGCGCAGCCCTGGGGCACGGATGTGGAGTCAGGAGGGAAGGGGCAGCCCCAGCAGCAGCCCCCAAGCACAAGCATCCCCCGGCCTCCTCGGGACACACATGGGGCGGCCTCCAGTGCCCCAGGCGTGGCGTGGCCCCTGCCACAGCCCTGCTGCTGCAGCCCCAGCACCAGCCTCTTCCCTTGCACAGGCAGCTGCACAGCCCTCCCCTTGCTGCTGGCGCATACCCACAGCACACAGCCACCCCAAACCCTTCCCGCGCACAGCCAGGGGCAGCAGCGCGCTGAGAACTGCCAACTCATAGCACCTGCCTCTGGGGTTTGCTCTGCCCATGCAGGTGTCCTCTAAGCCCAAGGAGCAGGAGAAGACACCGTCTGCCCTCAAGAACACACCAGAGGCAGAGGCAGGTATGTACTAACTGCAGAGCCATTGTGGGCACGGCCAGCCCGTCCCGACACAGCGATCGGTGCTGAGGCCAGCAGCAGGATGCCCTCGGGGACCGGCTGAGCCCAGGCCAGGAGTCCTTGGGCAGCCCTTGGTGTTGGGGAACAGGCACCTGGTGCTGGCCCAGACCATGCCCCGCTGCTCTGCTTCCCCCAAGGCACCAGCGCCCTCCCTCGTGCTGCAGCTCCCGCGAGACGGCCCTCGCGCCTCCGGGCAGCGCTGCGAGCTCTGCGCAGAGCTTTCTGCTGCTGCCGCGTGTCGGCGCAGCGAGAGGAGGAGCGCAGAGATGCCTCTGCCAGGCAGCTCCCCTGACATGGGAGATGGAGGCTACCACGGAGCCACTGTGACAGACACTCCCTCCCGGCTGCTCCAGCAACGCAGGTGCATCGTGTCCCACACAGCACATCCCCATCAACAAAACCCTTGTGAGCCCTTTAGCCTGTGTTTCCGGGAGGAGAACAGCCTGTTGTCCACTCCCAGCCCCGCTGCTCTCATTTCAGTGGCTGTCCTGCGCTGTGTCCTTACAGCAGGGCTGGCACGTCCTGCCCGTGCAGCCCCAGGAGGGAAGAGCCGGAGCAGCAGCCCTGAGCACTGGTCACTGCAGAGCCGACGCCGCAAGGCCCAGCCCCGGCTGCAGCCAGGCCACAGCCACGGCCAGCGGGAACCGCTCGTAGGGCAGCAGCGACAGGGGCAGCGGGGCAGATAACCCTCCCCGAGTGCCCCTCCAGAGACCCCTCCAGCAACAGGCAGCCCATGGGGCACCAGGACACCAGGCCGGGAAGTCGCGGGATGGGTTATCAGGAATTGGGCTATGGGGGCGGGAGCGGCTGCGCTTGGGCTGCAGCCCAAACCTACAACTAAGAACGTGGGGATTGGAGGTCCCTGCTTGGAGGCGCCCACCTCAAGTGGCACCTTTATTCTGCAGAATAAACCTTTCTTTTAGCTGGGAAAATGATTCGCTGTTTAATTTGGGAAAGTACCAGAGACCTGAGCTGAGCTGAAAGAGTGAGGAGGCACCAGTAACATTTCTGTGGGGAAAGGTGTTAATTGGGTCATTCCTTCCACCATCCCGTGTGGCAGCAGCCTAATTCCTGGGGGAATTGTGGCAACCATGTCATTCCTTCCACAATCCACGTGGCAGAGGCATAATTCCTGTTGGAAAAGTGGCAGCTACAGCAAAAGCCAGCACTGCCGGCACCCAGAGTCTTGGCACCGCTTCACACTTCCCTTGGCAGCCTCACTCCAAATGGGGCTCTAGGCTTCCTCCATCTGCTAACTTCACCCTATCACCAATGCTCAACACCAGCATTTCCTCGGGAAAAGACTCATGCTTGGCCCACTTGGTGGTTCGGGTGAGAAACAGGGTTGTTGGTGTGGAGGCATCTTCCCAACGAAAGATCCAAATGCGGAACCTTCCCGCCCAGCTCCCCAGCACTGCTGGTTTCCTCATCAGCCGCTGGGCGCTCGGATCCCTCTGCTTCCAGCCAAGCTGCTTTCCCCTCCTTTCACTGAACGTTGCAGCTCCTGCGCACCCATTGCAGAGCCCGTCCCCATGGGGGCCATGTCAGCCCCCATCCGTGCCCATCTGCCCAACGCAGTGCTCTGCACTTCCCTTTCTGGTCAATGAAGTTGTTTCCAGTCGATCCCGTCCCCTAGAGCAGCCCACGCCATTGTCCACGGCCATGAGATAAGGCAGGACGCGCATTCGCACCTCAGGCCCTCTGGATGCTCCGTGCTCAGGGCCCCTTTGCTCTTTCCTGGTCTATTCCCTCTATCTCCAGCACCGTGGTGCACGAGATGCCTGAGGGACTGCGGAGCAGCGAGCCTGCCCTGGTGCCTGCAGGACCAGGACTGGCTCCTGTCACAGCCTGTCCTACATCGGGCCAACGAGCAGTACACAGGAGTTATCCCACCTACATCCCCATCCTGTTCAGCCGGGAGCCCACGTTTCCCTGCTCTAATCCCAGGAGCAGGGAGACTCGGCTTTCCCCAAACCCACCTGCTACTGCCGGACGGTTTTTCTGCCACCCTCCTTTGCAGCCTCTTCCTTCCTCCCCTTTCCCGTGTTTCCCTATTGCCCTGAAGGCCCCATTCCTGTTCCCTGGTTAGTCCAGCTGGGCTCCAGAGGGCTTGCCTCATTTTACAAACCGTTTGTACGTTTGTATGCAGCATTCTGCTGCTTGACAGATGCTTAATTAGCAGCTGCCTTTCCTGAGCTTTCCAAGCCACTTCCCTTTCGCCCATGGTTTTCCCCCCCAAAGATCCCGCTTGGAAGCAGGAGAGAGAAGAAGAAGAAACAAAAACAAAAACAAAAACAAAACAAGAAGAGGGGATCATCACTGCCCTCCCCCTCAGACAGCTTTAGGGGCCGTTTCGGCCATTTTTAGGGGCCGGTTCTCGGCTCGCGGCTGCACGGGCGCCGCCTCATGGCGAAATGGTGGCACTGCGCGTGCGCGGGGGGGCGGGGGGAGCGTGGCGGCGCAGTACGCACGCGCTGGCGGGGGGGGGTGCGGCTGCGCCTCCGCACTGCGCATGCGCGCTGCTCTCCGGGCGGGAGGGGGCGCGCGCGGCTCCTGCACACTGTGCATGCGCCGTTCTCCGCGCTGGGAGGGGGGGAGAACGCAGCTCCTGCGCACTGCGCATGCGCGCTACTTGTAGCCGCGGGAGGGGGGTGGGAGGGCGGAGGTGAGAGCTGGACAGGGAGGGAGGATTTTGGGGTGAAAAATCGGGATTTTGGGGAGGCAGGAGGGGCCTGGAAGGGGGTTTTGGGGGAAAATGTGGGGATTTGGGGGAGGGCTGAGGGATCTGGCGGTGGGTTGGAGGGAGATTGAGGGGTCTGGGGGGGAAAAATGAGGACGTGGGGCAGGGGGGTCTCAGGAGGGTCTGGGGACCTTGCGGGGGGGTCCTAGGCGAAATTGGGGGGATTTTGGTGGCCTTGGGGTGTATATTGGAGGATCTTGGAGGAGGTTTGGGGGGATATTGGAGGTCTCAGGGGGATATTGGGAGGTTTGGGGTGAATTGGGGGTATCTTGGGAGTGCATATTGTGGCTAATTGGGGGAATATTGAGGATCTTGGGGCAGGTTTGGGGGGATATTGGGGGTCCTGGGGTGTCTCGGGTGCTGAGGTGGGATTGGGGGGCAGGTTCCAGGGGAGGAGGTTGTTTTGGGGCAAAATGGGGCTGTTTTGGGATAGCACTCATCAAGGGGGAAGGCATCGGAACCTTGAGGAGGCCACTGGGGGCGGGGCCTGTGTCATGAAATGCCTCCTCCCTCAGCAGGGGCACGCCTCCCCAGGACATGGCCACAGTGAGGCCACGCCCCAAGGCCACGCCCACAGTGAGGACACGCCCACATTTCCAAACCCCCTCCCGCCCCCCCCCCCAATTGGCCGCAATGAAGCGCGGGGGGGGGGGGGTGCTGTGTGTGGCCAACTCCCCCTGCTGCTGGGGCGCCTCCCCCATTGCCTGAATCCCTCCTCCATTGACCCTCCTTGACCACATTGAGCCCCCCTGGCCCCATTGAGCCCCTTTAGCCCCCTTGACCCTCTTTGACCTCTTTGAGCCTCTGTTGGCCCCATTGACCCCCCTTGGCCTCATTGATCACTGCCCCGGGCCCCATTGAGCCCCTGTTGGCCCAGTTGACCCTTTAGGGTCCATTAAGCCCCCCCCCCCCCAATAAAACCCCTGCAATAGCCCCCCTTGACCCGCTCTTGCTCCACCTTTGGCCCTACTGACCCCCCCATTGACGTAGTTGCTCCCCCACACGAGTAGTCCCCATTGGCCCAGAGAGCCATAGCTACACAGAGAGCCATAGCTACCGAGCAGGTCCATCAACCACCCCCACCCAACTATGGAGTTCCTGCAGCGGCCGTAGCTCCTCCTCCTTACCCCCATAGGCCCCACCCTCCCACCATGTGGGCGGCCCTGTCCATCCAGCCCTTGGCATGGGGCTCCATGTTGACCAGCACCAGCCCCTCCATGGCCTTGGGACACATCAGCTATGGGGCAGGGGACAACACGGGGGTCACAGGGGGCAGCCTGACGCCCGGGAGCGCCCCGGCCCCATAGATCCTCCCACCAGCTTCCCCGCCAATGCCAATGATGCTGCAGCTGCTGCAGGGACACGCGATTGGTTGGGCCTCAAGCCCTGCCCCATAGGGCTCCCCCCAGCCCCTATAGCCCTGTGCATGCCCCATAGGGCACCCCCGACTTGCTGTAAGTGCTCCAGGACACAGGGGCCGGGCTTAGCCAGGTGCTCCAGGGACAGGGACTGGTACCTGGGGGAGGGGGTGGGGTGAGGGGGCAGGGTCAAGGGGGAATGGGAGAGGCCAAAGGAGGGTTGGGGGGTCAGTGTGGCCAATGGAGGGTGAATGGGATCAAAGAATATATAGGGCCCCCCAGGGCTGGACCGGGGGTGGCAGTGCTCACCCATGGGCCCCCCATCGGGCCAGGCCAGCAGGGCCAGGTGCCCTAGGCAGGGAGTCCCCAGGGCAGCGAAGCTCAGCGCCCCATAGGGCATCTCCAGGCACATCTCCTGCACCTTAATGAGCCCCTCATTAGTGTTAATTAGCATCTCATTAGCATTAGTTAACTCCTCTCTAGCCCTAAGGAGTCCCCAAGGGCACCAAGTTGGCCCTTGATTGTGCCCTTTGCAGAGACCCGACCCCCCAGCACCGCCTTTACCTCTTAATTACCACTTAATTATCCTCAACTACCCCTTAATTACCCCTTCATTTACCCCCAATGCCCTCCCTCTTCGCCATACTCAACCCCAAAGTGCTCCCTAATTAACCCCATTTTACCCTCATTACCCCTTAATATACCCCCCCATCGACCCCCAGTTTACCCCCATTTGCCCTAATTAACATCTCATTGCCTTAACGATGACCACCATGACCCCCCCCCCCCCCGAGCTCCTCAATTAACCCCTAAATATCCCCTCATTAACACCCCGACCTAATTAACACCCCCTAATTAACGATGCCCACCCCATCAGTTGCCCTCTCACTTCCTGCCACAGGACCCCTAATTAAACCCTTAATTAAATATTAATTAAATGTTAATTAACAAATTACCATTCGGGGTGCCCTGGGAAAGGGCCCTGGCACCAGAGCTGTCTTGTCAAATTGTCCCCCTCCCCTGCCCCCATATAAAAGAGGCGGAGCTGTGTGGTTGTGGGAGGTGGAGTCTTTATTGGGGTGGAGCTTGGGGGGGGGGGGGGGGGGGGGGGTGGTGCGCGGCACAGTCCCACCACATGAGGATGACCTTGTCACTGCTTGGGGGGGAGAAAAAGGGTGTGGGGATAGAGGAGGGACCTGGACACCAGGGCCCTTTCCTGGAATTGGGGGACATTTCCAGATGCAGAGGCCCCTCTCCTGGATGCCGGGGCTCCATTCCTGGATGCTGGGGCCCCAGTGTCTGGGAAAGGGGGCCCTGGGGTCTGGGAGATAAAAAGAAAGATATAGAATAATAACAACAAGAATAAAAACAAGAACAATCTAATTAACAATAACAAAAATATCAGCAAGAATATAACCAACAAAAAACACTACTCTAAAAATCTAGAAAGATAATTTCTATACCAGGTTCATGACGGCGTCCTCTGGGCCCAGCGCTTGCTGGCAGCAGCCAGGCTGAAGGGGCCCGTGGCCTGCAAGGGCCAAGGAGCCGTTGGCATTCGCAGCCCCGAGAGCAGGGCTCTCTGCGCAAGGAGTCTCCGAGTGTCTCCGTGCACGGGAGCGGTGGGCCCGGCAGGGGCCGCAGCAGGCAGTGCCGGGCCTGCCCCTTTGGCAGCCTCCCTTCCCCCGCGGCAGCCCCTTTGGCAGCCAGGCAGGCGGGGAGCCCCATTGCCAAGCAGAGCAGGAGCAAAGGACAAGGGCAGCGGTGCCCAGCGCCAAGGGGCGCGCGGCGGCTTTGGTGGCCTCCCCTGGGAGGCGTCGCGTAGGCTGCTCTGGAGCCCTGCACCCACTGGGCACCACGAGTGGCCCCTGGTGCTGCGCGGGCCCTGCTGCTCACCTGGCCTTGCTGCTGCGTGGCCCAGCGCTGGGGCCACTGCTCCACGGAGCCCTGGGAAGCATCGGTGTTCCCGTGGCGATAACTGCCCCTCTGGAACGTTCCGTTCTTGTCGGGGGATGAAAGCAGCGGCAGGGGCCAGGGAGCCACCGTGAGGAAGGCTACTGCTGTGCTGGGCTCCCCCTGGCACGGATGAGCCCGGGCGGCACAGAGCAACGTGTGGCCTCGGGCTTGCTGGCTGCCAAGGAGGGCTCCTCGGGCAGTGGCCTGGCACGGCTGGCAGCTGCCTGCCCAGAGGCCGGGCTCCGCTTGGGGGGCTCTGCTTCAAGCCCTGTAAGCAGTCTTAAACATCTTGCTCTTTCTTCCGTGCTCTATTAGTGCACTTCCTCCCAGAACGAGGCAGCTGGGAAGGGGCTGCAGTGAGAGGTGCGTGGAGGGGTTTAGGTGTCTCCCCAGCAGGCGCAGGGCTGGTGGCGTGGGGAATTACCAGCAGCCATTGGGCTGTTTCCTGGGAATGCTGGAGTGTAAAGTGGAACAGTGTTCATAGAATCACAGAATCATAGAATGCTTAAGGTTGGAAGGGGACCTCTAGAGGTCATCTAGTCCAACGCCCCTGTACACGCAGGGTCACCTAGAGCATGTGGCACAGGGACTGCATCCAAGCGGGTTTTGAAGAATCTCCAGAGAAGGAGACTCCACAACCTCTCTTGGTAACCTGTTCCAGTGCTCTATCACCCTCACTGGTAAGAAATTTTTCCTTAAGTTCCTGTGGAACTTTCGATGCTTCAGTCTCTGGCCATTACCTCTAGTTCTGTTGGTGGCAACAAGGGAAAAGAGGCCAGCACCATCCTCCTCACTTTCTCCCTTGAGGTACTTCTAGACACTGCTCAGGTCCCCTCTCAGCCTTCTCTTCTCCAGGCTGAACAGGCCCAGCTCCCTCAGCCTCTCCTCGTAGGGCAGATGTTCCAGGCCCCTGATCATCCTTGTAGCCCTGCGCTGGATTCTTTCCAGCAGGTCCATATCCCTCTTCTACTGTGGAGCCCAGAACTGGACACAATACTCCAGATGTGGCCTCAGCAGGGCTGACTAGAGGGGGAGGATCACCTCCCTCGACCTGCTGGAGACGCTCTTCTTAATTCACCCCAGGATCCCATTGGCCTTCTTGGCCACCAGGGCACACTGCTGCCTCCTGGTCCATCATAGAAGGCTAGTCAGGTTAGTCGAGCATGATTTCCCCTGGTGAATCCATGCTGACTACTCTTGAGTACCTTCTTGTCCTCCATGTGCCTAGAGAAAATGGCCAGTATGAGCCATTCTATCACTTTTCTAGGGACGGAGGTGAGGCTGACTGGCCTGTAGTTGCCTGGATCCTCCTTCTTGCCTTTTTTGAAGACTGGCGTGACATTGGCTTTCTTCCAGTCCTCTGGCACTTCCCCTGTTCTCCAGGATCTCTGGATACTCTCCAGATGATGGAGAGTAGCTTAGCTATGGCATCCGCAAGCTCCCGCAGCACTCTGAGGTGCATCCCATCAGGGCCCATGGATTTGTGGATATCAAGCTTCCTTAGGTACTCTCTGGCCCAATCTTCCCCTACCCAGGGCAAATCTTCCTCTCTCCAGGCTTCTTCTCTTGTTCTTAGGGCCTCGGACTCCAAAGGGCTGCCCTTGGTAAACGCTGAAGCAAAGGCGGCATTCAGCAACTCTGCTTTTTCTGTGTTATTCGTAACCAGGGTACCCACCCCGTTCACCAGTGGACCCACATTTTCCCAGATCTTCCCTTTGCTGGTAATATATTTGAAGAAGTTTTTCTTGTTATTTTTAACATTCCTTGCCAGATTGTGTTCCAAACGTGCCTTAGCTTTCCTTGTCGCATCTCTGCATTCCCTGACTGTGTTCCTGTATTTCTCCCAGGGGGCCTGTCCTTTTTTCCACATTCTTTATACCGCCTTCTTTTGCTTGAGCATTACCACAAGCTCCTTACTCATCCACGCAGGTCTCCTCCTTGTTGGATCCCGAATTCCACCAACTCATGGTCACTGCAGCCGAGGCTACCCCCCACCTTCACATCTCCTACAAGTCCCTCTCTATCTGATAGCACGAGGTCCAGTAGCCCACCTCTCCTCGTCGGCTCCTCCACAACTTGTCTCAAAAAGTTATCATCGACGCTCTGCAGGAACCTCCAGGACTGTTTGTGCCTGGTTGTGCTGTCCTTCCAGTTGAAGTAAGGGTAGTTGAACTCCCTCATGAGAACCAGGGCCTCTGACCGTGAGGCAATATCCAGCTGCCTATAGAAGGCCTCATCAACCTCCTCATCCTGGTCAGGTGGCCTGTAGCAGACACCCACTACAGTGTCTCCCACATTAGCCTGCCCTTTAACCCTTACCCACAAGCTCTCAACTCGCTCATCATCCACTCCCGGGTTGAGCTCCATGCATTCCAGTTGCTCTCTCACATAAAGAGCAACTCCCTCACCTCGCCTTCCCAGCCTGTCCTTCCTAAAGAGCACATAGCCTTCCATGGCAGCACTCCACTCATGTGAGCCATCCCACCATGTGATTCTAATGAGATCATGACACTGGGACCGCACACAGATGTCCAGTTTGTCCTGCTTTTCCCCCATGCTTCGTGCATTGGTGTACAGGCATTTCATGGAAGTAATTGAGCCTGCAGGTTTCCCAGGAGGGGTGAAAGAGGACGCTCTATAATCACTTCCTATCCTCACTTCCCCACTAGCATACTCCCGCTGGAAGCCATCTGACCTTGGCTGTGTGGTACTGTTCGCCGTGTCTGTGTGACACTCCCCTTCCCCCTTCTCGTCTAGTTTAAAGCTGTCCTAACCAGGTTGGCCAGCCTTTTGGCAGAGACGTGTGCCCTTCTTGCTGAGATGGTTCCCATCATTCCCCACTAGCTGGTGGTCATGAAACAGAGTCCCATGGTCATGGAAGCCAAAACCCTGTATCCAAGCCCAGCAGCGCAGCCAGTTGTTAATCTGCCATATCCGCGTTCTCCTCTTTGAATCCATTTCCCTCGTTGGTAGGATAGAGGAGAACACTACTTGGGCTCCCATGCCTTTGATGGCCATCTCTAGTGCTCTGAAGTCACGCTTGACATCCCTCAGTTTCCCCGTGGCATCATTTGTGCCCATGTGAAACAGTACCAGTGGGTAATAGTCAGACTCCTGGACAAACCTTGGGAGCTTTTCTGTAACATCCTTTATTCGGGCCCCTGGCAAGCAGCAGACATCTCTGGATAAGGGGTCCGGTCTACATATCGGTGCCTCCGTGCCCTGTAGCATGGAGTCACCCACGACGATCACCCGCCACTTCTTCCGGGTGCTCCTTTTCTCCTTAGGGGGAGCAGCCTCAGGGCTTGGGCCTGTCTGCCTCTCTGTAGACAGCCCCCTAGATGCGCCTTGGTTCACTACCTCCTCTATCTGATCCCCAAGTTCCAGGGCCTTGTACCTGTTGGATGTGGTCACTGGTGGAGGTGAGGCAGGCCATGGAAGGGTTCTCCTGCCACCTTGAATAGGGACCTATTTCCATTGTTGATTGTGCCTTGATACTGTTAATTCTGCCCCCTCTACCCTATGGCAAGAGAGTACTGGTTTTACAGACTGAATTGGGGGGTTCTCTGAGTGTCTTTCCTGGGAAGACTGCAGAACACAGCTCCACCAGTCTGTTTCTCTTTCACAGTCCCTGATGGCCCTCAGCCTTTCTATCTCCTCCTTTAGGTCCACCACCAGGCTGAGTAGCTCGTCCACCTGCTCGCACCTAAGGCAGGCTGTGTTTTCGCTACTCCCCGGTAACATGGAGAGGCTCAGGCATTCCCCACAGGCAGAAACCTGGACTGCTGCATGTTTCTGATGTTTCTGTGGTGGTTCAGTCTGTGTCACCACAATCTTCCTGGTGGAAGCTCTCTGCTGAGTGGAGACCATGGCTTTACCTGATCTCCTGCTGCTGGAAGAGTCTGTGGAGAGAATTCTTTTCCACACCTGGCAGGAGACTCCCTGCCCCCTGCCTGCACCAACTGCTGTGCCGCGCCACGCCCTGTCTGCCAAGCCATGCTGTGACGCGCCACACCCTCTCTGACTTGCTGCACTGTGTTCACCAAGCTCCTGGTCGCTCACGCACCCTGGGGGCAGCTTTTGAAAACCCCGCCTGCCCTGCTGGCTCTGCCCCCGCTGAGTCAGAGCTGCCTCTGGCCAGGAGCTCAGCACTGCCCGCATAGGGGTCAGCGCTGGGGTTGCCTCTCGCTCTCTACACTTTCTCGTTCAGCGGCTTTTGCCACAGTTTTTTGCCTCTGGACAAGGAGCTCCAGCAGGAGCATCCGCTCCAGAGCCCTTCCCTTCGAGATCATACACAATGAAGAGGTGGGACTTACACAATGAACAGGTGTGACCCATGCAAATGGAGGGGCCTGAAAAGGGTAGGAGTGAGCCTGGTCACTCTGAGAGCTATTTGGGTGAGTGCAATTGCACAGATAGAGGTTCTCTGGTTGAGCTGATTTGCACACTCCAGAGATAGTCTTCCAAGGAGGATGGTCCTGGGGCAATGGAACCAAGAGGATTTCCGGAAGGTGCTGGATGCCGAGCAGGTAAGGTTCCCTCCCTAGAGAAGGATATTCTTGTAAGAATTCCTCCTGAACTGAAGTGCCGCAAGCTGGTGAGAGTTTATGAGGCATCGGCCTCCTCGCTCACCTATCTCCTAACTAGAAGGTTGAGAAAGAAGAGCAAATGAGGCCAATCCAAGAGGCCGATCAGAATATGTGGTATTAAGAATGCTGAAAAGCTAAAGATTGGTAAGGATGGGCTCATTCACCACCCCTGCATTAACCCCACACAGCTGACACCGCCATTACAGGTCTAGCTGCCTCCAGGCCATGTCTATCCTCGTAGGGAGGATTTGATAGGAGGGCTGAGGGAAGGGCCATATATAGCCCTATATCATCAGCAATTTGTTCACATGTTAGCAGATGCTGGCGTGCAGTGCAGAGCATGGCTGGGCGAAGACACAGCAGATCCTAAGTGGGCTGGTGGGTGAAGGGGAGAAAAGGGTGGGGAAGGGTGGTAGATGTAGAGCTCAACGTTAGGGTCTTTAGCAAGAAAGGTTGAAGGCAGACTTGGTGAAAGGAAAAGGCCTTGGAGAAAGAGAACGGATGTTAGTGTTTGCCCTGAAAGTGTCTTGTCATCCATAGGTAATGCAATGGCAGAAAAAAGCTGGAGAGAAGGACCTCTTGAGGACCCAGTGTTGGATGTGAGTAAAAGTGGAGTTGCTGGGATTCCCAGTGAATGCCAGAGGTAAGGAGTGGAAAGGACGGGAAAGGAAAGGAAGGAGTCCCTGCCGAGCATGGATTCTGTGGTAGATGCAAGAAGAGGGCAGCGATGTCCTTCTCATGGATGGCTCTCGTATCCCCTGTGGCCTTCCTGCTCATCTTTGCCAGTCCAGGTCAGCAGGTTTAAATCTTTTCTAGGCGTTTCATGTAAGATGGGACTGTGTCAGGTCAAGACCTTCCATGGGAAGGCAAGCAAAATAGTCTTCACACAGACATCAGGAGCTTGCTCTGTCTTCTCTACTGCTCCATTTTGCTCTAGTCCAATTGTGTTTGTGGTTAATACCTGTTTGAATTTGAGCTGTCTGGAAGGACTTCCCTCCATTCCAAACCTATAAAAGATGCCCTGCTTCTCCCCGGATTCATTAAATGCGCAGCTGTGACACCAGCAAATGAGGGAAGTGCATTCAGGGATGAATGAACTTCCCACTCTCACCACCTGCTCTGCAGCGAAATCACAAGCAAGGGAATGTAGTAGGCAAAAGGACTGTGGAAAGAAGGTGCTCTTGAGCTTGACTCTAGTCTGATGCTGTGAAGAGACATGAGTGGCATAGAAGAAGGGGGAGGCCTGAGTGGTGCAATGTGTGCTGCAGCCCTCCTGCAGGGGAAATACCGCTCCTCTGATCATTTTGTCACTTCTGTGATGAGGCAGGAGATATGATAGAGGAGAACCTCAAAGGCCTCTCATTTCTAGCTTCAAGTGCCCCCCACTTCTTGGTTTAAAGTGCTCCCGGGAGAGCATCAGCTGTGGAGCTTGAATGGGACTGTCAGTGTGTCAAACTGCATGGTTGAGTTCTAGAAGGACCCTTTTAAGAAGCACCTTTCTTAGACAAAGTCCTTCTTTGTGAAGAGAAGAGAAAAATTCCCAGAGCAGACAAAGGGTGCTTGCTCATTCTTCACGAGCTTTCCGTTTTGCTTTGCCTTCTTTCTGTTTGTGGTGGAACTTGAAGGTGGGATGGGCAAAGTGTTCCCCAATGACACATGCTTAGTTAGGTTTGACCTGTGGAAAGGCTCACCCTCCAAATGAAAATCAGAAAAGGTACTCTGCTTTGTGGAGGGGTCATTTAAGATCCGAATTTCAGCTCATTTCTTTATGGAGGTTCGTGAATGGATGAACCAATGGAGATTCCCACTCTCCCTACGTACTATCCTGCAACGCCACAACCATGAAGGCGCTGGGTGGAATGATGAGGGAAGGAGGAGATGCTATTGAGCTTGACTCTAGGTGGACATTCTGAGGAGGTCGGCAAGGTACCCTGCTTCATACAGGTTTCATTACATAGCCATATGCCATCTCATCTAACTAGTGGCATGCATACATGGATGAAAGGCCTTGTCACTGTCCCTCCCTACTATCCAGGAAAACCACATCTATGGTTACGGGTATTGGATGAATGAGTGTGGAATGAAGACACAGTTGAACTTGACTCTCTTCTGGTGTGAAGAGTCGTGAGAGTTGTAGAATAAGTGGGAGGCCCTGTGTGAATATAAGGTGTGACACAAAGTGTGTGTAAAATGTCTGTTGGGGCTGGGCATGCTCCACTGATCACGTGGCTGCCAGTCAAGTGGGAAAGTAGGGTCCCTGGGTTGGTGGCCCAGTTTGGTTGGTGGCTGGCAGTGGACTTAGAGCTGGTGTGGCGCAGGGGAATCTGACTGTTTAATTAAAACAAAGCATCATGAAGGCCCATGATGGATGTTGATGCAATCTGGTTTCTGCCCAGCATTATGAATGCAAAGGTGAAGAAATTGAAAGAAGTGCAGGTAAATAGCGGGAGTAACTATGACTCTCCTAGAATGGGACCATAGTTAGTAACTGGGCATTGCTGCAGAGGCAACACCTCCTCGCCGGTCCCACTGGAGCCCAAGTTTTGGGTGACTAAGCTTGCCTCTGCCCCAGTCTTGTTACTCTCTCCCTACTGACCAGAAATCACCAGCTGCTCAGTAGTATCTCAAGGTGACTCCAAATTTATCTGAGCCAAGATTATTCATATCTAGGTCATAGCCTTTTCCCTTGGGGCTTCAATTTGGCATCCCAGTTGAATTTGAGGGATTGATTCCTCTGAGTTAATCCAAACGTCTACAGACATGTTTTCCAAACCAGTGAAACCCCGGGTCATAAAGTTTGTATCTGGGAGCAAGCAGACAGAGGAATTGCCCAGCGATACTGCAAGGACACATCCTGCGGTCGTTAGAGCTGAGCCTGTGTTCCATGTTAACCCAGAGGTCTATGCCTTGTCGGCTGCCGGAGGCTCATCTCTAAGAACAGTGGTGCAATCACTCCCCGAGGAAGAGGTGAAGCCCAGTGAACTAGCATCTGCCTCTGGGCCTGCAATCTCTTTGCCTGATGCTGTCCTGGGTGCCTCAGACCAGGCAACTGAGGTGGGAACATCAGTTGTCCAGCTACCACAAGACCACCCACTATGTCCATGCTGTGGTACCAGAGTGGGGAAGATGGCAGCCCTAGCAGAACATTTAACGAGGACCCATGGCCATCAACGAGTCCTTTATCAGTTCTCCTGTTGTGGGAGAACAAAGGAGAACCATCATAGTATTGCCTGTCACTTCCCAAAGTGCCGTGTGCTTCCAGCTGAACCAGAAGAAGGACCCTCGGAAGTCCCAGTGTGGCAGTGTGAGGAATGTGATCGCAAGTTTAAGACCAAGAGCGGCCTCTCTCAGCACAAGAAACATGTGCATCCCGTCAGGAGGAACCTGGAACGATCGAGCAGTCTCTCCCTAAAGGACAGGGTTTGAGAGGTATGCATAAGAGCTGCTGGTCTGAGGAGGAAACAGCGCAATTGATTGAACTTGAAGAGAGATTTAAGAATATGTGCTTTATTAATAAGCAGATTAGTGTCCACAAAAACGCCAAAGCAGATCAGTGATAAGAGACGGCAGCTGGTGGCAGCAGGGAGGGCATCGGTGCTGCCAATAAGAGCTGATCCAGCACATGGAAGGGACACACACACTGTGATGGAGAGAGTGGAGGGTGTGAAGAGGAAATACAGGTGAGGGATTGGGGAACAAATCAGCCCTGGCCTCTCCTATCCTTGGTGGATATTCTTCTATACTCATGAGTACAGATAAGAATTTTACATTTCCTGTTTTTTAGCAAAGATTGGAAGATCAAGCCTTCCCTTGGAGGGGAACAGTAAAAACCTTCACGCAGACAACAGAGCTTGCTGTATCTTGTGGAAATGCTGACTTTTGTTGTTGCCCTGCTCCCTTGTGGTTGATCTGGAGGTTGGGACAGTAACATTTTCTTCCCAAATGATGCTGTCACCCGGCTTTGTCAAGATGGACGGAGTGCCTTTCCAAATTCAAGGGGAATTCAGCTGTTTAATTAAAGTTAAAAGCATTGTGAAGGCTCATGGCAGGTGTTGATGCAATGTGATTTCAGCCCAGTTCTCCAACTGCCAAAGTGAAGAAATTCCATGAAGTGTGGCTAAATGGCAGGAGTAACTGTGACGCTCTTAAGAGGGGATCTAGTTACTAGGCTTAGCTGCAGAGGCTACACCTCCTCGTGGTCCTGCTGGATGCCCATTCTTGGGGAATTGAGTTAGCCTCTGACCCAGTGTTGTTTTTTTTTTTTTTTCTTTTTTGGCATTATAGTTACTTCCATCCTATCAACTGGCTTCACTGAGCACTCAATAGTAATATGAGGTGAATCAAAAGTGACTCAAGCAGGAGAAAACAGCATATTTGTGTGTGCAAAGGCCTTTGGCTGAGGGCTCACTAAAGCCATAGCAGTTGAACTTGGGGGCTGGTTCTTCTGGTCATATCCTGAACCCTTGCAGACATGTTAACCAATCCTTCAAGATCACAGGGTGTCCGTTCTGTCTCAGTTGCCACCCAGACGGGAGAATTATCTCGTGAAGTCATAAGGGATATCCCTACAGCTGTCTCCTCTGAGGAGGTATATCATCTAACTCAAAGCTTGACATTCTATAACTCGGACTTTGTCAGTTTGGATGGGAGTATTCCTGAGTCATCCCATGATTGCCTTAAAGACCTGCCGGAAGTTTACGAGGTGCTGGAACCTGCCAGATCACTTCTGATGACTGGAGACAAAAGCCCTCTGGAAGACAAAGTAGAAGATGGGGGGCTGATCTCTCCCCCTGTGCCCACAACCACTTTTTCAGATGTGGTTAGTCCCATTCTTCGAACCCCAAGGAGAACAACTGATGTGGGAACACTGGTTGTGAAGGTCCCTGATGAACATCCAGCATGTCCATGCTGTAGTTTCAGGACAGGAAAAAATAGAAGCGTTAACAGAGCATCTGAACAGGAGCCATGATCAGCAAAGAGTCCTCTATCAGTGCTCCTGATGTGGGAGGACTAAAGAGAAATATCACAGTATTGCCTGCCACTTTCCGCAGTGCCAAGGGGCGCCAGTTGACCTTGAAGAAGGAGCTTGGGAAGAGCCTGAGAAGTGGCAATGTGAAGAATGTGGCCGGCAACTTAAGACGAAAAGTGGCCTCTGGCAGCATCATAAGAGATCTGTGCAGCCAATGGCTAGGAATCTGAAGCAGCCTGAGATGTCTCCTCCAAAGGAAAAGGGAATGAGAGAAATGCATAACAGCTCTTGGACTGAGGAAGAGACGACTCTATTGATTGAGCTTGAAGAATGGTTTAAAAATATGCCCTGCATTAACAAACTGATTGCAGAACATTTGCCCTTAAAATCGGCAAATCAGATCCGTAAGAAGAGACGCAAACTCAGGGAATTAGCACCGCTGAGAAAAGCGGAGCAGTTTCACAAAGAGGACAGACCACTGGAGAAGCAAAAGGCAGAAATGGTCAGGAAGGTATATAAAAATGTGGCTGAAATGATGAGAGCGGGAACCCTTTCCTCCACGATTGCATTTGAGAAGGTCCTGGAAGATGATGAAGACCTCCTGGAGACCATCAAAGAAAAGAAGAAAAAAGAAAAAAGAAAAGAAAAGAAAAGAAAAGAAAAGAAAAGAAAAGAAAAGAAAAGAAAAGAAAAGAAAAGAAAAGAAGAAAGGAAAGGAAAGGAAAAAAGATAAAACAAGCAAAGGAATTAACTAAGCCTTGGCTTATGAAGGGATCAAAGGAATGGATGTTAAGATAGAGAATTTAACAGGTTATCTGTGTAGTTGTATCAGAAGCAATGAAACCATGATACCTATTCAACTTAGTATACCTGGGAATATCAAAAAAATGTCACACACTTCTTCGAAAAAGCCACATCAAAAATAATCTTTCTGAGAATTAGGCATTATATCCTTGCATATTTTAATATTTATATATTTTTATTCTACATCTTCCTCCTGTTTATGGGAGCTTGCTGTACAAATAATCATTACCAGTATTAATAGGATGTGGCTAGAGGAAAACTCATTGTTATTTTATCAGTTCAACTCCCCACAACATCATTAGCTTTCTATGCCCCTGAAATGCTATGCCTTGGTGTTTTCTGAAGTAAACCCCCTAAGATTCAGAGGCTTGATCCCAAGAGGAGTTAGCAAAGAGACAGGAATTTTCCTTGGCCAGAAATAAATGTGATTTCTTCAGTGGCAGAGAGTACTATATAAAGAAGGAAGGATGAAAATTAATCCTCTTTGACAGCAGTGCATTATATGGGATCTACTCCACTGCTATAGTTCTTTCAGCTTTGGGAAAGATACAGTTTATTCAGGTAGGAACTGGAATGAAGAAGAAAACCTACTGCAGGACTATTCTTTGATTTCTTTTTTATTTTTTTAAAAAGGAAAACCTACAGGATTTCAGAGTAATCTTCATGCAAACATTAGGTAAACAGCCTTCCTTTTTCCATTCATCGCTGCCTGCCTTCCCCATAAATTTCTTTGCTTGCTGTTTTCAAATATGCCATTCCTTTTAGTGCGCTGGTACACAGGTGGCAATTACAGCGTCACTATCGACCCTAGAGCTTACAGCAATTCCAGCATTTGTTGAAGGGTCTGGAGTGGGACATCAAGTAATTATTTGTGCCCTTTTCCACAAGATCTGATACAAATCTGTGTCTCAGATTGGTATCTGATCTTTTTGATTTATGAAGCAGCATCAGCTGCTGATGCACCTTCTAGAAGAGGGCTCTAGGGAATGTGCAGAGTAGCTCAGGATGGAAAGATAGCAAGCTACTGCTAAGTTAGTGTCTCTTTCCCTGCAGGCATGGAGAACCAGACAGAGGTGAGGAAGTTCATCCTCCTTGGCTTGAGCAATGTTCAAGGGCTGCAGCAATTCCTGTTTGGTCCATGGATGGAAGGAGGAAAGCCTTCTCCACTTGCATCTCCCATCTCACAGTAGTCGCCTTACTTTATGTCCCTGTCATTTCTAACTATGTGCCACCTCCCTCAAGGAATTCACCCAAGAGGGACATGATAGCCACTCTTATGTATAATGTTGTCACATCAGTGCTCAACCCTTTGATTTACACGCTGAGAAATGTGGAGGTGAAATGTGCCCTAAAGAGAAGACTGGTGCAGAACATGTTTTGCCATGCAGCTTCTGTGGAGTAGTAGGCAGTGGGAAGTCTAAACAGAGGAGCTTTTGGCTCTAGACTGTGTTATGCAGAAATCTCCTTTTCACTCTCAATGGCTGGAATACCTTCAGAAACAACCTACATATTGGATGTGGTCTCATGTCACCTATCTTGGGCAGTATCAATGCTGAAAGATGAATATACATTGGTGGAATAGCCATTCCCATTCATCTGGCTGGAAAAGAGAGGTTGCAGAGAAGGATACTTAAATAAAAACAGCTTTGTTGGAGTGGTTTTCCCTCCAAGTCATCTGATCATTTTTTTTCAAAGAAGTTCATCTTTTCATAAAGCCATTTGAGAAGGAAGGATTCAGTTCTTTTCATGCATTTCAGTTGGCCATATATAGAAGTGTAAGTCATGCCACTTGAAATGCTACAGGCATCTCTTAGCTGGTGTCTCTCTGATGCTCCAGAAAGGCAAAGGCCTCCCATGGGCTCTGCACCACATCTACCAGCCCTGTATGGATGTCAAATATGCTGGGGCCTCTAAGGTGATGCTAGGCACCTTTGTGTAGGCAAATTCACTTGCCGGTAACTCACATAATACATTATGTCTTTCAATACTGGCATTTGATACAAATGGACAATAATCAATAATACAGCAGCTAGTTTTGCTCTCCACCAAACAATGCCTGATGATATTTTTAGGGTTTCGCCTTTTCCTTTAGGCAAGAGTTCTCCGGTAGCATTTACACTGGCTTGCAGTCACTCTCTGTAACTTTACTGCCCAGTGTTTTCTGATAGATTCATTTTCAAAGTTTGAAGTAGCACCACATTGACAATGTAACTTGGTCCATTTCACAAATTTCTCCTCTCTCCAAGTCTGTAGACTTGGAAAAATAGCTTTTGGAAAAGGGTCTCTCATTCTAAGACCACCTCGCCTTCTTCACATGTGACTGGGATCACTCTGATCACTGTTTTATCCAAAACTGATGGTTTCTAATGTTTGTTTCCCTCAGCTACGATTCACAGTCCTTTAAAATCTCTATCAATAGCTTTCTTTAGTTCTACTGATAAAATAATGCCATATGGGGTGTGGGGAACTCTATGCAGCCTGCCAGCCTGCCGATTTGGAATTCATACCTGCCAATCGAGTGATTCCCCAAGCCACTGTCTTTAGTATTTGGGTGGAATGTGGAATCACAGATACAGACAGGAAAATGACAGCAGCCTTTAGCTGCTGACTGAATACTCAAGGCTGTGGAGGCTCACCATGGTCCATGAAATAGCTTGACTTTGCAGTTATTTCACCCTTCAAGATATTGAGCTTCTGCAATGGTTTTAGTCCAGCGGTGGCTTTCCATCCACCTTAACCAGGACTCGGTTTGTTTTCTTACACCTTGAGTTTTCATATCCTTTTTGTGAGTACTGCAAGATCTAGGTGGAGATACAAGAATGAGTGGCCTGCGTTCAGAAAGTGGAGTCAGACCCCAGGTGATAGTGGCTCCTGTTGTGCTCTTAAATGGGGCAAGAGAAGGTTCAAGCATCACTTACTGGAGCAGGATCATGGGTCGCTGTGCCAGCGTATGGGAATGTAGGTTAGTGAGGGGATCGTGGGAGAGGGGAGTGAGGGTCTGTGTCAGCAGCTGGAGCAGGGGATCACAAGTCATAGTGCCCATGTACCTTGGCAGCAGCTGCAGGAGGAAGGGGACAAGCTGTGAACCCAGTGACCTGGTGTGTGTGTGTGAGAGAGAGAGAGATACACACTGAGTCTCGCTACTGGTGACATCTACTGAGAGGAGAGCATCAGCTGTGCTTCGGCTGGAGAGGCCTCCCCTAGGTGCACCAGGCTGGCCTCCAAAGGCCAGACAGGAGTCTTTGGGTCCCAGAGCCACTGGGGGCAGCAGCTTTATAACATCCCTTAGCAAAATTGCATTTTGGTAAGGGGATGGGCCGCAGAAAGATGTCTTTTCCATTGCAGATACCATTATGTCAGTCAGGTACCATTATGTCAATAAAGAACCACATAGCCAAGACACAGTTACTAGTTGAAGCAGCATTTTTTCACTCATGCAAGCTGCATAATAATAAATATTTGTCTGCTTGCTAATTCTAATCACAACGCAACAGCCAATAAGATTTTGCACCATAGAACACGAAAAAATATAATCCTGAGGAATCCAGCAAACCCAGAAAAAAACAAACAAAAAAAACCACACACATATATATATATGTTCTTCTCCACTATAGACACCAGACATTATCTTGGATTTGGCAGTTGGAACTTTTGCAGATTTCCCAAGGTACATGGGTTATGAAAGTGCTATTCAGACACAAACATCACAACGATGAGGATGTTCACAGACATGATCACCATGTAAATCATGAGGAACACTAGAAAGAGAGGTATTAATATTTATAAATGTTGCCAAATGCCCAAAGAATGATTTTCCTGACGTGTTTTTAATGTCCTCAATATCCTCATTCTTTTTCTTCTTCTTCTCCTTCTTTCATTTTTCTTTCAATGAATTGCAACTAGAAAAATGAATAATGTTAAAAATGAGGTCAAAAACATTAATGAGAGCAGTTCTACATGTATTCTGTATTTGAAACATACTCTAGTGTGCTTCATTCAGCAAAGATCAGACCCAAAGGGGAAAATTTTCTGCCCTCTTCTAACACTCATTTTAAAACAGGTATCTAATGGGACTGATGGAAGAGTGTGAATTGCCTTCAAGAATTTTCTCCTTTTGCACTTACTGCAGGTAGCGAGAAGACCTGTGGAAGATCTGGTGAGGAGTCATTGACTGGTAGAGTACGTGATAGCTGACCCAGCTTGTGAGACTGTACACTGACCAAGTTCCCATCAGAACCAGACATACATATGACCGCTCCATTCTTAGAACCAAATGTGTCTTCCTCGGCAACACTGTTTTTCCCTAAGATCCACCATTTATCTGTTACAAAGCTTGAAATTCTGGGTGAATTTCTCTGTGCACAGATGAACATCTCTTGGGTAGAATGGGTGGCCCAGATGTTCTTCCTTCATCTCTGGCTATACAGAGATCTGCATCCTTGATAAAACAGCCTATGAATGCTACAGGGCCAGCTGCAACCCTGGGCACTATCTCATACGTATGGTGTGGGTACAGTGATATCCTGTGGACTGACTGGTATGATGATCAAACTGTCCCACTTCACAGAATTTGACAGCTTGATCTGTAATGAGTTGCTAGTGATTGAGCCAGCTCGCACGCATACCAACAGCTAGCTAAACCCCATGATCTTCATCCTGGGAAATGAGTACATGGGGTGGGCACTCCCTAAGCTAACTGGGAGAAAAGTAGCCACAGAGGAGAAATAAAGGCTAGAGCAAAAGCAGTGGCAGTTTCCAGGGTCAGTGTCTGGTGTTTTTCAGCTTTATCAACAAGAGATAAATTTCACTGGGACAAACTGGCATCCTAATCTCCTTCTGTGCGGATAATCCTGGTACCTCCATTTGTGCATGCAGATGAGACTGTTTGAACTCTCTTGCCTCGCTGAGAAAAAGGAGATTTCTTCCAAGATTAAGTTACCATACAAAAGATACCACATTTTACCTTTATTTTGGAAGTGTGTTCAGAGTAATGTGGAAGTTCCATTTTGAGCTAAGATTTTAGCAAGCCAAGGCTTAGTTAATCCCTTTGGCTTGATTTATCCTTTCCTTTCCTTTCCTTTCCTTTCCTTTCCTTCTTTCCTTTCCTTTCCTTTCCTTTCCTTTCCTTTCCTTTCCTTTCCTTTCCTTTCCTTTCTTTCCTTCCTTTCCTTTCCTTTCCTTTCCTTTCCTTTCCTTTCCTTTCCTTTCCTTTCCTTTCCTTTCCTTTCCTTTCCTCTCCTCTCCTCTCCTCTCCTCTCCTCTCCTCTCCTCTCCTCTCCTCTCCTCTCCTCTCCTCTCCTCTCCTCTCCTCTCCTTTCCTCTCCTCTCCTCCCCATCCTTTCCCTCTTCCCTTCCCTCCCCTTCCCTTTCCTCCCCTCCCTCTCCTCTCCTCCTCTCTTCTCTTTTTTTTCCCCTATCACTGTTCAAAAGCAGTTTTAAATCTTCCATACTTCTTACTGACAGAGCAATTAAAGATGAAAATGAAAAAGTGGAGAAAATAACCCTGCTCATGCTTGATTTTTTTTCTGTTGCTATGGCCAGGAGATAATACACATAATGCTTGAAGTCATTAGCCATAGTGTTTATTAATATTTCTCCCTTTTAAAGCAAAATCCCCTAAGATGAATGCTTGAAGGAACAATCTTTTGCCACTTCATGGGACCTTTTGATTGGCAATAGTTGCAATACTTGCAGGGGGCAGATTTTCATTTCTTATGCAGAGGCCTTCCTCCACATTGACTTTATGATCCCTGTCCTAAGTCCAAGGCATTTGGACAGAGCTCATGGACTGCACTGTGTTCTCCCTGTGTGGAAACTTGGTATTAGCTCACCTAGAAGACCTTTAAGAAGGCAAAGTGAGTTATGTGGCTTTATGGGTGAACATTAAAATGGACTCTGAACCTCTGTGCAAGGTGTAGCCACACAGATTTGCTGGGTGACTAAGTGGACTCACAGCTCTACTCCCAGTGGACTTATTAAATCTATTCCAAAGCTCATGCTGTCAGCTGCCTAGGATGATTTAACAAATCCCTTTGGGACTCACTAGTAAAGCAGGAATTTAACATTCCTTGAGTCTCAGAGATGACTTTATACAAGCATACAGCCGCAGCTTTGTCAGTTCTCTATGACTTTATCACAGCACAAAAGGTTCTGCATTGGGTGTTGAGAGTAATTGAGTACCACAAGCCCTGGCTCTCCAGAACTAGCTGTTATAGGACAGGGTTGAAGGTGTAAGTCACTTCTACATCCTTGCGTATTCTGTCAGTGTTGAACTTCAGCTTCTGATTTAGGGCTTATCTTCTTCACATTGGCAGGAATGCTTTGGAAGTAGGCAGAAAGTTCAGCTTCTATTTTGTTTTTTTACAATGTTCATGACCTATCAAGATTCTTTTCTGTTTGCTTGTATTTGTTCTGTTTTAAGTAAAGTCTTGTACTACTTAAATATCAGAACCATCCCCCAGTATGAGGTGACCATCTGCTCAGGATAACTTGGGTGTATTAGGGGGACCATAAAAATTTTTATTCTCTTTTTCAAAAAAGTAATAGTAATAATAAAAATTAAAGCAAATACTTTCTGTTCTGTTGTCAGACTCACTAGTTCCTTTGGCTAGAAGAATTTACAGATGCTGATAAAAAGGAAGAAATTTATTTACCCATTTTCACTTTTTACACCAAAAATTACTTTTTCTTTTATGGAGAGAAAAGACTTCATTTCAGCTCATTCAAGTCACAACCATTCTTTTTCCGGATACTACTGGAGACTACGTAAGCTCATTTTTCCTACTCTTTTTCACTTTGGGTTTCTTGCAGAGAGAAGGGGCTGAGACATTGACTAGAAAGAAAATAACACTTTGATTTGGTTGATTTTCAGTTGTTTTTGTAAGATCTTTAGTGCAGGAGAAAAAAAAAAAAAGCATATGATTAGAGACATCAGCATCTATCTCTCAGCAGACTCGAAGAAACAGAGGAGCATCCGTGCATGTCCTTGGCATCTTTAAAGCCCTACGAAAATGTCAGTCGCGGGAGTTGTAGCAGAGTAAACTACCAATGTAATTTCACACTTAACAGGCTTGTGGCTCCACTGGTAACAGCTGTCGACCACTTTTGGGGTATTCAGCCATTTCTGGAGCATCTACCTGCTGTTAAAAATGTAGCGATCATCCAGGTGCTTGGTTAGACCTGCGCTCAGAAGCTCAGCATTAGCTGCAGCAAGGAAAACACAGTACCGTTGATTTCCAAATACAAGAACCCTGGGTTCATACTCAGACATGGCTTTAGTTTAGCAAAGTGGGGAATTTTGACATGTCCTGCCACTTCCCACATCATTGTTTTTGTTGTTTGACTGTCTTGAACCATACATTGTAAACAAGCTTCTCCTTTGTTGGACAGGGTTCCGATTTGATGTCCTCCTATTTCTCTGCTATTTGGAAGATGAGAATTTGTGTTTGTGTATTTTTGATTATTTTGCCAGTGTTTCCAAATTTTCATTTCAGAATGAAAATAAATAGGCAGGAATAGTGAAATACAAAATGGGGATAGATATTCAAGCTCTGAATTTGTGACTGCTGATTCCTCATAAATATGCCAGATATCAAGCCGCTAAGGTTCCTGACTGAGTGAAACACAGGTGAATCTGTCCTCCTCGAACAAGTTCACAACCGGGAAGGTGAAATCCACACACAGCTGAATTTGCAGAGCGCTCTCCATCAGGGAAAGAAAGTGTCATAGCATTCTCAGAGTCTGTGATGGGAGTTCTTCTTTAGGGAAGAGGTTAGAAACTCAGACAAGATTTAGCAAATAGTAGCAACAAGTATGTAGGGCTTTCAAATGATCTTGCAGTTGTCTAAACCTGTAATCTGTGAGATCTATGAAGAAGTTGTCAGCTGAGATCTCTGAAGCCTGTTCAGATGTCATCTCACTAAACGGCAATGACCAACACAGAAGTTTTCCACTAAGCATTTGCTTTCCTCTACAATGAAGGAAGAGAAATATCTATAGGCACAGATTCATGCATTTCATGTCTGATAATTGCAGAAAGTAGCTTAAAGTAGACTCCTGAAATCAGGAAAGATGGTTCATGAGATTTATTCTGCCAGGAGGCAAATCCTTCTGCTTACTGATAGCTCCTGAATAATTCAGAGAAATAGATCAGCTTGCACTGCATTGTCTGGAAACGGAAGAAGTCCAGGTATCTCACTTGAAAGCCTGTTCTGGTACTCACTGTGCTCCAAACTTGAATACTTCTGCTAATATTAGGCATCGCCTTTTGGGTGAGACTACTAGGCTCCACCCTGTTTTGTCTTTTGTTCCTCCGTACAGCTCAAATTTGTAAGGCTGCCATCATGTTCTTTCCTCTCATACCATCAATTTAATTCTCCTTTCACTGTGTCCTTTCTCCTAGGTGCAACACAGCAGAAGACATGGTGTGGCAGAATCACACTAGGGTGAGTGATTTTTTCCTCTCAGGCCTCACCACCAACCATGCTGTAGAGCTGGCCCTCTTCATCTTCTTCATGATGATCTATGTGCTGATTATTTTGGGCAACAGTCTCATCATCTTCACAATTACGCATGATCAGTGTCTGCACACTCCCATGTACTTCTTCCTCAGTAACCTCTCTGTCATTGACATCTGCCACTCCTCGGTGGTGATTCCCAGGATGCTAGCTGACTTCCTGGCAGACAAGAAGAGCATCTTCTTTGAGGAGTGCATGGCACAGATGTTCTTCCTCCACCTCTTTGCCTGCACAGAGATTTTTCTCCTCACCATCATGGCCTATGATCGCTACCTAGCCATCTGCAATCCCATGCATTATGGCACCATCATGAGCCGGAAGATGTGCCTCCAGCTGGCCACAGTCATGTGGATGGGAGGGCTGATACATCCTGTAGCCTTCACTGTCCTGACTCTCAACCTCCCATACTGTGGTCCCAGTGCCATCGACAACTTCTTTTGTGATGTCCCCTTGGTCATTAAGTTGGCCTGCACAAACACCCATGTCTTAGAAATGCTGATTATCTCCAACTCAGGCCTCATCTCTGTGGTCTGCTTCCTGGTGCTAGTGACTTCCTATGTGGTCATCTTGGTCTCACTGAGGAACCATCTCTCGGAAGGGCAGCACAAAGCACAAAGTGAGCCACCTGTGCGGCTCACTTGACAGTTGTGACAATGTTCCTAGGACACTGCATTTTCATCTATCTCAGGCCAGCCAAGAGTTTAGCGGCAGACAAAGTGGTGTCAATCTTCTTCACTGCCATCACCCCTCTGATGAATCCCATTATCTATACTTTAAGGAATGAAGATATGCAAAATGCTTTGAGAAAGCTATGCAGGCGACAGATTGATTGCCAAGACAAGTGACACAAGTGACACTGCTGGAGGTGACCGTGAGGATTCCAATCCCTGGGTATTGTCTGTGCCTATCCCCTTCACACAGGGTATTCTCCGGTCATTAATCTTCAGCTTTTGCCTTCTCTGCACCCAGAACATGGACTTGAAATCAAACAATGATATTAGGTTCAATGACATCTTATCTTAATCCTATCTTCTTCTTTTTATCAAGAACAGAAATTAATCATAGATGCATTTATGGCGTTGAACGTACTTTGGAGGCCACACTAGCTTCTGCCCCCTCCCAGCTTGTTTTCAACTGTATTTCTTGCAGCATATTAAAGCATTTTGTACCTGAGTGAGAGATTCCCCTTGCTTGGCGCTTCTACTAAATCTATGTCATTGAACGAGTGGTGGAGGGGGTGAGTGACACAATGCACATCAGTCGTGTGAAAGAGATAGTAATTGGTTTTATTGATGTGGACAATGGTTTCATGAGATTCTGTGGCAAGGTCACTTATTATTTACTGCATGGGGTACAAGATGATACACAGAATTACCAAGGAGACCCTCGCAACTCAGGAGCCTGCTGATCAGACCCCATACCTTCAAAGAGCTCACACTCTACCTGTGCTTGATGGAGATCACTCCCTGCCCTGCCATCATGTTATTCACACTCTTTCTCTGCCTCTGCCATACTATCATATAAATTACAACTCGAATAGTTAGTTCCTCTAAGACCTGCTGTAAATATTTCACTGTTTTTTTTTTCTTCATAAACATGCAGCACACATACAAATTAATAATGACGGGGATCAGCGTCGTCTGTGTTTTCTGTTAGGAGGGCACATATAATGATCTTTCTGCCAGCAGGAGGGCAGGTACAAAGTCTGTGCATGCTGCAGGTGGCTGCATCCCCACTATGGCCATTAGGGACAAAACTGGCCTTTGAGAGCCAGCATGACCCAAGGAAGAGAAGCAACGTAGGAAGTCACTATGAGGTCAGCTCATGTCCATGGGCCCAAAGCAGGTAGTGAAGTAGTGAAGCTCCAGACCCAGGAGGGGAGGAGGGGTTCACAGGTCTGTGGAGGTGATACTCTTTCTGGGAAGGAGTGTGCACTTCGTGCCTACCCCATCTTCCCCTCTTCTACCCTTGGGTCCCTGACAAGGGGGCCTTGAGGTTGGAAGGGAAGTGAGCCTCTCCTTCATTCTCCATGGGGTGGCACTGGAGTCCAGTCCCCCAGCATCAGGGAAGATGGGGAAGGGCAGAGCTCCAACCAGCTACCTCACCATTGCCAAGTAATAGGGAACAGAGATGATCCCCAGGATGCTCAGGCCTGTAAGATCAGTGGGCTCCTCCACAGCTTCCCAATGTAGACAGCCAGTAGGTTCTCCGCAGTGTCCTGGTGGGCAGAGGCAGCACAAGGATCTGCTCTGGGGTAGGTCTGGGCTGGAGCCCTGGGCAGGAAAGGGTTCGGAAGGGCAGTGACAGGCCTCCACAGAGAGCAGGTCTGTTCCCCTCCAGGCCAGAGCAGGTGAAGGGCCTCAGCACATTGACTGCACTGCAGAGTGCTGTGCGGAGCACATGAGCCCGGGCCCTCGTCCAGACAGCCCACAGGACATTGTGTGCCAGAGGGCAGATACTGTGTGAAGTTGGAGCCCTGCTCCGGCATCTCAGGTGCAGTCCTCTAGGACAATATGGGTTGCTGGGAGTGGTCTGACATACAAAATCCTGCAGTAGGGTGATGTAGAGCAGGTAATGGGGAGGAATGTTCCTGCAGTGTTCCTTTGCCTTTTTCAGGATACAGTATTCAATTGCCAATGGATGGGTTTTCACTGGCTCCAGAATCACCACACTGAATGTGTGAAGTTCACATCTGGGTGGTGGCAAGCCAAGCACTACAGCAGAGGAGGGTCCTTGTAGTTAAGGCTCTTCTCCACATTAAAGGCTAATTCCTCGTGATTTCTGCAATTTAGAGATTTTGGATTTGTGAGGCAGAGAAGAGACCCAGGTTCACCTAAACATGTCTCTTCATCCCTCCCTTGCTTCAGATGGAAAAGGGGCCAGATGACTGCTGAAAGGATTTAGTGGGGTGCTGCTAGGTGGAGGAAGGAGAGAGAAGGTAATGATGCTGCAGGTGGCTTGGGAGAATTTGGCTTTGCAAAAAAATTTCTGGCACAATCTGTGAATGTTTTTTGTTGCTGTTGTTGTTTTTTGCTTGTACATAGTTTTGTATATAGTTCTGTGAGGAGGACCACATTTGGTCCTCAAGGAACCCCAGATCAGCAACAGAATTTTTACCCAAGATCAACGTGCCAGTAGCCCAAGGGGCAAATCTGTTCTTCATGGCCTGCAAAAGTGCTGCATTTTGATCTACTGCACTATGCCTCCTAGAGACTCACAGCAGTCTTCACTGCATAGCCTGGCAAGTTCCTCCATTTCCCAGATGTCTGAGCATTGTATAGGGAAAGGAGAATAGAAAATCCTATACAACTGTTCACCATCACCCTCTGGGGGTGGACATCCAGCCAGTCTTTCACAAAGGGAAGAGAATGGGTGTCTAAGCAATGAGCTGCCAGGTTCTCAAGGAGAAGGCACCCTGTGAGAGCTAAAAGCAGGCAGTAAGGAGTGTGCTGTGATGCTGATGAGGAGGTGCTCTGTGTTGGGGAGCAGAGCATGAGGAACTAGAGGTAGGACCGTGAGGACAGCAAGGACTCCCAGAAGGTGTCCGAGAGAGAGCAGATGTATTGGGGAGGTAAGGCAGCTTGAGGTAATGATGCTGCGAGTGGCATGAGGCCTGGGAGAGCCCCTAGTGGAGAGACTAGCAGGAAGGCCCCTAGGCCAAAACGAAACATGAGGCAGAACCCCTAAATTAGGCCTTGCCTCCTGCCTTTCCTCTCTTTCTGAACACCATAGTCACAGTGCTGTGCACAAGGAGCCATCTCTGCCCTCTCTCCCAAATTCTTCTCCTATGAACTGAAGCCAATCCCTACTGTTCCTTGCGTGCCTTGAGGTACTGGACTCTGTTAGGCCCTCCGTCGCAGGACAAACATATGCTCTAGGGACCCATGCAAGGCTCTAACTAAAACCTGAGCACAAAATGCAATGGCAAGCCTGAGATACCATGTCAAAGCTTTCCCTGATGCCACAAAGGCCAAACTGCATCCATGCTTGAAGCCTTGGGACAAAGTGGTTCCTTAAGAGCCTCTAAGCATGCTGGTGTCTTTTAGGCAAATCTGGAAGGACTTTCGGAGGTGCCCCGGCCATCCTTAAACACTAGCTGGTGGCCAAACGGCGAGATAAGGCGAGACACCAAACACAACGAGTACGTAGGTATCAATGTCCAACCTCCCTGCACATACAGGGTCACCTAGAGCACGTTGCACAGGACTGCATCCAACCAGGTTTTGAAGATCTCCAGAGAAGGAGAATCCACAACCTCTCTGGGCAGCCTGTTCCAGCGCATTGTCACTCTCACCGTTAAGAAATTTTTCCTTAAGTTCCCGTGGCACTTTTGATGCTTCAGTTTCCGGCCATTTCCTCTAGTTCTGTCGGTGGCCACCACTGAAAAGAGGCCAGCACCATCCTCCTCACTGCCTCCCTTGAGGTACTTCTAGACACTGCTCAGGTCCCCTCTCAGCCTTCTCTTCTCAAGGCTGAACAGGCCCAGCTCCCTCAGCCTCTCCTCATAGGGCAGATGTTCCAGGCCCCTCATCATCCTTGTGGCCCTGTGCTGGACTCTCTCCAGCAGCTCCACATCCTTCTTGTGCTGTGGGGCCCAGAACTGGACACAATACTCCAGATGTGGCCTCACCAGGGCTGAGTAGAAAGGCAGGATCACCTCCCTCGACCTGCTGGAGATGCTCTTCTTAATGCACCCCAGGATGTCATTGGCCTTCTTGGCCACGAGGGCACATTGCTGCCTCATGGTCCATCATAGAAGGCTATCAGGTTAGGCAAGCAAGATTTCCCCTTGGTGAATCCATGCTGATTACTCTTGAGCACCTTCTTATCCTCCATGTGCCTGGAGACAACGGCCAGTATGAGCCATTCCATCACTTTTGCAGGGACGGAGGTGAGGCTGACTGGCCTGTAGTTGCCTGGGTCCTCCTTCTTGCCTTTTTTGAAGACTGGCGTGACATTGGCCTTCTTCCAGTCTTCCGGCACCTCCCCCGTTCTCCAGGATCTTTCAAAGATGATGGAGAGCGGCTTAGCTATGACCTCTGCCAGCTCACGCAGCACTCTGGGGTGCATCCCATCAGGGCCCATGGATTTGTGGGTATCGAGGTTCCTTAGGTGCTCTCTGACCCAATCTTCCTCTACCCAGGGCAAGTCTTCCTCCCCACCGGCTTCTTCTCTTGTCCCTAGGACCTGGGGCTCTAATGGGCTGCCCTTGGTAAACACCGAAGCAAAGAAGGCATTGAGCAACTCTGCTTTTTCTGTGTTATTTGTAACCAGGGTGCCCATCCCGTCCGCCAGCGGACCCACGTTTTCCCTGATTTTCCTTTTGCTGTTAATGTATGTGAAGAAATTTTTCTTGTTATTTTTAACGTCCCTTGCCAGATTGCGTTTCAACCGCGCCTTTGCTTTCCTTGTCACATCTCTGCATTCCCTGACTACATTCCTGTATTTCTCCCAGGGGACCTGTCCTTTTTTCCACATTCTGTATACCGCTGCCTTCTGCTTGAGCATTGCCACAAGCTCCCTGCTCATCCACACAGGTCTCCTGCCCCCTCTGCCTGACTTCTTACACACAGGGATGCACTGTTGCTGGGCGTGGAAGAAGTGCTGCTTGAAAACTAACCAGCTCTCTTGGGCCCCCCTACCTTCTAGGGCTCTAGCCCATGGGATTCTTCCGAGCAGGTCTCTGAAGAGACTAAAGTTGGCCCTCCTGAAGTCCATCGTCGCAAGGGTACTTACAGCCCTGCCTCCTCCTCATTGGATCCTGAACTCCGCCAACTCATGGTCACTGCAGCTGAGGCTACCCCTCACCTTAACACCTCCTGCTAGGCCCTCCCTATTTGATAACACGAGGTCCAGTAGCCCACCTCTGCTTGTCGGCTCCTCCACAACCTGCGTCAAAAAGTTATCGTCGACACTCTGCAGGAACCTCCAGGACTGCTTATGCCTGGCTGTGTTGTCCTTCCAGTTGATGTCGGGGTAGTTGAAGTCCCCCATGAGAACCAGGGCCTGTGACCGTGAGACAATATCCAGCTGCCTATAGAAGGCCTCATCAACCTCCTCGTCTTGGTCAGGTGGCCTGTAGCAGACACCCACCACAGTGACTCCCACAATAGCCTGCCCTCTAATCCTTACCCACAAGTTCTCAATCTGATATCCAGATGAGCCCACCAAGAAGATCTTTCTCCCTTCCTGTTGGCAGATGATTGTGCAGCAGAGTGCACGTGCCCTAAGACATGCATGCCCTCCATTCAGAGCAGTTGCGCAGCCAGTTGCAAGCAAGGGAAGGAGACTGGTGCCCTGCACGGAACGGGGACCTGTTACCTCGGTGTGTAGCCACACAAATCCTGCGGTGCTCGGGCACAGGCATTTTGGGCCCTCTCTCTGCACAATGCACGAGCTCTCCCTGTCTCACAGAGGGAGGAGATGCTGCTGGCTGGAACCAGGTGCTACGTCAAGGAAGTCAAGCAGTGTCAGTGCTGCTTCCCCTTGCCACCATAGCCGGGCTGGGAGTGTGCACCCTGTGCTTTGCAGGGGCTGCCACAAGCAGGCAATGCCCTCCACAGCTGGGGGAACACACAGAGCTCCCCCCGCGCAAGCCCCCACACAGAGAGCTCTTTCTTGGGAAGGACCTTCTCTGGAGTCTTCTGCTGCAAGTGTTGCAGCAAGTTGGGCTCTCTTGCCCTGACCTGCCCCCACTTTCATCTCTCTGCCACTCCCATGTCTTTCTCACCTAGTCCTGGAAATTGCGCCTGCTGGAGCACTGACATTGTTTGACTTCCTTGCAGACGACATCCAAATCGAGCCACTGAACTACCAGCTCTTGTCCCTGGTGCCGTCCTTGCCACGGCGTGTGGTGGAAGCCTGTGTGGAAGAGACCATCCACTTATTCTCTTTCCACTTGGAGAACAAGCAGAATGTGGCCTTTGCCTTCCGGGACATTGGTGTGCTGAGTCGCCAGGGAGACACGCTCTGCATGATGTTTTACGCCAGCTGCATCCAACGGCTGGGGAGAAGGGCAAGCCTCTTTGCGGCCCTTCGCAGTGTAAGTTGCTCAGCTTCCCAGGCCTACTTCCATTGCTTTGGGAAGCCTCCGTGGCCATCCTCCATGTGGCGGGCTACACAAACACCTTCCGCAGTGCGTGGCCCCCACCAAATTCCCCACTCCCAAGGAAAACACTCCTTGTCTTCCTGGATGCCTGTCTCTACTAAATGCTTGGCATGGCTATTGAGCACTTGCAAGTCTTTGCGGTGGAGCATCTCCACTCCACAACTAGGGCTAATGTGCATGGCAGAGGACTCAGAAGAGGGATTTGCAGCGACAGGCTCCTCCTGTAGCAGGACGAGGGGCTGCTGCCTTTGTCAGCAGGCAGGGAGCTGCCTCAGAAACCTCCCAACGGGCCCGGGCTGCCTTGCAGGTCCCTTGGGCAGCGGATCCTGCTGAGCCAAGCGGAAACATCGTTACTCCTGGCACCAGGTCTAGCCGAGTGCACGTGTTCCCGAGGTGAGTGCGTTTCCTCTGCAGCCCTTAGCTTTGCTGACAGGGCCGGCCCCTAGATGCTGCTCGCACTCTGCACTGCCCATGCTCACTGCTCTCAAGAATTTAAGCCACGTCCTCTGCCTTTGGACAGACACTGGCAAAAACCCTCCAAGAAGCAGATGGCAGGCAAGGTGTTCTCCGACAACAGGGAGGAGCATTAGTGCCAGCAAGAGGCCAGGGGCAGACAGCCCCCTTTCTTCAAACCTGCCTTGTCTTCTGCTTTCCAGGTTTCAGCTTGTGGAGGAAGGCAGCCCAGAAGCCAAGGCTGCTTCTGCTGCCCCTCCACGCACGCAGAAGAAGCCTGAGGTGCCCCAGTGTCCCAGGGCCAAGAGAGGTAAGGCCAAAGCTGCCGGCCTGCGGGGCATGTTGGTTCCCTGTCCCCCCACGCTGCCTCACAGCAGCCACCTGGAAAGGTGCTGCTCAGCAGGCTCTGCTCAAGAGCTTCCTGCCTTCCTCCTTGCAGAGTGGCAGCCTAGAAAGCTCCTGCGGCAGCGCAAGGAGCTGTGTCTGCCCATGCTGCCAAGCTGGGGGGCAGGCAGGAGGCGGCAAGGCCCCGAGAAGCAGCCTGCTGCCAGGTGAGAGCCTTGGCGGAGGCGGAAGGGACGAGGGCTGCGCTTGTTTGGACCTCTGCACCAGAGCGGGCCCCTTTGCACATGCTGGGCCTAGGGCCTCCAGAAGGCTCCCGACACATGCCCCACTTAAGGCTGTTCTCCTGCTGGAAGGCCAGCATGTAGCACTTTGCATGGGAGCCTCCCATGGCCTTAACTTTCCTCCAGTGTCAGGACGTTTTGGGGAGCCAAATGGAAATGCCTAGTGCAGGAGTGTTTATCCAGGAAGGAGTCCCTCGAGACTGCAGGGAATCCCATCCTTTTCCTTGTGGGATAAAATGCCCCCTGTCCTAAACCTCTTGCCTCTCATGGTGTCTTCTCAGCAACTTGATCAAACAAGCGGGGCACATGAAGGACCCTTTGGGGCAGAAGGAGGGGAAAGTGGAGCACCGCCCGCATCCTCCGGCTGCTCCTCGGACTTCTGCTGCCCGTGCTGCTCCCAGGGCTGCCTCACAGGTGTGTGATGGGATGTCGCGGAAAGGGCCCTGAGCGCGGGCTCCCTACCACCCCCAGTGGCCTCTTTGAGATGACTCCTGCAATGATGCAAATTGTCTCCACACTTGCAAGACTCTGGCTACTCATATAACTTCTGCAACACCTCTTCTGGGGTTTTGTTAATTGCAGAAATGGGTGGGTTTGCCCTCGAAAGCATTGGAAAGATCCCGGTGCATCTTTCGTCCCTGATCAGTTAGGGCAGCAGAGAGCCATATTCCCACTGTGCTGACACAGGACAAGGAGCCAGGGGGGCTCAGGGCAGTGGTGGAAGAGAGGGAGAAGAGCAACAGCCAACAATTCCCCAATGTCCCAGTGTGGACCCTGCTTGAAAAGAGACCCTATGGGATGCCTTTGACAGCCCTCAGAACAGGGTGCATCATCCAGGAAGCCAGCTTTTGTAGCCCGTTGCATCAGCTGCTTGTATAGCCTGAGCACGGCTCTGGAAGGCTTAGGTGCCTCCTCTATGAATGGGCTAGTGCTCTCTCCCCCGTTCTCTCCTCCCTGCTGAAACCATTTCTTCTTCTTGCTCTTGCAATACAGATCCGAGTGCTGAAGCCTGCACGCCACCCTGAGCAGCACTGTTCCCCAGACAGAGGGGTGCCCCCTGACAAGTGAGTGTGCCCTGGCACGCCAGCTGCCAGGCAGGGCCTGGCACCATGGTGGCTCCCGACCCTGTGCAGGTGCTGGCACTCAGCTGCTGAGCACGGTAGACGACAGGCCCTCCTTTGAGCTGGTGGGGATGTGCAGGGGCTGAGGAGAGAAGAAGCCCCAAGGGGCCCCCAGGGAGCAGCAGCAGGACTTTGTTGATCCTTTGCAGGTATCTCTCGCCACGAGCAAAGCAGACCTTGCAGCTCGTGGAATCCTACAAAGTCCTCCGGGATCGCTGGAGGGAGCAGCCTGCGTCACTGCGGGCAACGCTGCAGCGACCACCCCTCGGGAACGAACTGGCCCCGTTCTTGCTGGACTCATTCCGCCCTCTCTTCAGCTTCCCACAACAAAGCTGCCGTGGTTCTTCGGCCTCTGTGCATGTCTCTTGCTTATGGATTCAGGCCCAGAGGGCAGCCTGACATCCTCCAAAAGCCACATTGTCCTGATGAGGGGCAGGATGTTCTCTCCTTCCAGCAGCCTGGAACACAGGAATAAGGAGCCAGGAAAAGGAGACAGAGGAGAGGATGAGGGCAGCTTTGGCCCAAAGCGCGCTCTCCTGAGATACCCCAGGGCAAGAAAAGGACCCTACACTCTGCAAAGCTCCAGCCCCAGCTGCGCTTCAGCTGTGAGTGCATTTTGTGCACACTGAGGCCTTGTGCTAGTTTGCCCATGAGCCAGGCCACAAAATGTGCTGTGGGAAAGAGGACGGGCTCTGCCCCCATCCCCTGCAGCCCCTGCCCTGGCCTGCTGGCTCCAGGCTCCCTGCTCTTGGAGCCCTGGGCTCCAACCTGGGGTTCTATTTTCTTCCCAGTTAAGAGCTTCCCATCTACAAAGCCATTGTGTGGCACCAGCCCACACAGCCTAGGAGCCTACACAGACAACCTTGCTCCATTTTGTGTAGCTAAAACTACTGCTCTTAACTCTCCTACTTGGGCACTCCCTTCACTTTCTTCTATTACTTCTTCACCAGTGGTAATATTTAATGCAACAGTATTTTATAGCCATTTACCATTTAAACTTTTTGCCGAAGCATCTCTAAACCACATGTTTTCTGTCGGTCTTCCATTGATGACCGATGGTACATTCAGAATTGATGAAGGTTTAAGAGCTTGTCCCAATGCTAATGGATCTGTTTTTACAGGCATTTGTGATTTGGGAACCTTAGTATGGCCTTCAGTTAGGTGCATATTTTCTGCAACTCCTGATAGGTAGGCATACCATTTTGTGGTAGTGGGGTGTTGTGCAATTCCTTCTGGGGGAGCAGTCCCCTTTAGGATTGCTTCTAGTAAATGAAACGGTCCTCTAGTTTGCACAGGTTGTCTTTGATGTGTTTTCTCAATCTGTTTAACTGCTCAGACTTTTTCTCCCATTCAGAATGTTGTAGTTCCCTTTCTTTAAACGCAGTCAAGCTAAACAATAAATATCTTTTTGTTCCATCAGGGCTAGCCTCTAAGTAAGTTACAGTAAGTAACAGTAAGTTACTGTACCTCAGTAACAGTAAGTTATTTACTGTAACTTACTGTAAGTAGCATGTTCAGGGAAACCCCATTCAGCTGTAAGAGGGTTGTGGGGGTGTTCTGGTCCCAGTGACTGAAATGTTTCTAGTTCCCCACTGGGAGTTTTGACTGTCTCTTTGTGTTCTAATTCCAAGGTTTGTCTTTCCTTAAGAGCGAATATAATGGACGGGCAATGATAGAAAATCCAGGTAGGTGCCTTCTCCACTATCCTAAAGTTCCCATCTATTGTTGTAATTCTTTCCTTGATTGGGGCATTTGCAGCTCTTCAATTTTTCTTAAGGTATCTGCAGGAATCCCTTCACTGCCAGCTATCCACCAAGTCCCTAGGAATTTTAGCTCTTTGCTTGGTCCCTGGCATTCCTCAGGTGGTACCTCAATGTCAGCCTCAAGTAGGATTTGCCATACTGCTGCGGCTACTTTCCCAACCTTTTGGGGAAAATCACCCCCAATTAGGATGCCATCTATGTACTGGCATATGCATTGGCATATGTATATGCATTATAAAATATAAATGGTCACATACTACTCTACCAGAAGCAATAACTGAAGGAAATGCTATTGCAGACAAATTGATGATGGCAGCAGTACTGCCGCGCAGTTTGGAGCAAGCCCGATTATCTCACCACTTCTTTTATCAAAATGCCTCTTCCTTATGTAAACAAGTTGCTCTGTCCAGAGAACAAGCCACAGAAATTGTCTGTGCATGCCCTGATTGTCAATGTATTACACCAGTATCATCATACAAAGGAGTGAACCCTCAATGTTTACAAGCTAATGAATTTTGGCAGAGTGATGTTACACATATATCAACATTTGGCTGTCTGGGTTATGTGCATGTTAGTGTGGATACCTTCCCAGGGTTTCTGGTAGCCACTGCACATACTGCAGAAAAGACACGTGATGTGAAACGCCTCTGGTTAACAGGTTTTGCCACTATGGACATTCTGAAAGGAATTCAAGCTGATACTGGTCCTGCTTATGTTTCACAAACAGCTTCTGTCTTCCTACAAGACTGTGGTATACAGCACGTTACAGGTATACCGCATTCCCCCACTGGACAAGGCATTACTGAACGTGTCCATGGGACTCTCAAGGCTATGTTAAATAAACAAAAAAAGAGGAAATCCTATGGACAGTGTTACCCCACAGGAACAGTTAGACAAAGCATTATATGTGCTTAGTGTTTTGAATCCTTCTGATCATCTGTTATTTACACCAGCAGCTGACCGACAATTCGAGATGGTGTCTGCAGTTGTGCCCCCATCAAAGGGATGGTATAAAGAATTGGGAGAACCACCAGGGAGAGGCTCCATAGAACTAATAACATGGGGAAGGGGATATGTGTGTGTTCTCCTTCCCACAGGTGCTCGCTGGTTACCAGCAAAAGATGCAAAGCTTCAACTGGCGACAGAGCAGTCACAGCCATGGAAGAATTCCAGCCAAGTCCAGGAGTCAAAAACCATTGAGCTGTCGGAGTGAATCATGAATCATTTGTAAACATTTGGTGCAGCAGGGAATAGATGTAGTGATGTTTGCAATTCTATGCTTTTATGTATATTGATCTTAACCTATATAATTAAGAGTTTATGTTTCTATGTACTTTGATCTTCACCTATATCCTCTCTATATATAACCTATATATGTTCACTTTATTCATCAATGTCCTGGATGAAGGCACAGACTGCTCCTTCAGCAAGTTTGCTGATGATACTAAACTGGGAAAAGTAGCTGATACCCCAGAGGGCCGCGCTGCCATCCAGAGGGACCTGGACAACCGGGCCGTGAAAAGCCTCATGCAATTCAACAAGGCCAAGTGCAAGGTTCTGCACCTGGGGAGGAATAAGCCCAGACACCAGTACAGGCTGGGGACTGACCTTCTGGAGGGTAGCTCTGCGGAGAAAGACCTGGGTGTCATGGTGGACAACAAGTTGACCATGAGGCAGCATTTGCCCTCGTAGCCAAGAAGGCCAATGGGGTCCTGAGGTGCCTTAAGAAGAGCGTCTCCAGCAGGTCGAGGGAAGTGATCCTGCCCCTCTACTCAGCCCTAGTGACGCCGCATCCGGAGTATTGTGTCCAGTTCTGGGTTACACAGTCTAAGAGGGATGTGGAACTGCTGGACAGAGTCCAGCGCAGGGCTACGAGGATGATGATCAGGGGCCTGGAACATCTGCCCTATGAGGAGAGGCTGAGGGAGCTGGGCCTGTTCAGCCTGGAGAGGAGAAGGCTGAAAGGGGATCTGAGCAGTGTCTGTCAGTACCTCAAGGGAGGGAGTGAGGAGGATGGTGCTGGTCTCTTTTCAGTGGTGGCCACCGACAGAACTAGAGGAAACAGCCAGAAACTAAAGCATTAAAACTTCCACAGGAACTTAAGGAAAAAATTCTTAACAGTGAGGGTGACAGAGCACTGGAACAGGCTGCCCAGAGAGGCTGTGGAGTCGCCTTCTCTGGAGATCTTCAAAACCTGCTTGGACGCAGCCCTGTGCCATGTGCTCTAGGTGACCATGCGTGTGCAGGGGGGTTGGACTAGATGATCTCTAGAGGTCCCTTCCAACCTTAAGCATTCTGTGATTCTGTGATTCTATGTAAGGGGAAAGCTGGAGGGTGGGAGAGGCTTCACTGACTGCTGCGAGGAGTAGCAAGTGGTCAGGTTATTGGCTGCAGCCTGCTGCAGAGAGCGCGTACCCATCTCCTCTAAGAGGGGGACCCCAATCCCTTCACAACCTGCGTTTGCTGCTGCTTGGTTTGCCAAAGAAAAGACACGACACACGGTGAAGAGACAGGAACGTTTCTTTAATGAGGCCTGTGCACAGAGCAGCCTGGCGTCAGGACGTGGCCGAGCACCAGCAGCACAGACTGACACCTTGCAGAGGGCAGTGCAGCCTCTCCCACGCTCTCCTCAGGCGGTTGCACAGGCCTTCCTGGGCGCCCATGGATGCAGCCCCCTTCCCTGCAGCTCTCAGGATCAGCATGGTTTGGGTGGCCAGGGAGGAGATGGATGGGCTACTGTCCTCCTGCAAGCCTTTCAGGGCTGACGGGGGAAGCACGAGCTCAGATGAAGCCCCCATATCCCCGCGGGCCCCAGGCCTCTCCTCCTAACACCACCAGTCCCACCCAGCTCTTGCCACAGCCAGGATGGAGCCAGGGGCTCTAATGGATTAGCTGGCAGCTGCTGCCCAGGAATGTGCCCAAGGTGCCTGAAATCTCTCTCTACTCTCCCCACACCACCCCTGCTCCGCTCCTCTCTCCTCACCTACACAGGGATGGGAGCTCCTTGGACAGGGTCTCTCTTTGTCCCCCCAGCCCCGTGTGACCCCCCGCTTGCCCTCACTCACTCTCACAGATGACCTCCACCGTCTCCTTGCTCTGCTCCCTGCTGCGCTGCCCAGCATGCCCTAGGCACACACACAGCGCCCCATAAATCCTGCTCCTCAAAGCTGTTTCCCCCAGTCCTGCCCACCTGGCCAGGCACCCGCCTCCCCTCCAGCAGGGCTCACCCCAGTCCCCTTTCCCCAGTGTAACCCCCAGGGCTCCTGCTGCGAGGGACTCCCACCAGCCCCACTGCTGCAGGCGGAGATGGCTGAGGGTGGCACGGAGCCTCCAGGCGCCCAGGCGCTGCCTCAGGCACGCGGGGCTGCAGCAGTCACAGGGCTGCTTTTGCTGCCAGTGCAGCAGCCGGGGCTGAGGCCAAGCTGTCCCAGAACAGCGATGGAGCCCAGGGCTCGGGACTCACCGAGAAACCTCACGGCCGCCTCGCGCAGGGACTCCTGGCTGCTCTCCAGGTAGGACAGGCTCTGGCGCAGGTATTCGTCCGCCCTCCTCCTGCCCCTGCTCCCGGCCAGCTGGGGAGAGCACAGGGCTCAGCACACAACATCCCCTCGCCGTCCTTCCCCCAGGAGCAGCCGCCTCCCCCTGCCACCACACTCAGGACCCCCCGCAGAGGCCAGGCAGCGCCAAGCCGGCGTTGGAGGCAGCGGAGGGCCGGCTGCTGCCCCGCGTGCTGAGGGGCCCTCCTGCTGCAAGGCCCCGCTGGGACAGGGGCAGCTTCAGCATCCCAGGGCTCAGCAAAGGCAGAGGAGCCTGCAGGAGAGCCCGCGAGGGCTGCTCCTGCACCCGGAGCCACCAGCCACACGCACTGGGCACGGAGGAGGAAAGAGCTTCTCTGGGCTGGGGCTGCGGCCTGGGGACTGTCCTTACCAGGCACTTGCTGATCAGCCAAGTCTGCTGGCTCTGAGCCAAGCGCCTCAGCTCCTTCCACTTGAGGAGCTTGGCGGCACCAAGGAGGGCTTCCTGAGCAGCCTGCACAGGGAAAAAACGGAGAGATGCCACCGCAGCCCATGGGACAAGAGCCTGTGCCCCCCACCGCACTCCTCTTGACAAGACTCAGGGCATTTGCTGGCCCTTCATGGGCAGCAGCAGGGCACTGAATCTGCTTTGGGGTCCTTGGCCCCCCTCGCTGGGCAGAAACATGGAGCAAGCACCACCTCAGCCACCCTGTCCTGAACAGGCAGCACAGCAGAGACTCCCGAGAGCTGATGAGCTGCAGCCAAGGCCAGCGGGAGGCTGAAGGGCTGCAGCCCCAGAGACATCCAGGCAGGACTCAGCCAGGACTACCTCCCACAGCTATTCCCAACGTGGCTACTCGGCTCCCCAGCATGCCCCATTGCTCAGCCGTACCTCGACCACACTGGGGCTCTCATCCTGCAGGTGGAAGAGCAGTGGCAGCGTGCTTGTGTGCACTTGCTGCTTCATCTGCTCCTTTGCAGTGCCCGCTGCTGTCTCCACGAGTTTGCTGAAGAGCTGCATGGAGAGCTTTCGTGTGTGCTCGCGCTCCTGGTGGCAAGGAAGAGAGAACTCCTCAGCCCTGGCACCGCACGTGGCAGCTTCCTTCACAGGCTGCATTGGTGCAATGCAGCCCTGCAGCCAAGACAGCACAGGCAGCACAGGGCAGTATCCCAAGAGCCCCAGGCAGAAAGGCTCCTGGCAGCCTCCCACACACCAGCCAGCCCCACGGCTCTGCCCCCCGCCTTACATCCTCAAAGAGTGGCAGGAGTTTCTCAGCCAGCTCTGGAGCCATGTCCGTGAGTGTTGGTCTCTCCAGGACACAGACCACATGGCTGAGCACGAGAAGGGCCTGGCTGCTCATGTCCCTGTCCTCGTCCTGCAAGTGTCTCATGAGCAGAGGCATCAGGACGTGCATTTTTCTGACCTGTGGGAAGTACAAGTTCAATTTAAAAAAGAAAAGAAAAGAAAAAAAAAAACAGAAATAAAAGGCTACCCTGGCACCTTATTAGACAGCAGCTTCCCTCAGTCTCACACCCTTTCAGACATGGCTTGCTAGGTGCTGGGCTGAGATCTGCAGCCCCCTCAGCTCCCGAGGCCCAGCAAAGTCCAAGCCAGCCTGTTCCCTGGCACCCAGCGCCCAGATCACACAGCTTCCCCCAGTGATGCCCTGCTCACCATCTCCTGTCTGCTGCACAGCACGAGGAGGCTTCTGAGTCCCAGCTTATGCATTACCCTGCTGTGACTCTTCAGGGAAACCACAGAGATTCCCAGGAAGACATCTTCATCTGCCTGAAGGTCACTGCAGGCCATAAGCTGCAATGCACAGCACAGAGAAGGTGGCAATGGCCGCAGCACTGCCTGTGTCGGACACCACTGGATCCCAGCAGTAGCTCACGGCAAGGGCAGCGGGCTCAGAGGAAGGCTGGCCCAAAGGCAGCAGTGACTGCAGGGAGCCCCTGGGACCCCCCTCCCTGCCTGGGGCCTCAGGGCACAGCGCAGGGCACAGCCTTGGCCTGCCCCTCCCCTCCCTGCACCAGCCTCCTGTCCTCATGCTTTGGAGGAGCCCTTCAAAAGAGACGCGACACAAAGGAGGCATCAAATACACGTGGGGACAAGAAGGAGCCCGCTGCAGAGGGGTGAAGGCCGAGGGGACTCATGGCAGATCACCCACTGCCCCACTTGCGCTCGTTGCCCTCCATCCCACTGCTGGGGCTAGCAGAGAGCACTGGAGCTAGAAGCACCCCAGAAGGGCAGTGTCCACAATGAGGCTCACCTCCACTAGGAAAGCCATGGCAGGGATCTCCGTGCAGGGCTCCTCGCCCAAGAGCAGCACTGCCAGCTGTTGGACCAGCAGCAGGCGCAGCGCTCTTGGGCTCTTCCTCATCTCTCTGGCGGAGGGAAGAAGGCTCTGTGAGGCCTGAGCAGCCCAGGCAAAGCTCTCCTGAGCCTGCACCCTCACTTCCTCCCATCACATCCCTTGGGCCACCACGCACAGAACAAAGCCACCTTTGCGTAGAGAACTGGGCACCCCCATGGGCTCTGAGAGTCACCCTGTGCGCAGGGGTGAAATGCTGCGGCAGAGCGGGGAGACAGGGGCTCTCACCTGGCCAGCAAACCCACTCCCTGGTGATGGGTCTCAGCGTGCAGGAGCATATCCCAGCCGCCCTTCCTTGCCATTGCCAGCATCACGTTCTCGTAGCCAGCCCGGCACAGCAGTGCTTTCACGGTCTGCACTGCAAGCCTGTGTGCAGAGAAAACACCCACTCACACTCGCAGCCCTGGCCCTGCCTGCAGCCCTGCCTGCCAGGGACGGCGGGGACGTGATGGAGCACCTCACGGGGCTGCTGCACGTGGACTCCTCCCTTCGGCATTTCCCCCACAATGCGTCCGACTCATGCTGCTCCAGCGCTGCCATGAAAGAGCTTTGGAAGAGCAGCGCCAGCAGGAGCTGGGGGAAGAACGCCCCTAGTACGTGCAGGCAGTGGGGCTGGTGGAGGATCTCCTGGAGCGCACGCGTTGCCTGCAGAAAAAGCCCAGAGACAGCCCTTGCTGCTGACATGTCCCTCCTGTGCTGCTGGAGCTCGGGGGTGAAACTCCTAGCAGTGCCCTGTGCCTTGGGAGAAGCAGGAGGGGCTGCCTGGCCTGCCTGGCCAGAGCAGAGCCATGGCAGCTCCTGGGGCTCGGGTGCCACAAAGCCACCATGAGCCTTCCTGGGCAGTGAGAACATCCCCCTGGAGGGCCACACGTAGCCTGGAGGGCACCCTGGTTCCCCCGACTTGGCCCTGATGACGTTTCTTCTGCCTGGAACCCTAACGTGGCCCTGGCCCCTAGTCCTGTCCCCAGCGCAGGCTGAGCGCGTGCCGCACGAGGCAGGGCCATGCAGAGGCGGAGGGAGACAGCCAGCCGCTCAGGCCAGCTCCGTGTGTCCGGGTGTGCAGAGGGCCCAAAGCAGGCCCAGCAGCCCAGCAAGCTGGCGCTGGCCAGGGCCCTGCCAGCCGTAGCCCCCCTCCCACGCTGGGCCTGTGCATCCCGGTGGAGGCCCCAGCTTGGAGAAGGGCAGCGGGAGCCCTGCCTCTCGCCCGCAGGGGCAAGGGCAGCCCGAGGAGAGAGTGAGGCTTCCTCTACAAACTCACGGCCAGGGAAGAGGCAGCCGAGGCCGCTGCCTCGGGCAGCCGCCAGTCCTGCAGCGCAATGAGCAGCTCCTGCAGCACCGGCTCCGCGGCGCCAGGCCTGGACAGCAGCACCTTCCACATGGCCCCGGCGGCGCTGCGGGCCCAGAGCGCTTTGTCAGCGGCTGCCGCGGCTGCAGCCCCGTGGCCTGCGAGGCCACAACCCTGTCCCTGCCCCTGCCCCGGCCAGCACAGACCTGTCACATGAGGGGCAGCAGCTCAGCAGGCTGGCGACCACCTTGTCTGGGCATGTGCTGCTCAGCAGGAGAAGAGCTCTGTCCAGGCTGAGCCGTGCAGATGCATCTCGCACGGCCAGGATGTTTTCCCATATGTTCTTTACCAGCCTTGGCGCCTGCAGACCACATGGCAAAGTGTGAGGCTGCTGCCGCACTGCAGCCCTTTGCACAGCTCCCGTGTAGAATGCCTGCCCTTGCCACCACTCTGGGCTGGCCACAGAGGCAGTTGGGTGCCTGGTACATGAGCACTCAGGGGAAAAACAAGCCCCCAAGGGGCCTGAACCCCAGCTGTGCCACACGCAGGCTACTCACATGCTCCAAAAGGCACGCGTCATCCATGACGAGCTCGTCCAGCATGTGAGCAGCCGCCTGCGGGTCGTAGTTGCTGCAGGTTCTCATGCCCCGGATGGCTACGAGGATGGCCTCTGCCTTCTCGTCTGGATGGAAGTGTTTCCCAAACATCTAAGGCACAAAAGAAGGCAGCCCTGAGGGAGATGTCACAGCCAGGCTCCCAACTGCGTTGCCTGGCTGAGCAGCGCGTGGCCCTGGAGAGCGACACGGGGCAGTGTTGGCACAGTGAGTCCCTCCGAGCCAGGAGCCAGGGCTCTGCTGGCTTGGGAGACGGCACTGGGATAGGGCTGGGTGCTTGGGGTTAAGGTCTCCACCCGCTGCTCCTGCAGGGAAGCAGAGCTTATGGGATGCAGGAAGGAAGCCCCTGGCTAGTCCTGGCCTAAGGAAAGTGCAAGCCCTCTCCTCAGCCCCACCTGGCAGCCGCCCCTCTCCGCATCCACGTTGCAGGCTGACCCCACAGCTGGAAGTCCCAGCCAGGGAGGTGCTCCTTACCCTGCTCATTTCCCTGGTGTCCTTGGACCGAGAAAGCCTCAAGGTGCCTGCAGTTTCCCACTCCTCTCGGAGCTCTTGCTGCCAGGCACTCTCCTGCGACGGCTCCCGGCCTGCACGGGAAGGGAAACACAGAACACTCAGCATGAAGGCTGCACAGCTGGACATGGCCCACGGAAGGCGTCAGGGACAAATCTCCCCTGGCAGGGGAAAAGGCCCTAGCAGGGAAGAGTGCACAGCAGGACACCCAGGGAGGCGCTGGGCCTATGGCAAGGGGTGGGCGAGGGGAATTGCTTGCAACCACACAGGAGTTCTTACTCTCTCCCTGCAGGAGGAACTCATAGAGGTGCCACAGGGCGTTCGCGGCCTCGTCACTGCGCCCCTCGTCCTTGCAGGCACCGCACAGGGTGAGATGTCCCACCAGCTGCCCCAGGACCGGCACGCTCTTCTCCAAGAAGCTGCCACAGCTGGCACCGCCTACTTGGAAGCATTCCCGGACCTGGGAAAGGGAGGCAGTGCTGACACGAGGCCAGAGGGCAGCGCTCAGGATCAAAGCCCTGGGCCGACGCTCCTTGCAGGCTTGGATCCCAGCTGAGCCAGAGCCTTGGTGGCTTCCCTTGGAGGCAGCCGGGAGCTCCAGGACACGGCTGCACGCTGACAAGGGACAGGCAGTGGCTGCAGCTTGCCTGCACCATAGGCTGCTTACCGACACCAAAGAAGAGCTGGTGAGGAGATCCCCCAGCTTCACAAGGCGTCCCACAGCCCTCTCGTGCACAGCTGCTTGCTGGCACTCGGTGTAGGGCAGTAGGAGCTGCAAGGAGAAAAGCTGCTGCTCTGTCCTGTGTCCCAGAAAATGCCTGGCCACGTCTGTGCCTTGGAGCACCGGCAGAGCCCAGAGAGGGGATCTTGTGTCCAGAGTCCTTTGTGACTGTGGGGCAAATCTCCCAGACAGGCCTGATGTGACAGCAGGAGCCCATGGGGGTTGTAATGAGTGCAGGAGCAGGCTGAGGAGGAGGGGATGCTGGTTGTAGCCAAGGGACACTGGGCTCACACAAGAGAACTGTGGGGATCCCCATTCCCATGAGGGAGCTTGTCCCCTCTCAGCACTGGACTCTCTCCAGCTGCTGCTGGACAACTCCCCCCATCCCACCACAGAGCCTGGAGCTGGCAACTCTGCTCCTGGCAAATAGCAGACCTGCAGGATGGTCTTCATGTCCAGCACGCTGGAGGAAGGGCTGCCAAGCATCAAGGCCTTCAGCATGCTGTCCATGGCGTCCAGCATCTGCAAGGGGACAGAGGGTTGAGGCACTTCTTCCTCAGTGCCCCACAGCTGTCAGAGAGGGCTTTGAATTCCTCTTGGGCCAGCGGGGCATGTAGAGTAGTGCTGAGGGCAGGAGAGCCCTCAGGCCAGGGGAGCTGCTGCTGCTGCTGCACAGGGCACAGCCTGGGGACACTGCCCATGGCCCTGGGGACACTGCCCATGGCCCTGTCCAGGGCAAGGGGGACAGGGCATGGGCGAGGGAGAGGCAAGCGGGGAGCCTGTCCTGAGCCTCACTTCAGCAGCCAGCACCCACCTGGGAGTAGAGAGCAGCATCCAGATGCTCCCTTGGAGGCAGGGAGAAGACGCTGGAGAAGCAGGCTTCCAGCAGGCTCTCCAGCTCGCTCTCCAGCAGCAGCCCAGCTTTGCTGCAAGCAGAGAGAGGGACCTTTCAGTCCGTGGGGCTGGCAGCAGCCAGCAACACCCTTATGTCCTTGGAAGGTGGATGCACCCAGGGCTTGGGAGGCCCATGAGCGATAGCGACGTCAGGTGGGGAGGGAGCCCCATAGAGTCACCTCTTCTCGCCAGCATGCTGTCCAGGGACAGAGGACACAGCTGGCAGGGGGGGCCCAATGATCTCCCCACCTCACCCCTGGGGAAAGGCCCGCACCCATGGGAGAGCTCCAGGGCCCTCTCTGCTCTCCCGGCTCCAACCCTCTCTGTCCCACTGGATGCCAATGAGAGACTCCCGCAGGATGAGGGAAGGCTCCCTGCCAGGACTGGGGCCCTCTGGGGTATCTGCTGGGGAGGCTGTGGCCAAGCCAGGCTCTGGGGCAGCTACCTCATGGCACTGATGCTGAGCATGACTTGCTGCCGCACTGCCGTGCCCAGGTGGTTCCTGGGCTCCTCTTGCAGCAGCACCTGGGGAGCAAAAGCAGGAAGGCTCGTAGGGAGCTGCCAGGGCCCCACAAGTGGCTGTGCCCACCAGCCAGCACCCCACACCTTCCTGCGCTTACACAAGCCCCTTCTGCTTGCAGAGCTGGGCCAGTGCCCTCCCGAGCAGCCCCCGGAGCCCCGCGTGCCCTCACCTCCAGCGCCTCTGCCAGCTGGGATTTGCACTGCCACAGCTCCTGGCGCAGCAGCAGAGCAGGCAGGCTAGGCGAGCAGGACGCTGTGCAGAGGGTGCAGATGCAGGCCAGAAACTGCAGCTTCTCGGCCTCTTCCTGCTGCCAGGAGCAGAGGGACAAGGAGAGAGCGTAAGAGGGGCAGGCACACGGCCAGCAGCACCAGCGCATGGCAGGGGCTGCAGCGACACGTGGGTGCCTGCAAGGGAGCAGCCCCCAGCGCCAGCAGCCCCGTGGGGCCGTCTGAGCGTGGAGCGCCCCGAAGGAGCTGGCAGGAGAGGTCGGGCAGCCCCGAGCGGGACGGCAACAATCACCTTCCCTCCACGCCGGAGAAAGGCGCGCACGTGCTCCAGGGCTTCCTCTGCCTCCTCCATGGGCAGATCCGCACTGGGAGCTGACGGGGAAAGAGAGCGGGCAGAGCTGCAGGGCTGCCCGGAGCGGGCAGGAGGCAGCGGAGCGCTCTGCCCTGCGCACGCTGCTGCCAGCCGCACAGCGAGAGCTCGTGGCCCCCGGCGCGGTCAGCGCTGCCCCCGCACTCACCCGACGGCACCTCCTCGGGCGCACGGCTCGAGTGGGGCTCCAGGTCGCACATGCTCGCTGCAACCGTCCCATCCTCCTCCTCCTCAGCAGCCACCGAGCGGTGGCCGGGGAGTCGCTCCGCCATCCTGGCCGCGTGGCCAAACTCCGCGGAGCTGCCCGGGGGCAACGGGGAAATTCCTGGGTGCTCAGGGGGCTTTTTGGCCAGCACCTTCGCTCCCGTCCTCTCCCGTCGCCGTCGTCCCGAACACTGCGGGCCGAGCCCGCCGGGCCAGGATGTCACAGCAGCGCAGTCACAAAGGGCCCCGCTGTCACCTGAGGCCACCTGTGACCCCGCTGGGGAGGGGCAGCGGGTGTCCCCTCGGGGCGCACACCTGTGGGGTGGCTGCAGCAGGATGGAGAACTTCTTGCCCGGGCACATGCTGCTCGGCAGCAGAAAGGTCCGTGCCCGGCCACACAGACGTGTCCGTGGCAGTGCGGACGTTTCTCCACGCGCGCTGCACCAGCCTTGGCACCTGCAGCCAGGATGGGCTGCTGAGTGTGGGGCTGCCACCAGGCTGCAGCCGTTTGCACAGCTCCCACCGCCAACGGCAGCCCTTGCCACCCCTCTGGGCTGGCCTCGGAGGCTGCTGCGGGCCTGATATTCTGGGCACCAGCTTCAATGTCAAAGTTTCTGAAGCGACAGGTCAAAAAAAAAAAAAAAAGGAAAAAAGGGGTAGGAGTGGATTTTCAATCCTGGCAAAATAATCCAAGAAACTGAAGACCCACCAGCTGACTATTCCATGCATGAGTTGAGAATGCTTTAGAATCATAGAATGCTTAAGGTTGGAAGGGACCTCTAGAGATCATCTAGTACGAACCCCCTGCACACGCAGGGTCACCTAGAGCACATGGCACAGGGCTGCGTCCAAGCGGGTTTTGAAGATCTCCAGAGAAGGAGACTCCACAACCTCTCTGGGCAGCCTGTTCTGAACACAGATAAACAGGCATTTATACTACCTACCTGAGTTCTGCATCCCCAGAAGGACCTGCTGCCTGTGAGTCATAACCACGTTAGTTGGTGCCCTCCTGTATTCAAAATACAGCCAGAGATCAAACACGGCATTCAGGCTGAACAGAGATGCAATTGCAAGTTCTAGAATAAAAAAAAAAAGGTTTTGTAATGCTAGATGATATGACCATGCGTAATAACTTATTTTCAATATCAAAAAACAGCTTTAAAATACATAAACAACTGTTCTTGTAAGTGCCAGTCTGAGGACAGAGGTAAGGCTTCTTCAGGGGTTATTTTATTCAAGAACCAGTTCAGACCTTTCTACATCAAAATTCATTTATGTGGCTAAAACTCATTTATGCCACTATAATGCCTATTTGCCAAAGTGCAAGGTATTTTCCAGGCAGAACACAAACTCTACAAGGAAGTTTCACACTCCATTGCAAGACTCTTCCACCAAACCTTCTGTCCCTCATCTTCACATTTGCCTCACTCCTCCTCCTTTCCATCCTCCAAGAGGATTTGATACAGCTCCTTCGGAGTCTCCTCCATTGAAAGGATCTTTCATTACCTGGAAATTTCACGCAGCCTCACAACAGGGCCGCCAAGAGACTCCTCCCTGTCACTACAGTGAGGAAATTCCCACAGCTTTAACAGGGGTAAAATAAAATAAAATTAAAAGTTCTGCCTTTCTTTTTCCAAGCTGTCTTTAAAACAACTTCCCCAGGAAGAAAACAGAAGCACGAAATAGTCCCCTCTCCCCAAACTCATTGACGGGCAGTGACAATAAACCAGAGAGGCCAGAAGGGGATATTGTAGTATGTGCTGAGAAGTTTTCCAGTCCCGGTAAGGAAATACAATAAAACAGGAAAAGTTACCAACGGGCAGCAATGGGGTTCTGGGAAGTACCGAGGCCTGCACAAGGCAGGATGTTTTCTGTAACGCAGTCACATTCGCAGCCAACATACATGTCCACGCAGATCATGCCGGCAGTGCAGATATTCAGGAGCCCCCAGGCCCAGAGCACCTTTCGCTCTCCAGCCTCTCTCCTCATCCTCATGCTCCTGTCAAGGAGGGCACCTGCCGAAAGCCCTGGGGCTGCCATGGTCTGCGGCAAGAGGGAGACAAACACCCCACAGTTCAGACAGCCACATCCTGGCTCAGCACCACGCTGAGGAGAACAGCAAGAACCAAGAGCAACCTGGACAGAGGGACTTCACCTGAGGAGCTCCCGGTCCCGATTCCCGAGCGGGGAGCAGGGCTTTTGGCCAGCAACACTCTCCTGCAAAGCCTGTGAGCGCCGTCACCCTCTCCAGGGAGAGCACGTCCGTTTTCCCCAGCGGGCTGCAGGGCACAGGGCCCCCTTCCCATTCCGAGGGCACTTCTGAAAACCAACATTCCGCAGGGGGCCCAGGCAGCGCTGCCTTCCCCTTTCCTGCTCATCATCCCCCCGCTCCGGGAGGCCCCGTGAGCGACACGTCCCGCCTGCACCGCTGCCTCCTGCCCCCTCTGCACCTCCACGTCCCGCCTCGGCGCCCCCACAAATTACACACGACGGCCCCGACGCCGGGGACTTTTCCTGAGCCTCCCGTCCCCACAAGGCCCTCCCGAGCCTCCTGCCAAGCCCCCGACAGCTTAAAAACACCTCAAGGTCCCCAATGCCGAACAGGAACATAAACCTGTAAAAGTGACTTCAGCAAAATAATGGGGCTTTGAGGGGAAAAAAGGGGAAAAATTAAAGAAAAAAACTAAAAATGAGGGGGAAATGGAATAAAAAGGTGAAAAATAGAGGGGGAAGGAAAGAGAAAAGCTGAAAGAGGGAGAAAATGAAGGAAAAAGCTAAAACAAGGAAAAATGAAGGAAAAAATATAAAAGAGGAAAAAACATGAAAAAAGATAAAAGGGAGAACGAAACTAAAAACTGAAATAGAGGGGAAAATGGAAAGAAAAAAAAGATAAAAGTGGTCAAAGAATGAAGGAAAAATAAGGTAAAACAGTGGAAAAATAAGGAAAACATAATAAAGGGAGAAGAACAAGGGAAAAAATGTAAAAGGGGAAAAATAAAAGGATGAAAGGCTTGAAAACAAAGGAAAATGAGGACCATGAAAGAAAAAAGCTTAAAAAGGAGAAAACTAAAAGATAAAAACGCAAAAAACAAAAGGAGAAAAATCGGGAAAAAGAAATCAGAGGATGGGACGGGATAGGGTGGGACAGAATGGGAGGGGACGGGATTGGATGAGTTGGGACAGGATGGAATGGCATAGGACGGAGTGGTGTGGAATGGGATGGGATTGGATGGGCCGGGACAGGACAGGATGGGGTCCCCCCGCAGCCGCCGCCCTCACGCAGCCCGTCCCGTCCTGCGGGCAGCGGCGCCCGGGCTCGCGCTGCCCTCGCTGCCCGCGGCACCCGCGCCACGGCCACGGCCACGGCCCTGCGGACGACTCCCAGGAGGGTGTCTGCTCCCGGCAGCGCCAGCGACACGGCTCTGGGATCCCTCCGCAGGGGCCATCGGCTCTCTGGCCAGCCGGGCACCGCTGCCCATTCCAGCGCAGCGAGACCGGCCCTCCCCGCAAGACCTCCCGCTTCCCCGTCTCGTCCGTGGGAGCAGCCCCCAGCGTTTCCGCACGGGCACAGCTGGTGCCAGGGGGCACTTCCAGCTGTTAACTCTTTCCTTCACAGAATCATAGAATCCTTAAGGTTGGACGGGACCTCCAGGGATCACCTAGTCCAACCCCTGCACACGCAGGGTCACCCAGAGCACGTGGCACAGGGCTGCGTCCAGGCGGCCCTTGGAGATCTCCAGAGACGGAGACTCCACAGCCTCTCCGGACACCCTGTTCCCGTGCTCCGTCACCCTCACTGCTAATACGTTTTTCCTTAAGTTCCTGCGGAACTTTCGCTGTTTCAGTTTGCGGCCGTTTCCTCTCGCTCTGTCGGTGCCACCGCTGGGCAGAGGCCGCCCCCTCCCCCCGCCCCCCGCCCCCCCCCCCCCGCGCCCCAGGAGCGGCGCCGCCACGTGGGGGGGGGGTGCGCGCATGCGCAGTGCGCTCTGCCGCGCTCGCTGCTGCCCCCGCGTGTCGGGGCGGAGGCACTGCAGGAGCGGGGCGCGTGCGCGTGCGCAGTGCGGTCGGCGGCCCCGCGTGGCGCGCGGCGCATGCGCGGGGCCGGCAGGTGCGCGGCGGCGCCGGGAGCGCGCGGGAGGGGCGCGGGGGGGCGGCGCTCGCGGCCCGTGGGGCGGCCGCGGCCGCGTCCTGCCGGCGGGGGCAGCGCCGCGCGGAGGCGGCGGCGGGGCCGGGGGGCCGGGGCGCGGGGCCGGCCTGCCCGTGTGCGGGGTGTCCCGGGAGGGCTGCGGGGGGAGGCCGGGGAGCAGCGAGAGTGGGGGCGGCGGGGGAGGACGTGGCCCCGGCGCTCGGCCTCCTTGGGCCGGGCGGCTCCTGCCGCTGCAGAGCGCTGGGGGCTGGTGACAGGAACCCGAGCGCTCGTTGGGGTGGGTTTGCAGGGCAGCTCCGCGGAGGGGGCCGCGCTGCAGAGAAGCGGCCGGGGCGTCGCGATGCCGTCGCTGCTGCTGCTGGTGGCGGGATCTGGGAGCTGCTGCCTTTGTAGAGGTGTTGATTGAGCAGACATTGGAAATGGAGCGATGTATTAGCTGGTAAAGTGGCTTTCATGGACGTGTTCATGTTCATTTGTGATTCCCAAATGCAGAGGACGGAAGCGTGTCCGAAGAGGATGTCCTGTGTGCAGCGGGTGGGAGCGTTTCTGCCGTTGCCGTTGCCCTGGGCTCAGTGCGGGCTCAGGGCCGACCTGCCGGCAGCCCCAGTGGAGCGGAGTGAGCTCGGCCGTGGGGCCACAAAAGTGGCCACCAAAGTAAGTTTGCTCCAGCAGAGAACGGGGCTGGCACAGATCCGAGCAGCAGCTCCGTGGTCAACAGGGCTGTTTTCTGAAAAAAGGCAGAAGGAAACATTTGGGGGGAAACATTCCTTTTCTTAGAAGGCATATTTTTTGAGGGAATTTTTGAACTAGGAATGGGAAAATGGATTTTTTTTTTTTGGAGGGATGTTGGGAGATAATTATTTTGGGATGGGAGGGAAGTTATTTGGGGGAAGAATTTTGGTGGGGATTTTTTTGCTTTTTCCTGAGAATTGGGTCTAAGAAAAAGCTCCTGATGATTGGCCATATAAAGGCAATATAAATGATATAGGCTCTATAAATAATAATTTGAAGCAAAGAGATCAAATTTTAGAGATGGCATTTCTATGGCTTTGTTTAGTATTCCCAACATCTAAAGCAGGCTCCACTTAAGTGAATGTAGCAAAATAATTTTGGAGAAATATATAACTCTCCTTAAAAGTTATTGGTGTGTACTAGGCAAATATCCGAATTTGGGTATTTTTTTTCCCCTTTGGTATGACTCTTATCAAAGAGAAGCCAGTAACTGCTGTTCTTCTTCTTGTGGCCCAAATCAAAATAAAAGCTTTCTCATGGTTCTTTCTTGCAGTAGTAAGGGAGCGGTATGTTCTTGCTGAAATGAGTGGAATTGTTGGAATGAGTGTCCAGGCAGTGACATTAAGGAGGAGACCCAAATGTGTGATCTGCTGAAATGAGGGCTGGGGGGCAGCATTGCTCTGGTGAGTAAGTAGACGGTATTTCCTACCTCTGGAGTTAGTGGAAGAAGTTCCCTGTCCTTGTCCTTGAATTACTAAATCCCATGTCTCAAAAATTCTAATGAAGAAAAAGGTAATGAAGACCTTTTGAGTTTGGACATCCTTCAGTGTTCTTTAAGTGTTTCCTTTAGTAGGTCTGGGTATTACTTTGAAAGAAAAAGTAGAAAAAATACCGATGCTTCCTCTTGCAAAGCTGGCACAAGCTGCAATGTTTAAATAGCCATGCTGAGGGTGTTAGTAATCTTAGAGCCTTGAGTCACTTTGTTTTTCCTTTACAGAGCTCCTGTAGCCACCAGTAAATTCTGCTGGGAGGATCCGTCAGGGAGGTTTCCTACAGAACGGATCAGGGAAGACTACTTTGGGAACGGGAGGAACGCGCCGTTGTGGCCTGCTCAGTGCCAGGACGCAGGTGGGGCCTTCGCTAGTTTTCATTTTCGCATGGCCCAGTTTGAGCTGCTGCTGCTGATGCCAAAGGAAGTCGTGCGGGTGGAGCCGCCAGCTCAGCAGGGCCGGTGAAGCAAAGAGCAGGAGAGAGCAGGTGAGAGCCGGGCACGGCTCGGTGGGGGTCAGGCCCCAGCCCACGGGGAGGAGGTTCTTCCAGGTCTGCAGTGGGCATGGGAGGCAGGGGCTCCCCTTAGAGTGGGCCGAAGAACTGGATGTGTTAATTTTGGAGAATCTCTTGGTGAAAGTCGTCTCTCTCTTCCTGTTAAGGTAAGGTGTAAATGGGTGCATGCTTTGGGAAGAGTTCCTGTTAGTGTATTTGGTGAGGGGGCTTAATTTCCCTGCCTAGCCGAGGCGTCCGGCCTCGGGGAATTCTGTGTGCGTGGGTGAGCTCAGCTCAGCACTTAGTGCCCAGCGTGGCCTGCAGCGGTGCCGGCAGGCTGGAGTTAACGCTCCGCTTCCCGCTACTAAGCTAACTCTTACCTGAAAATAAAGTTTCTCTTTTCCTCTTTTGACTTGCTTACTTTTGAGCTTGACTTGCTTGTGCGAATGACAAGAAGTTCAGCATCATCTGCTTTCTAGCAATTGTCTTTCTCTGTTACAGTATGCAACCTGGACCAATAAGGAGACTCTAGGATTTATGGAGGGATGTCTCTCCAAGTTAAAAGCAGCAGATCCAAGTTTTAATGAGTGTAACCTCTACTTCTTCAGTGTGATTCTACTGGATGATGCCTTAAAGCCTGGGACTGCTTTCACCTACATGCCATGGCTCATGGTTTGGAGCTGCTTGGCACTGCAAGTTGAGCACAAGTGCAAAGTTACAGCACAGAGACACCCTAAATGGGAGGAATAAAAAAAGGAGTATCCCCAGCTGCCTCTGGGTAACAAAGGGAGGGCTTTACTTCAAAAAGTGCTTAATAGTGCTCTCCTCCCCCAATACCGAAACTGAGGAAAACCATATTCCAGTGATAAACAGCTTTTCAAGCCTCTCTTGGACTCAAGGTCACCAACCCATGTCTTTCCTGAGTCTGCCGCATGCAGAGGGTTTATATGGCTCATCACAGAAAAAGAAACCCATGAGCTCCCCTCACAATGGGATGTTATCGCAAATACCCTGAGCATTAGCTCAGGAGCATAACACTCCATAGGAAACTAAATCACTGAAATGAATAAAACAAAACAAAAACAAATTTAAAGCCCCCCCCCTTTTTTTTTCCTCAGATATCACTTTCTGATTAAAATTAAGCTAAGTGCAATCCACCAGCCCTGAATATATTTAATCAAAGAGAGTGTAGCTGAAGATGTTTCTGGCACGCTGCATGACATCCCAGAGGTGTGAGTGCAATGCAGGGTACTGATAACCTCTGTCAACTACTGTTCATCCTCTGGCTGAATAGCTGACATCATTTATACGGGCTTTGTGCTCATATATAGCACATAAGAGTCGTTTCCATTGTTGCAGCTGAATTATAGATAAACAGTGGAAGGGAACAATAACCTTATAATAATAGAAGATGTGACAAATCTATTGCGGAAAGTCGTTCAGTTACTCTAGCAAGGAGCACAGTTCAAAGCCTGTCTAGAATAGGCTTCCACCTTCCTAATAAATATTCAGAAACTTCTTAAATCTTCAGGAACATAATATTGAACATCTGACATTTAGGAATCTGAACTGATTTTTTAGTGTTTTTAATTACATTTAATGAGAAGAAGATTTCATAATATTTTGTAACAAGCAGGATCTTTGCCAGAAGACACAGAACTCCCTCAGCTAGAGAAGTCATAGGTTGACTGCAAGTCTGTGAAATAAACACAAGGCCAATTATGATTCAAGTGTAGCATAAGTTATATTCTATTCAGTGAGGAAGAAATGATTTTCCCAGCAGTGTTACTTGCACTATAATGATTATTGAATGTAAGCCAAGTTAAGGAAATGATGGAAAAACAAATTAGATGGGCTGCAGATCTGTGGCTTATCTTGATTGCTCACCTTGAAGACACAGTTTGGAAAACATAATATACAGGACCAGGAGCCAGGATATTTGAAGCCTCTACTCTCCTTCCTTCCTCCTGATATTTCATATTAAAATTTCTCAACAGAAATAAACATTTCCAGCAGGGATAAACACAAGGCAGCACGTCTTGCCATTCTAAGGACGTTTGCTTAATTAAAAGCAATGATAACTTTGGTTTTAATGATCTTCTGGCAAAGATAATTAAGGAGGTATAAATGATATAAGAACTTACCTTTGTCTGATATTCTCATTTTTATATGCAGCTGTTTATGAGTCATACGAGAAAAAAAAAATTGCCAAGGCTCCTTAGTTTTTATTAGGGGACACTTCAGTACTAATGACCAAGTGCTAAGGCAACGCAATAAAACACAAGGCCCCATATTATGGCACAATCTAATGGAAATCAGTAGGAATTCTTCCACCGATTTCCAGCATGCATTGTGTAAACTTTTTACTGCATGCATAAGCCTGAAAAATGGGAACAGAGGTGAACTATGTGTGACGTAATGATAGTCTCTTTATGCAGAGATGGAACTGTCCTGCTCAGAGCTTTTAACCAAAAAAGATGAGCTGGCCTCACATTCTTGGACTACATCCACAATCAGCAAATGTTCTGTACATTAAGTGCTGCGTGTCTTATCTAGCTGATAGAATCCACTACAAGAGACTTAGTTAACTATGTTTGGTTTTGCTTTGGGCCAGTAAAAATGACAGTCAGCGTTACCACCAAAACTGAAACGTCATTACAAAAGGTTTCACACGGACCCTTCCAGAAGCAGGATTTGAAACACTGATGTGTTTCCAAGATCAGTCTTACTTGGCAAAAGGTCACTTAGGTTTCAGAGATGTGTTGGCCTTGCAAGGAATAAGAGACTGCACAATTTTTGTAGTTCATTGCTATGTTGAAAAAGTATGCCATTAATTTACAGCCCTTGAGCTGTAGGGTTAGACGTGGTGCTTGGTATTTCAGCACTTTTGTTTATTACCTTTTAGCCCTCAACCATTTTTCTTTAAGGTAACATCAATATCTGTTCTTGCAAACAGATCATTCAAATATTAGGCATGATACTGGCTATTCTCTCTCCTTTCTCAGAATAAGGCATGCTTTGCAGCAATGAAAAAAATGAGCATTTGCTCAGAGTTCGACAGTTGTAAAGGATGTTTATCTCCTAGGGCTTTGTTTACTGCATTGCAGTTTTTAAAAGATTATTTTATGCTGCAAAAGTAACGGTCTGCATAACCGCTCTTATTGTACTCTAAGGCAATATTCAAGGCACATACATTGAGTTGCAGAAGAGGAAATAATACGCAATGAAAGTACAGAAAGACCCAACTAACTTTGTGCTTGCGTTTTGACTTTTCACACCTCCTTTACCCCAGGGTAATCCTCCGCATCACACACACGCTTTCTCTGCTCTCCACTTAATTCAGTGAATCTGTGATCATGCGCACTCACAGTAACTACTGGGCCAGGGAGGTCTGGGAGGTGGATATTGAGTGCATCATTTTTCTGCCCGAAAGTCATTCCTTAGATGGAGTCTGCAAGAAGAGACAACACTGATGGGAACAAGGTCTTTTTGGGAAGCAAAGCATTTGGAGACACATCCGTGCTGCCTTTCCCTGCAAGACCAGGACACCAGAGTCCATCATTGCCAGGCAAAGGCTGCAACCTGCACATGGGCCTGGCCATGATGGATCTTAGGTGCCTTGGGCTTCTCCTTGCAGTGCTGGGCAGTGTTGGTGTTTGGGTGATGACAATGTCAGCACAGCACAGGGGCATCACTGGGCCCAGGGATGTTGCCGGGACGTCTGCATCACACAACATTCCAAGCCCTCGTGTGTCACCAGAGTCAGGGATGTTGCCATGACGTCGGCATCGCATCAGAACCCCTGCCGTGTGGCCCAGGGCTGTTGCTGTGACACCGCTATTGCATCACAGTCCCAGACCCGTTATAAAGGTGGTGCTGGGGTGGCCTTGGCTCACTTTGCCCGTTCGCGAACGGGCAAAGACTTGACTTTGCGGTCAAGGAGTGAGGCTGCGGGGTAAGAGCCACTCCAGGGTCCCCTCTCCAGCCTCCCTTTGCTCAGTGACCTCCCAAGGGCCCCCAGCTGCTGCCTGGTGCCAGGGAGGGCACATGGAGTGAGTACAGGGTGCCCTTCTCTTCCCAGATATGCTCTCGTCAGCCTTGGGCTGATTTTGTTATTGGATTTATTCTGCTGCGGACGCCAGGCGCGAGGGTGAGCCCAGAGCAGAGGGGCTGGGGCCAGGAGCGGGTGCAGTGGGTGGGAAGGCAGCTGCTGGGCAGGGCTGTGGTGCCGCTGCTCAGCCTGGGGCTGGGCTTGCGGGTCACTGCTGGGGCCACTAACATGAGCTGGGCCGTGTTTTCCTCTGCAAACAGGACTTGGGAGAAGAGCTTGGCGCCGGCCGCACGTGAGGCCCTGTCACCTCGGTGACATGGACTCTCGCGTGCGAGCCGCGTGCCAGCTTGTGGCCCTGAGCCTCGTGCTCCTTGCCATCCTGGGCATCCCCTCGGCCTGCCGCGTCCTGGCGTCTTTTTGGATGGCCTTGATGTTCATCCCTGGAGGTGAGCAGCCCTGTCCTGAGCGTAGCCACGGTAGTGGCTCCTGGCCAGCACCCCGGCTGCCGGCGCCCACCCCTCTGCTGGCTGGGGTTGCGCAGGGGCTGCCCCACGGCGCTGACAGCCTCTTGCCTTCTCTCCCCCAGTCTCCGTGTTCCCCTTTGAGCTCCCGGAGAAGCCTGCTGGGAGGGGGCTGGAAGGGTAAGTGGAGCCCGGCCCTGCCAGGGCTGCCCTGAGGCGCTGGCTTGGTCCCACGAGCAGGAGCAGGGTAGGCCAGGAGGCCAAGAGTTGGGCTGGGTTCCCTCAGACCCGCCAGCGCCAGAGGGAAGAGGGAATATCATGTCAAAGACTAAGACTTCTGAGACTTGCAGACTTTTAGAATCTGAAACACACACAAACATATGGAGTTTGCACCAAACATTCAGCACTTCTACGCAACAGAAGCTGAAGCCTAAGCTGTTATTCATGAACGTACAATATCAGAATAAGGTACTTTACAGAAATGCATTAATTCCTTTGTATGACTGTAGAGACACTAGTAAAGCACTGCTAAAAAAAATAGCAGCTTCCCATCCCTCCAAAGCAAAGGTTAACAAGCTTTCTGTGGAAGGCAGAAAGTCTTCAAGGACACACTCGTGTCTCCTTGAAGTACCCCTTGCCTTATTCCCTGTTTTACCTGATAACCACCACCTTCGGCTTGGAGGACATTAAACAGATGAATCTACACCTAGAACCAAGGACGTTTCCTGTCAGCCTAAAACAAATAAAAAGATCAAAATCTTTCAAAGCCTTGAACAAAGAGCCAGCTCCCTGCTTTCTAGTGCGCTAGTGCATCTCTTCCAGAGCACATTCACATCTCTGACAGACAAGCAAAATGGCAAGTATAAGTTGCTGCTGCTCTTCCCTACCCCTGAAGCTACAGGTCTGTCCCTGCTAGACCAGGGCAGCGCCACCTCTTCGACTGACGCTTTGCGGAGACACAGATCCTCACGTTGAGCTTGTGCAGCATTTCAGTGAAGCACTGTGCAAATGTACTCTGTGATGAATGAACTCAACCCAAATTCTGCACTTTAAGCCCACACACTACACAAATACCACCAACATTATGTGGCAGTAAAACCATACAAGTGATGAAAGCCAAAAGAGTAGTATTTGCTATATGTATACACCGCTACACTGTATCTAAAAAAAAAAAAAAAAAGAAAAGAAAAAAGGAGACCTATAGATATATCATTCACATAGTTTTGAAGGAATGGAGATAACTATGGGGACACACACAGATAATAGCTGTATTTGTAAAGAGGTTAAATATTCACCTCAGCTGAGTGTAACACTACTGTAAAATACCTTTCTCCTAATAAAGTATCAGAAACTAATACAAGAGCAGAAATGAAAACAGTGCAAAAGGTGACGATGAAGAGGTACCGCGTCAATAAATATATGGTATATGGAAATGGTATATGCATGGGAATGGTATATGCATCACTTCAGCATCACAAAATAGTAGAGCTATGATTTTGTACTATATTATTTAGCAGATTCAAAAGAGCAGGCTTGAATTGTGTGCTGCTGAGCACAAAGCCTCTCTGTGATCAGAAATGGTTATTGGAAAGGAATATAAATGTGCAAGAGTTTCCCCTCCCACTCCAATCTCTCTTTGTTCTTTTGAACATGGAAATTCATTCCCATAGGAGTATGATCTGGTGAATCAGGCCCCCACCTACGACACTGATTTGTGACCCTGTACTCTTAAAAATTGCTTGTCCATTGCATCCCATAAATTAGACTTTTGTGAAATGGATAAATGTATTTACCTACATACCAGGAATGTTACAAGATTTGCTAATACTTTAGAAATGTTTTGATATTCCTAAGAAAACTGAAAGTTTTCCCAATGGTTTATTAAAAAAGTCTCCCTACTCATTTAAACAAATATGTATTTTATTTGTGCTTTCAGCAACCATTTTATTCTTCTCTGAAGTGGTTTCCTGCCTACTCCAACAGCATAAAGCCCTGAATCTTATGGATATCTGCACATATGAATCTGTACAGATGGATAGTTTGACACCTATGATCCATCCCACTGGAACTCAGTGGAGTTCCTTGGGTGGGCAATTAGGATATGCATGTTTGTGGAACCAAACCCCAGATTTTATTGTGCCATTTTACCTCACAGGGGCCACTACCACTGACTTTGGAGAACTGAAAAATGAGGTTTGGGCTTCATCTGCCATGGCAACAATACACTGCAGAGAGGAAATTATAGCGCCAGGGCTGTGAATACAGCGAGTTTTGCCAAAATCAGTAATTCCACTTAGATAGAGTTGTTGCTCTGACAGGGCATTTCTTGTTTCACTATCATTTTCTGACATAGTCTGTGCTTCTTTTCTGACACTCCAACAGCCAAAAGAAAGAACCAAAACAGAATTTCCACTGCAGTTCTCTGCGCCAAAGATGACATTAGGGACAAAGCAGATTTTTAGTGTCAGCTCTCTGCCCTCACCTAAAATAATTTTTTGTTTGTTTGTTTGTTTGTTTTAACAGCCTCTTTTTTATACCCTGTTTGTTCAGAAATTTTCATATGTCTATGAATAACCTTGCTGGAAGAAAGACTCTTTAAAATCAATCCTATCCCCGTAGCTATCAAGAAGGAAATAATGGACTTGGCTCATCAGTTCTCCATTTCCACAGGACAGGAGAGCCTGGAGATGGCAGAGAAATCAGCCCAGACAGTGTTTCACTGCTGGAGCTGCTTTTGCTCTTAGCAGGGTGAGGATCTGCAGGTGTCAAGTGCTCCCTGTCAAATATTGGGCTCTTCAAAAATATCTTTTCCTGAACATGCCTACTGAAGACCTGAAGGCAGTATCCTAATATATTTATATCATAGAGTGACACAAGTGAAAAAAATAAATCAAAGCTTAGCCTGAAGCCTGATGCTGGAAACTCTTGAGAAAACAACAACATGCTTTCTCTTCTTGTCTTCACAAAGTCATTCTGGTTCCTTATTAAACACTATTACTTTAAATTCCTGGATTTGCTGACCAGCATTTCCATATTCCACCCTACACAAACTCTCTAGAGGAAGAATACGAAGTGTTCTGGTTCCAGAGAAACTTCATGATTTTTCAGTCTTCCACATCTTATGCAAGTAACCTGAATTTAAACACAATTACAACATGCGGATGTTGTAATGTACTTCCAATGGCAAGCAGCCATTAGCAACCTCCAACATTATTTGAGTGCAGAGATCAGCACAAAGATTTAGATCCAGGCAATTTTGGCCGAACACTGAGATTGATCTCAGGCACTTAGACACGTATTTAGTAAAAGCAGAGAGAAAAGGCAATCTTGTCTCAAATTTTAAACACACAGAACCATGGATAAAGTCTATCTCAAGAAAGTTAAAAGCTAAAGTATCTGATCTGAAAGTTCCTCCTGAGATTGTCACTCCTCAGAGCAGAATCTTCTGGTATCAGGACAGACTAATGTTTGCTTCTAATTTTATACTCCTGTTCAGATCTGGGATTCAAAGCTAGTGCCATTAAAAGTGTTATGAACTTTGGAGGCTATAAGAGAAACCTAATATTCAACAAAGCATAGAAAACATTTTTTTTTCTCTCACTGCATGTTGTTCATACAATGTCTTCGGAAAAGCCCTGAAGATGCACAGATTAGTTAATACTAGATGACTATATTTGGACAAGAAATTGAATCTGAAATCATATCCTCAGCTACGTTAACTGAAATTTTATGTCAGCAAGAATATTACCAGGGCAGCAGTCACACAATAGCATTTCCAGGCGTAATATCATAAAATGCCGACTGGCAACTGCTGGCATTGGAGGAGAGGTAAGAGTGAATACAAGGTCAAAACTTCAGCTTGCAGCTCACCCAGCTGAGCCGGTTCATGCTTGAGATCTAGCCTGCCCTGTCTATAACGAGTTTTGAGAATGCTACAAGGAGACCATAGCTAGCATGGGCAATGATACAGCTTCAGAAAGCTCCAAATCCATGAAAATGCCCTTATATAAACAACTAGTTCATACTTGGTTAGTCTGAATCCTGTTTTCACTTCACTCAAACATCTCTCTGCATATAATAACAGTCTGTAAATTATCCTCTAGCTAACAAGAAGCAAATACACGGAATGGCCTGATAATGCACTGGGAGATAAGTGTGCCTGCCTTGCAGGGTGAGCCCATGGAAACACATCAGGATGTCTGGAGGAAAACATCGTGTGAAGCAAACAAATTGCAGATTTTTCTAACGGAGACCCCACACGTCAAGGAAACTGCACCTGAATAAAGAGAGCAGCTGGGCTCCTTATTGCAGCTCATGTAAGACAATTAGAAGAAATCATTTTCTATACTCACATGTGAAATTCAGTCTTGACTCTGACCTATAATTTCAAAGACGCTCCATTTTAATGACTTAAATTTCACTGCTAATACGAGCAGTCTAATCAAACCACAGGCAAAGAGTGTGAAATAATTTACAGGTTTTGCCTGGAAAGGTCAAGGTCTTAAACAATGAAAAGTGCTTTTGATATCAGACTGGTTGCCCTGCACAGTGTAAAACTAATTGACCATGATGACAAATAATGCAGGTCTTCTGTGCCCAAAGTATCTTGTTTACCACCACGCACGAATTAATTACCAATCAACTGCTATCAAAAGTAACAGCACATGGCTGGCAGAGGTCCCAAATACCAGGCAAAGAAAATGATCTTAGTTCTTTCCACTGAAGATGAGGAAGCCAGGACAATTTAAATTAAATTTTTAAATTTTTAAAATTTTTAAATAATAAAAAAAAAAGCCTGGCCTGGATTTTGAGGGAGATGTAAGCTCTATTCTCCTGTACTTCAATGGTGATATGGCTTTGCTAAGGGCTAGATATAAGAGATTAACGGATTAACGGATTCTAAGATGTCATTTATAAATCTTAGTGAGGGGTTGAAAGCGTGTTCATGTTCAGTATAGGTAAATGTGGAATGGGGGAACTGTTCTGGTTTCACATCTCTTAAGAGTACAGCAGCTTGTCCTTCCTTGGTGGATAGCTGGCAGTACAGGGATTCCTGCAGATACCTTAAGAAAAAATGAAGAGCTGCAAATGCCCCGATCAAGGAAAAAATTACAATGATTGATAGGAACTTTAGGATATTGGAGAAGCACCTACCTGGATATTCTATCACTGCTCGTCCTTTATATTCGCTCTTAAGGAAAGGCAAACCCTGGAAGTGGGAATTAGAACACAAAGAGGTAGTGAAAATTCCGACTGAAGAAATAGAAAAATTTCAGTCCCTGGGACCAGAACAACCCCACGAACCTCTAATAGCTGCTTGGGATTGCACTGAACATGCCACTTACTGTTAAGTTACAGCAAGTAACTTATTGTTACTAAGTTACAGTAACTTCCTGTTGCTTACTGTAACTTACTTACAGGCTGGCCCTGGTGGAACGATGCAGCTTGACTGCATTTAAAGAAAGGGAACTACAACGTTCTGAATGGGAGAAAAAGGACTTTTATCCTTAGTCTGAGCAGTTAAAGAGGCTGAGAAAATACATCAAGGACAACCTGTGCAAACTACAGGACCAATGGGCCTCCTCACAGGAGTGGAAGGGGTCTCTGCCTTGCTTACAGCAACTAAGTGCAGGAAAGCCAAGGGGCGGATTGTGGTGCAAGGACTGTTGTTTTGGTTCTCACACCTACCTGCTCCTCTTATTATCCAAAGTGATAACGGCTCACATTTCTCATGTAAAAAAGTGGAAGAATGGGCAAAGCAAGAAGGAATCCAGTGGGTATTCCACATCCCATACTATTCCCAATCAAATGGGATGGTAGAAAGAACTACTGGCTTGTTAAAAAAGAGCCTGAACCCACACAAGGCTCAATGGGGCAGCCAACTTCCCAAAGTACTCCCTCAATTCAATAATCGTTGTGGGCCTGCTGGAAGGCCTGTAAGCCCAGCATTCTTTGTGAAAGCTGAGCTTAGTGCTCAGCCTACAGGTAAAAGAGGATGTCCAACAACATTACAGCTGGACAGCCTGTGGTGGTCAATTTACCATCCATTGGCGCTGTGCCTAGGACTCTAAGTAAAGCTCGTGGCCCACCTGCCTGGGAAGCTACTGATAGCAGTGGTGCAAAACACAGAATTAGTGCATGATGGATTTTTCTTCTTTTTAAATGCGGTAACCTGTTCAGCCTCACCCCACCAAAACAAGTTGTTATTTTCTCTTGCAGCAGCGTGCAAGAGAAATTTTATTTTATTTAATAAAATATTTCCCGTGTAATTTAAAATTGCACATTACTTATCTCTTTATTGGTAAAGTCTTTGCATGGTTCCCTTGCCTGAGCTCTGCTTCATCCAAGCAGAGCATGTCACGAGCAGCAGGGACCTCTGCCCAATGGGCCCCAGGCAGAGGGTGTCTGGGAAAGGGGGGGACTAACTCTGAGGTATATGTTATATCCAGAGTGAGATCAACGTGCAAACGAGGTCAAACGCTGCCTATCAAGGAAATTTATGGAGCACTTTCACAAACAAAATGTTCATGTGTTGTACTGAGAAAATAGTGATAGCAAAGGGAGGGAAAGAAGGAAATCTAGCAAGCAGTTGGGATAGGATTGCAAGAGATAGGCACCACCATGAATCCAGCAGCGTCCCGTTGGTCCGTAGTCTCTGTGCATGTCAGTGGTGAGGAACTCTGGATCACGGTCTATTATTGCATTGCCCAGTCTTCTGTTGCAGTTCAAATGGCGTGGCAACATGGTTCAGGGACGGCATGGCGACCATCAGCTCACTGACACCTATGTGGTGGATGGCAAATGGTGTTTATTGATGGGTAACACAGTGTTATATAGCTAAGGTTTACAAAGTCACATCCGTCTGCTTACATCATAGACTAAACACTATTGGCTATTAGCGGCCCTATCTTTCCGTACAGCGCGACATCTTCCGGCCACCAGACCCTAACTATCTGCAACAATTTCCCCCCTCCCTATGCTTAACAAAACTAGCCAAAATACAACTATCTTATTCTTACTTATTCTTATTACTATCTTATTCTATTCTTATAGTTTATACCAATCTTAAAATTATATATCATAAACTTGACATAAAACATAAGGCACAAAGAAGAAGGCGCGTAGAAGGTAGGGGATGACAGGTAATACCGGGGTGTAGGAATAGGGTGTACCTTGGGATAACTTTGGGGGTAATACTGAGTGGATATATTCTTAAAGCAGTTGTCGGCGTTCTACTGACATGATGTTAACCTTCTCTAGCCGATTCTTGGCAAACGGCATGAGCTTATTCAATAAACAGGGTCCAAAGATCAGTGTCATCATGATCATTGTGATCGGCCCTATCAAGGTGGATATCAGGGTGGTTAACCACGGCAAACCGGTGAACAAGTTTTCGTACCAGCTGCGTTTGGAACAGGGTTCAATGGGTGCTAGTTGGCAAGGCATGGCACTGAAAACTGGTGACCCTGTAGTTATTTTTGTACTAATTGCTCGAGATTGTTCGATCTGTTCAAGTACCCATTTAAAGGGCTGGTGTGACTCTACCTGTCCTATAGTGACAAGCTGCAAAATTAAGATAACGCAAAGGCATCGCGGCCCCCTCTTGCGGAGGCTGTTTTGTTGTTTTCTGCATTCGGTCAGCGTGGAACTCGCAGGCTCGGGCGGGACGCTTGTCACCGGGGCATACGGGTTACGGGGGTGTCCGATGATCCGGTCCTGTGAACAGAAACTCAAAATTTTCATTAGTTTTATTTTGAAGGTAACAGCCACCTGAATTGCGGTCAGATGCTCTTCCTTTGCAACATGTTTAATCATGTCTGCCCCAGCCGGTTTTTCTTTAATTCGGATGTTTACCTTCTTTTTCTCCTTCCTTAAGTTTGAATCAGTTGTGAGCCACTCGTCCTCATTAGTGTCTGATCCGGAACCGGAACTCGACTGACTGGTCACTTCCGGGCTCCGGTACTTTGTCGTTGGGCTCCGGCCCCGCCTACTTCCGTCCCGCCCACTTCCGTTCCGGGCGGGCTGTTCCCCCGCTCTTGGCTCGCCCCGCCTTCCACCCGCGGAGGCGCTTTTTGTGAAATGGCCGCTCTGATCGGTCCTCAGCGCCTCGCTCGGGCCTCCCTCACCTGTCCGGTCAGGGTCATTGGTTCTCGGCCCCTCGCTCGGGCCTCCCTCACCTGTCCGGTCAGGCTCATTGGTTCTCGGCCCCTCGCTCGGGCCTCCCTCACCTGTCCGGTCACCCCCATTTGTTCTCGGCCCCTCGCTCGGGCCTCCCTCACCTGTCCGGTCACCCCCATTGGTTCTCGGCACCTCACTCGCGCCGGGGGCACCCTCGCCCGGCCCTTCCCCTTGCGGCTCGGCGCCATTTTGAGGGGCACAGGGTGGTGGCCTGGCCCAGACGTCCCCAAGCTCTGACTTCTTTTCAATGTTCCTAGCTTCCTCGGCTAGCTCGCTCCAAACAGATTTCGGCTGTTTCTGCTCCTCTGTAAGCAGGACGGGGTTCGGGGATGGAGGGGATGTGTCGCTCTCTTGCAGATCTTTAGGGTCAGCAGAATCACCATCATCTGGGGGGTGCAAAGTCTGTGTGGCTGCCCCGACTCCCATTTTTGGGGTGGCCAGCAAACAGTCCCTTACCGCTACCCAGGTCTCCTGCTCTTTCATAGCTTTCTGCAAGGCTTGTACAGCTTTTCCCCAACCCTTAAGGTTTTTCCTACAACCCGAAGACATCATCTCCTCGGCTAACGCCTTAGTACATTTGTCCCACACTTTAGGGACACACTTCAGGGACTTCAGAATATCCACTGGCTGGTCTATAACCTTATTTTTTAAAAGCCTCACAACTGCGAGAGTAAAATCTTTTGGCTTACAATCAATCCCCCAATATTTATGTAATTGCGATACGACCTTCATGAGGGCTTCCATCCTCCTTGTTGCTCTGGTAGCGTCCTCTCTGCCGGGCTAGTCCAGCCGCTCCGGCCGCCGTTCACCCGTCCAGGCGATGATTCCCGGGTTTCGGCACCACTTGTTGCCGTTCAAGCGGCGCGGCGACCTGGTTCAGGAACGGCATGGCGACCACCCCCAGGCCGCTCGGGCCATCAGCTCGCTGACACCAATGTGGTGGACGGCAAATGGCGTTTATTGATGGGTAACAAGGTGTTATATAGCTAAGGTTTACAACGTCACATCCGTCTGCTTACATCATAAACTAAACGCTATTGGCTATCTTTCCATACAGCACGATATCTTCCGGCCGCCGGACCCTAACTATCTGCAACACCTCAGTGTCCAGTGGTGACAAGACAGAAAAGGCCCATGGTTTGGATGTTGGTTGTGTTGGCCTTTCTGCTTCAGGACCTGATAGACCAGCAGCAGGTAAATGGCCTGGATGTTTGTTAGTGAGGTCACTGCTGTGCCTGTTCCTGTTAGGCCAGAAGCAGGGATATGGCCTGGATATTGGTAGTGAGGTCACTGCTGGGCCAGTCCTTGATAGCTCAAAAGCAGGGAGATGGCTCTGAGGGTGACTGTGAGGTCACATCCTTCTCTGTAGACTTGACGCCATCAGGAGGCTCTGGGTTGCTGAGGTTTCTTGTGACGTCACCTCTGTCCCTGCTGCTGATAGGTCAGAGCCAGCTGAAGGTTCCAGGGCACATTGTGAGGTCACTGCTGCCCCGTGCGGGATTGGCCATCAGCAGAACCAGCCCCAGCCAAGGGCCTGTGAGGTCCCCCCAGTGTGAGCAGCTGATCAGAGGACAGGGCTGTGACATGGGCTGTGAGGACGCGTCTGTCTGTGCAGAGGACAGGCTGGAAACGAGCTGGCCATGCAGGGCTGTCCCCAGAGCGAGTCCTGGAGATGGAGATGGAGAAGGAGCAGCAGGCGAATGGCTGCTCCTCATCCATGGACAGGATCCCTGGAGTGCAGGAGTGCACGAGGGAGGTGAGCGGTGGGGCTGGAGGGAGAGGTGGGCGGCAGGAATGGGACCTGCACAGAGAGCATGAGAATGGTAGGGAAGGAGACCTGGGCCAAGATAGCCAGGCTGGAGCTTCTCCAGCGAGGGAACACCTATTCCTGGCCATGGGCATTTCCTCTCACACAAAGCAGCCCAACGGACACTCTCTCCTGTGCCTGACACTGGTTCAGGAAGAACAAGGTGCCACTGAAGATGTCCATGGGCCTTGACAGCCTTTGATGCAGCCACCCAGAGGTCCTTATTAGCCCATTGCCTGTTCATGTCATGTGATGGGATGAAGAGGAGTTCAGGGGAGGAGAGCTAGAAGGGTTTGAGAGGGCAGAGACTGGAGCAGAGACGAGGCAGGGCCGGGGTGCCTCCCATTTATGCAGCACACTAGATGTAGACGGGATAGGCTTTCCCTACAGCCAGTGCTGGAATGTCTGTGTTTGGGTACAGGACAGAAACGCAGGATGCCCTGGGGCACTTGCCCAGCAATCACTCCAAGGGGACATGGTTTTCCTGTGGGTGCCCTGCTGTATCTGCTAGAGACGTGTGGTTGTGCTGGACACTCCAGGCATCAGACAAAGCCCTGCCAGCACTTTTCTGTGACATCAAATCAAGACTCTGCATTGAATTACAAGAGCTGTTGGTTAATCCTGCAGTCTTCCCATACCTCAGCTTCATGGGGAGTGTGGCTGCTGTCGTAGTTGGCATCTGGGGTCATTTCAGATGGCCAAGACGGCCGATTCCCCAACTCGTGCTCTAGGATCATGCAGGTCTCCTAGTAGCTCCATCAGAGCAAGCAGGCACTGACACATGCCTTGCACCTCCTCAGTCTCTTCTGCTGTCACCAGGTGTTTCTGTGGGAACTGCTGACTCTCACCCTGCATCTCCAGTGATTGTGGTGGAGCTTTGACAAGGACCTCGTGGGCAGATCTCTGTGATCTGCTCACTTCACTTTTGGCAGGGGGAACCCCACCATTGCTGTATTTGTGCAGTTTACAGAAGGAATCCGAATACAACTTCAGATCCAGGCCTAGACAGGTACTGCCCAGATTGATATTTCTGAATCAGCATCTGGACCATGTGTCAATTAACTCCCTATTTGTCCACTCCTCAGTCTCCTGTCCAGTTAAGGGATGTGAAATGAGGCTTCCAGAGTGGGGTATTTCCAACTTTCATAGATAGTCATCCTTTGATGCAATAAATTGCCATGTTGGAATAATCTCTCTCCAATCATTAGCAAAGGACAACAGGTGATTATTTTAGTTTATTGAAGTGCACTTTTCCCAGGAGGAGGGGGCACGAGGGACAGAGAAATTGGTGAGTTCAGCTGTTCCTCTGCTCCTGAGCGGGGCCAGGCTCCTGGGACGGAGGCAGCTCGTGGCAGCCTGGCAGCACTGCCCAGAGACAGCCGAGTGCAGGAGCAGCTCCTGTGCCAAGAGCAGCAGGGCTGCGGGCACTGCCTGCTGCTGCGGACAGCAGAGGAGAGAAGGCAGCGAGGGATGAACGGTGGTTTGGAGCGAGGGGAACAGAGCAGAACTCAGTGCACGGCAAAATCTTCACAGCCGTTTACATGGTGAGTGTCTGCCTGCAGAGCAATGCTGTTGAGTTTTCTGGAGGGGACTTCTGCTCTCAGTCCATGTCACTATGCACTGGGTTTTTAATAGTCTCTCTCCTGGATTATTGAGGGCAGAGCAGGCTGAGGAGATGCTGCAGGGCAGGCATTCCCTGCCACTGTCACAGGGACAGAGCATCCTGCTTCCTTCTCGCAGGGACGTTGCAGGGGGTGAAGGCAGGGAGTGCACCCAGGTCTGTTCTTCAGAGCAGTGTCCCTGCGCCTGCTGTGTGCCCGGGGCAGTGACTCTGCAGCCTGCGAGGGGCAGCGCTCAGCCTGCCTGGGGAGCTCCCCATGGGCCTCCAGGGAGGAGCTCTGCGTGAGAAGAGAGACACCTGGCAGGGATTAAGGCAGTGAAGGATTAAGAGGTCTGGAGAAACCTCAGCAAGCTGCTTCATCCCCGCCTTAGATTGCAGATAGCATCACCATCATCATTGTGGCTTCGGAGGACTTTATGTGACCTAGTCGTTACAACCTGTGGCCACAGAGCCAGGAGGTTTCTGTAGGGCAGAGCTGAACACATGGAGGGTGATACGGGATCTGTGAGCCGTGGCAGGGACAAGACACAGGGACAGAGGAAGAGCTGCCGGCAGGGACAGCTCCAGGCAACAGAGACGGGCAGGGAAGGGGCAGGAAGTGCAGGGCAGGAGCTGCCTCCTCTGCAACCAGACCTCCATCCATACCCAGGGGCATCTCTCCTGCCACGGGCCCATTTCCTGCTGCCCCGCCAAGGGGCTCAGCGTCACTGCTCTGTACTGTCACCATCTGCAAGGTGACATGCCCAGCTGCGTATGGTGAAGGCTTTCCAGGATGTCTCTCTGTGCCTCTCCTTGCCTGCCTTGGTAGCAGCATCATGGTCTTGCTCCTTGTTTCCCCTCCTGTCCAGGATGCTTCTGTTCCTGCTCTCAGCTTTCTGGGGTTGGGTGTTTTCAGCTTCAGTTCAGGTGCTGATGTTGCAAGCTGTGGAACAGAGGGGTCTGCAGGGAAGGAGCTTTTCCATCCCCCTTCTGTCCTGTGCAGCTCCATGAAATGCAGTGCACAGGGCTGGAAAATGAGCTGTATCTCCCTTAAGGAGAGCCCATCCTCACTGCTAAGAGAGACCCGTGAGGAAGCTGCAGAGATGCTGAGGGTATGGAGGTGGTGGGGAGAATCTGTCTATGGGCAGCTGAAAAGAGCCCTGTGTGCTCTTGGCAAGAAGGGGAGTGAGGAGACTCTCTTAAGTGTATGGAGAAAGGGCAAGAAATTGAAAATCTGCATTGTGAAATCGGACTCCTCTGCCCTCTGCAAGGTCTGATCTCCTGTTAGGATAGTAGAGGAGTGTGATCATCCTCCAGCATAGAACAGTTGGGAAATAGTCTAAGAGACAAATGAGATGTCCCTAATCTGCACACAGCAAAAGTGGATGATTTCGTCTCTGGACTCAGTAGAAATGCCAAAGAGGTCTATTTTGAGGAACACACCCCAGGGGTGACAAGCATAGCTCCAATCAAATAAAAAAATATTGAACAATTCCATGAAACTCTGTTCCTCAAACCACCCTCTTTATATTTGGGAGGGAAGATGCTGAAGGGCTCGTTGATATCTTGAGTGGACTTCACCTGACAGAAATGGTGAATGGTCAAGCTCATCACCTCTGTTCCCTGATTCCCAGCGCTGTACAGTAGGGCAGACCCCCTGGAGTCCAGGGGCTGAGGTCCCTGCTCCTCACAGCACACTCAGCCAGTGCAAAGCAGAACTCAAGCAAAGTACTGAGAAAAAGATCCTCTCAGTAAAGACAGAGGCAGTGTGAGAGTGCATGGGGGGAGGATGTATGAAAAATAAGCAACTAGAGAGTTTTTTTTTTTTCTTGAAAAGTTAATACTAACTTCTCAATGTCTTCTCTTTCTTTTGGACAGTCCCCAAAGACTGGGGGCAAAATGCCCAACAACAGCTCTCCTGCTGACTTCCTACTACTGCCATTCACAGACATGCGGGAGCTGCAGCTCTTGCACTTCTCGCTCTTCCTGGCCATCTACCTGGCTGCCCTCCTGGCCAACGGCCTCATCATCACAGCCGTAGCCTGCGACCACCGCCTCCACACCCCCATGTACTTCTTCCTCCTCAACCTTTCCTTCCTTGACCTCGGTTTCATCTCCACCACTGTCCCAAAAGCCATGGCCAATTCCCTGTGGGACACCAGAGCCATTTCCTACTCAGGATGTGCTACACAGGTCTTTATGTTTGCCTTTCTCATGTCAGCAGAGTGTTCTCTCCTCACAGTCATGGCCTATGACCGCTACGTTGCCATCTACAGACCCCTGCACTACGGGACCCTCATGGACAGCAGGGCTTGTGTCAAAATGGCAGCAGCTGCCTGGGCCAGTGGTTTCCTCAATGCTCTCCTGCACACTGGGAACACATTTTCCCTACCCCTCTGCCAAGGCAATGTGGTGGAGCAATTCTTCTGTGAGATCCCCCAGATCCTCAAGCTCTCCTGCTCACACTCCTACCTCAGGGAAGTTGGGCTTCTTGTGGTTAGTTTTTGTTTAGCTTTTGGGTGTTTTGTTTTCATTGTGGTGTCCTACGTGCAGATCTTCAGAGTTGTGCTGAGGATTCCGTCAGAGCAGGGCCAGCACAAGGCCTTTTCCATGTGCCTCCCGCACCTGGCTGTGGTCTGTATGGTTGTCAGCACAGCAATGTTTGCCTACCTGAAGCCTCCCTCCATCTCCACCCCAGCTCTGGATCTGGTTGTAGCTGTTCTGTACTCAGTTCTGCCTTCAGCACTGAACCCTCTCATATATAGCATGGGGAACAAGGAACTCAGGGATGCACTGAAAAAAAATGATTCAATTGGTATTATTTCAGCAGCAGTAAGGTGCCCATCTTTCTACTCAAGTGATATCTAATTTCTTTCAGACAACTCCTGTGATTTTGGCATTCTTGCTTTAATAATGAGGTTTGTGCACAAGTTTCTGAATTCATCCCACTTCTCCAGAGGTGTTAACCACGTCTTTCTGACCCAGAGGTCTTCTTTAAATGTGTCTATCATTGTGTCAGAGCTGTCGTTCCCCTAATTAAAGGGTATGTTTTCAGTGGATCTTGTGGACTGGGCTCTTCTTCCAAAGCTGGTGCCAAGAATTGCTCCATGACGTTCAGCCTGAAAGATGCTTGTTGCTTTTCTGGGGCTCTTCATGGGTGCAAGGCAATGAGCTCCTGGGGGGATATGTTAGGGAATAAGGACTGGATTCAGTTCTCACTTGTGAGTGCTGAGTGCTCCTGATAGTGATGAATGGCCAAGTAGTATCTGCCTGGGACTGTCCCCCGTATGGTGGCCTATGACCACATTGGGGACCTTGCAGGCACAGGGAAAGGAGCTTCAAGAGCCGCCCATGATAGCTTATACCTGAAGTCATGGTCTGGATCAAGGGACACATGAACACAGCCTGAGCCATTTTAGATGGCCTGTGGTTGCTCAGAGCATCATTCACAGATAGAAGCCCCTTGATATGGTGTTCTCAGGTACAATGATGCCTGTCCATCTGGGTCTGTGTCCAACCATGAGCACAACAACTGCAGAGTCACCCTGTGACCCCAGAGCACCACAGCCCACTCACTCTGCAGAGCAGCACCAGCATCTCGGGGTCCTGCAGGGAGCACCGGGGAGGCTCCAGGAGCTTCCAGGGAGACCATAACTAAGGAATTAACCTGGGGAAGGGTTTTCCAAGGAGCAGGGATATCCCTGGGGAAGGGGAAAAGGAGCAATTGTGCCCTTAGAAGGAGGAATAAATGGGGAAAAGAAATATGTTTCTGTGCATGTCAGCTAGGGGCTGGCTGCTGTGTCCCTGGCAGCAGGAGGTGACAGCAGAGCCCCAGGACAGGGAGCCTTGTGCTGTGCTGGAGAGAGGGGCTGGCATGGGGGCTGCAGGCAGCCTGGGGCAGGGAAGCTCTGGGATACAGGAACAAGAGGCACAGAGTGTCACTGCCCTCTGTGTCCGTATGGGGGCCAGTTCCATCTTGGAGCCTGATGGGGCACCTGACACACACGGCCCTGTCCCCTGGAGCTGCTGTGCCCACAGTGGGGCTGGGGCTGTGGGGTGAGTGCCCTGCGGGGGGCACTGCTGTGGGGCCACCCCCAGCCTGGTCTGCTCTGCTGGGTGGGCTGGGAGAGAGGAGGGCAGGTGGGGAGAGCTGGAGAGGGGCTGGGCTGGGCTGGAGAGGGTCCGGAGAGGAAAAGGACGTTTGCTGAGCTGGGTGTCCTTGGTTGCATGGCCTGGCTGTGAAGGGGCCTCAGGGCATTTGTCACGGATTGGTCTCTCACTTTGGCCATTTCCAGCACTAGTCCAACATTGGACATTTGCAGGACTCAGCAGGGGCAGGTTGCTGAGGGTGGCTGCCCAAGCAGGAGGGCTGGGGTGGGCTGAGACACCAAAGGTTGTTGCTGGGTCCATACTGGGGAGACCTTTCCCCATCCTGGAGTGCACTCTGCCCCATGCGGTGCCTGCACAGCAGGACCGTGGGACACTTGTGGTTCCTTCAGGATCCGAGACTGGGCTTTTGGTCTGTTTCCTGAAGCAAGAGCCATGCAGAGATGCACCAGAAGCAGGTCATCTTCTTTGGGAGAAGCTGAAGAGAGGGCTAAAGCAGTGAAGCAGGACTGGGGCGAGCGTGTGCATGAGGGCTGGTCCCTGCAGGCGGTCATTGGCCACAATGAGCCAGGCTGTTGGGCGCACTCAGCTGCTCCCCGTGTGCCGCATGTCTCCTGCTGGGCCTGGCAGTGCTGCCTTCCAGCTCATCTGCCAGCAACCTCCTTGTCTTCCTCCTCACTTGTACCGTTTTGCCCAGCACCATACACTCACTCCCAACTGCGGAAGGGAGCAAGAAATCCCACAGCCTGGCATTGGAATGGCTACACATTGCTGGATAAGAACCATTTTTCCTTTGCAGGCCTGGCCTTGGAGGCTCCCTTCCTTTCCAGAGAGCAATGCCTGCTCTCCTGAGGATGAGCTTGTCCTCTCTCGGCACTGCTTGAGTGCAGGCATTTAGAAGGGAAGTGCCGGGGTGTTGAGCAGAGCTGCGGTCCCTGCTGCCTGTGGGAATGCTCTTTGGCTCCATGATGTCCTACCTGCTTTTTCTCTGCCACGGTTTTCTCCCACAGATACATTTTGAATGAAATAAATGAAAAATAAAGAGGGGAAAACAAGGTATGAGAATAAATAAAAGGAAAAGGAAAGGAAAATAAAGGAAAAAGGAAAAAATATAAAAAATTAACTGTGAGAGGAAAAGGAATAAAAGAAAAGGAAAAAAAGATAAAAAGAATTCAAAAGGAGAAGAGAAAAAAAGAGATTAAAAAAGAAACAGAAACACACAGGAAAAGAAAAGGAAAAAGAAAAAGAAATAGAAAAAGTAAGCGAAGAAGAGGGAGAAGAAAAAGACCAAAAAGGAATAAAAATGGTGAAGAAGAAAAAAAAAAGAGAAAAAGAAGAAAAAAAAAAGAATAAGAAAAAGCAAAAAGATAGGAAAGGGATTGTGGCATTCCCAGGGCCACGTATGAAGGGAAGTCCTAGAAGGACAATTTGCTGGCACTCCCTTGCCCCTAGGGTCTGGAATCTTTGGGCTACACACACACATCTGCAATGGGGATGATTTTTGTGCTTGAGCTCACTTGGAAACACGACACAAAACTTAAGCAATGATACAGGAACATATATTTAAACAATAACAATTAAAAAGATATAATAAACACTAACAACAACAACAATAAAAACAATATCAATAACACTAACAACAATAATATCAACAATATCAACAAGAACAAATATTACTATAAAAGTCTCCAAAGAAAAGTCCACATAAGATGTTATGGCTGGAGTCCTCGGGCCCAGCACTTCCTGGCAGCAACCAGGGTGAAGGGGAGCTTGTCCTGCAAGGGAAAAGGAGGCGTGAGCAGGGCCGAGGAGCGGCTCGGGGGCTCCCGTGGAGCAGAGGCTCTTTGGCGGCTGCGCGGGCTCTTTGGCAGCAGCGCTGCCGTCATTGGTGCCCTGGCAGAGGCTTGGCGTGGCCAGCGCAGCCCAGAGGCCGGCAGAGGGGCTGAGGCAGCAGGTGCCCAGGCCTTGGGCGCTCCTGCGCCCTGTGCAGCTCTGCCCCGGTGCCGCGGCCTGCCAGAGCGCCCGCACACCTGGGCCAGGCTCCCGCGCGGCTGCTCCCCAAAGGCAGCGCGGAGCAGCGCCAAGGGGCCAGGCACAGCCCCAGCTCTGCCCGTGCAGCCGGCAGCAGGGGCCATACCTGGGGGCTGCAGCCGGAGCTCTCCCACTCCATGGGCTCCTCCTGGCTGCAACCGACCAGGCCGCTGCTCCCCTTCATCTGGAAGAGAGCGGGAGACCTTGGTGGGGACGGTGCGTGGGGAAGAGGAAGGACAAGTGTGTCCAGGGGCTGTGGGGGCTGTACCTGGCTACTGCCATAACTGAGCCACTCCATAGGCTCAGGATCATTTCCAGCAGTCCCATGAATGCGCCGAATCTGCAAGATTGAAATAGGTGTTACCAGGGTAGGTGCCACAGGCAGGAAGTTCTAGTCCCAGGGTCCCTACTCCAGCCGTGGGAAGCGGGAAATAGGGAAGGGGCCAGATCCAGCCCCAGGTCTACACATGTAACCAGCAGCAGGGACAATACCTGCAGGCTGCAAAAGGAGCTCTCCCATTCCATAGGCTCCTCCTTGTCCAAGCTAAAAAGGCCTTGAATGCTGAGAGTCTGGAAAACAGCAGGAGAGCTTGTGGGGACAGTCATGGTGGCATCACTGGCTCTGTGCGCGGGGCCTCGTGTCCCCTGCGTGCGCGGGGCAGGCGGTGCACAGAGCCAGGGCGCCAGGCTCAGGCAGCAGCCCCCGAGGCCTTGGCCACTCCTGGCCCTGGCACAGCTCTGCCCCAGCACCCAGGCCTGCCAGAGCTCCCTGGCACCTCTGCCACCAGCCCTGCGGCTGCTCTCGCAGAGCCAAGCGCCAGCCGTCCCCGCGCAGCCTCTGCCTGCGCGCACAGTACCTGTCTGCTGCACCCCGAGCTCTCCCAGTCCATATCCTCTACTTCAGAGTTATCCATATTTTTCACTGTCCTGAGTCTGCAATGGAATGGAATTGTTTACATTTGCAGCCATGAGCACCAAGTGTCGCGCGGTGGCTTTGTGGCCTCCCCTGGGAGGCATCGCGCAGGCTGCCCTGCAGCCCCGCAGCTCCCCTGCATCTTGTGGGCACCACGGGTGGCCCCTGGTGCTGCGCGGCCCTGCTGCTCACCTGGCCTTGCTGCTGCGTGGCCAGCACTGGGGCCACTGTGAGGCGCAGCCCTGGGAAGCATCCGTGTTCCCGTGGCGATAACTGCCCCTCTGGGATGTTCCACTGCTGCGTGGGGGGAGGAGGGCAGCAACAGGGGCCAGGAGGGCTGCCGTGAGGAAGGGTCTGCGTGTGCTGGACTCCCCCTGGCACTGCTGAGCCTGGCGAAAGAGAGCAGTGCGTGGCCTTGGGCTTGCTGGGTGCCAAGGAGGGCTCCTCACGCAGCCCCATGGCGCTGCTGGTGGCTGCCTGCCCAGAGGCCGGGCTGCACTTGGGGCTCTGCTCCCACCCCTGCAAGCAGCCTTGAACGCCTTGCTCTTTCTTCCCTGCTCCCCTCCTGCACTGACAGCCCGACGGACTCAAGGAAGTTTTGTTTTTCATGGTCAAGACATGTTCCTTGGTAGTGCAATGAGGGCAAAGGGCAGTTGTGCCCTCAGCAGAGTCCTTGTGAGTTGGTGGAGGCCTGGGAGTCCCTGGTGCTGCTGGGCTCCTTCTCTTGTCCTGCCGCGCACCTTGCAGGCGCCATGTGCTGTGGCTGAGAGCAGCCTTGGTGTGGCTCCTGCACTGCTGCCCCTGCCACGGCTTCCTAGGGCTGCAGAGGGCAGAGCAGGCACAAATGTGCCCTCAGCAGCAGCAGGGACCTGCAGCTGCTGCAGCTCTGCCCAGCACTGGGCTACAATGCTCACTTGCTAATGGAGGTGCATTCCCAGCCCTTGGGTAAGGACAGGAAAGCCAAGGGCAGTTGGAGCAGCAGATCGCCCCGGTCCCATTGGGTGTTTCCCTCATGCAGAGGAAAACCCCCCAAAAGGAAGCAGCGCAACCCCTGCCACCAAATTGCTGGAGCCCAGAGGAGCATCTTGCTGCTGGCCAAGCTTGCTTGCTGGCATGCCGCAGTGCCCCTGCGAGGCAGAGCGCAGCTGCTGGGAAGGGGCTGGTGCCAGAGGTGCGCGGAGGGCTCTGGGTGGCTCCCAAGCAGGGCTGGTGGCGCGGGGAATTGGCCGGCTGGCATTTGGCTACTGCCCTGGGAATGCTGGAGGGGAAGTGTGAAGCAGAGCAGTGTTCCCTGCAGGGAGGCGCGAGCAGAGGGCTGGGCAGCGAGCTCAGCCCCGTGGCTGTGAGGGCAAGTGCTGGGAGCCCCCTTGCCTGCGCGCATGATGCCTGCAGAGCCCAGGCGTGCGCAGTGCCCCCACCGGCAGGAAAGGTGCTGGGAAGCCCTTGCCCCACGCAGGCTGCTTGCAGAGAAGCTGTGGCTCGTCTGCCTCCCAGTCTGGGCACAAGGAGCCTTGCGAGCAACGTGTTTATCCTTTGTGCAGCTACTACCCTCACTCCGCACTGGCGTTGCTCTGACTTGTCCATCAGCAGTTTTACACATGGGGTTTCTGTTACGTCTCTCTCTGGGAAAGGGGCTGTGGAGGTGCCATGCAGAGGAGTTGGAGGAGGTGAAGTGATTGGAGCAATTCCTTTTACACAGCTCTTGGCTGCCTCACCTTTTGCCTGCTCTGCTCGCACGACACCTCTGCCTGTTTTGGTGGTCTTGTTGGCCCCTTCTCCAGGTCTGAATTCTGCAATGCTCATTTGGAGAGGAGGAACAAAAAGTCCTTGTTCCTGGAGCTCCCTGCGTTGTCATGCTTTCCGAGAGACCACTTCCCAGAATGGGGATTTGGAATAGCAGAAGAGAAAATCTTCCCTCAGCTTTCCCAGAGGGTGCTTGGGGATGACTTTCCCCCCATTCCCAAATTCCTCACCCTGGACCCATACACTCGTTTCCAGGCCACAAGGGCTGTCCTGCCAGCGCAGCCTTTCCCACTCCTCCAGCTCCTGCCTTGCTGGGAGAAAACAAGGGAAGCCCCAGCCCTCTGCAGCACCAAGCGTCCCTGTGAACCCTGAGCTTTAGCTCCTTGTTGTGGCCCACGTGTCTTGTCGCGCTCTCTCCTGAGCGCGGCCAGGTGCTGCCTGTGCTGGCTGCAGTGGCGCAGCTTGCAGACGCCGCATGGCGAGATGAGGGCAGCAAGGAGGCGGCGCTCGTGGCGCTCCCGCGCAGGCTGCCTTGCCAGGAGGAGCGCTGGCCCCGCGGGAGCTGCTCCCCTGCGCGCGCGGCCCTGCCCAGCACCGGGGGCCTTGGCTTCCAGCAGCCAGCGCGGAGCCGTGCTCCTCGCTGCGCCGCCTGGCCACGCACCCGCTGCTGCGGCAGCGCCGCACAGCCTCGCAAGAGCAGCTCGCAATGCCCGCAGCGAGCGCTGGGCTCCTCTTGCCCCTGCAGGGACAGCAGCACAGCAGCCCTGTGCCCTGCACGCGCACGGGGCGGCTGCAGCCAGCGCTCTCCCAGCCTCCCCCTCCCACGGAAACTCCTCTGCTCACCCACATGGACAACCCACTTGGCCATCCTTGCTCACGTAGCCTCCTCTCCTCAGTCTGTGCAGGTTGTCTTTGTGGTTGGAGTATTCCCACAAATGGGGGTCCTGCAGACATTTGTTCTCATTGCCCAGTACCTGACAGGATCGATTCGCAATTTCAAAGTCATCAGATGGCCAGTGAAACTGTAAGATACATTGTACGAGGCAAGATCAGTGTACAGTGGATGAGGAAAGATACCAGGACACTTTGGAGCTTTGTCAGCCCATAGGGCACCGCTCCGCAGGCTCTGAGCTTTAGGGTCATTCCTGGCTCAGCGCTTACTTCAACTCTAATCCATTGGGAATTGTACCCAAAGGAAAACTTATTCTCTTTGGGAGACTCTTTAGCCAAGGAGAATCCCCAGCTCCACAGCTCCCATCTTGCAGTCGTGTCTAGAAGGATCCTTGTCCCATTTCCCGAACAGAGAACTCCTGGCATTTACAGCTCTGCAAAGACAGAGCTCACGAGAAGTTTTCACTCCCCGCAGAGAGTCTCCCGGGCCTGCATGAGCATCGCTGGCCCTGCTGGAAGGAGCCCGTCCCCTGGCCACCTTGCTGCCTGCTGCACGCAGGGCCCCGCTGCACACTTCTCCAGGGCCACACGCCAGGCTGCCCTTGGCTCTGCAAGCTCCTGCCTGGGCACAGAGCTGCTCTGGGACCTGCTCTCCCACCTCCTGGACACCACCTGGCTGGCTGACCCTGCTGGAGTGGGAGGATGATGAAAGTCTCTGAAAGTCCTTTCCAATCTGAGCCATCCTGGAATGTGTAAAGCTAGAACATATCCCTCATGCAGGCAACATGGAGCTTCAGTGTTTCAGACCCAAACTGACACCTGAGCTCCTGCATTGGTATTTGTCCAGTGTGAGATGGTTATTGCAATCCGTCTTATGACCTTGGCGTTTGTAAGTGTTTTGTTCTGTTATTTATTTATTTACTTATTTTTCTTGGCCATGTCTGGCTATAATGTATGCTCTACCCCTTAGAAAAATCCTTATAGTCCTTGAAAATGCAAACATTAATTTCTAGGGGTTCTCTGTAACATGACAAGTTCTACAGTTTTTTTTTTTTTTTCCCTTGCACTGACCAAGAAAGCCTGAAGTGTTTTGACTCTTCCCTTTAGGAGGCCAAGGCAGGATGCCCCACACTGTCTCCTGAGGAGCTCTTAAATCTGCCCAAACTGTCTCCTTATGTCCGCTGTGCAGCCCTTGAGTAGCTACTGCCCAGGAAGCAGCTGGATATTCCTGACAGAACAGAACATGCCTGCGTGTTACAGATGGAACCTGCCTCAGTGGGTGGGTGCACATGCCACACTTGCCACCATGTGCTCTGCTGGTCACTGACTGCTTGGGAGATGTTCCACAGGTGTCCTCACTACTTCTCTAACCACATCAGGGGGAAGGGAAACAACCGAATCCTACCAAGCACTTAACCTGAGCAAACTCTGTGTCTCCTGGAAGCCAGGACTTTGAACAGCATCGGCTCAGCGATAAAGCAGCAGTGCAGTGATGGGAGGGGATGGTGAGAGAGGACACTCTGGCACTTAGCAGAGGCCGGGAATATTGTTCTGTTCTACAATCAAGCACATGTTCGTGTGCAGTGTCCAGGGGATCTCGCTCCACAGATGCCCTGCAGACACGCGCCGTGCTCAGTAACACAGAGGAGAGGGGAAGCGCTGTGAGTGCCCTCTCCTTCCCTGATGAGCTCTGGAGAAGAGCGTCCCCAGCCCATGCCTGAAAAAGGATGTGGTTGAACTTCTGCTTTGCTGACTAGGCATAAGGTCTTCTGCTGTGCTGGAGAAGCAGATGATGCCTGCAGTGATGATCAGGAAAGTCACAAGAGCACCAGGATCTGCCGTGGTGTCTGGTCTCTGGGCCCCAATGTGCCAAGGGACAGAGCAGCCTCCATCGTGGTCCCCAGCATGGGGCCCTTCCTGGCAGCAGCCCATTTCTGCACCAGCTGCCTCCAGGGACACTGCCCCTCATGACGCGGTCCCTGAGTGTGTCCCAGCCCTGCAGGGCCCTGTGTCCCCCAGGGGCTCGGGGAGTTCAACCCTGCATGTCCAGGCCCTGTGTCCCTGGGGTGCGACAGCTTCCCTTTGCCAGTGGCTTGGGCACTGCAGGGACACGTTGTGTGCAGCACCCGGAGAGTTGAGAGCTGCCCCGCGGTGGGGCTGGGGCTTCTTCCCCTTTGGGCATCCCGTGGGACACATGCGAAGGTCAGGTGAAAGAAGGTTCTACACTTAGGGATTACTATCAGGTTGATTTTTAATTGTCCTTTGTATAAGTATTTATTCTGACACATTTTCATGATGCCCTGAGGCCTTCCCACATCTTGTACACAGAATTGCTAACATCAGACGAGAGGGAAGCACTGCTTGTACCTGGTAAATGCTAGGACATTTCTTCCTGAGTTTGCAGGGGTGTCCCATCCTTGCAAGGAGTTTCCTTAGCACAGGGTGCCAGGTTAAGGGGAGGTGAGGATTTCTCACGGTCCATCCTCAGGAGTTGTTCAGGTGTCATTCCCGATTCCTGCTCAAATGATCAGTGCTAGGCCCTGTCATTTATAGCATTAGGAGGAAGAAGACATGGCTGTAGTATGGTCATCCTCATAAGGTGATTCTTCCAGAATCTTCAGGCAATTTGCGTAATATTCTCCGCTCCTTGAACTGCGAGTGAGTTGAGTTGTGCACTGTCAGTGGGTGCCTCTGCATCGCTTCCCAGTTGCCTATTTGAGCAGTCCTTGAAAAGTACATGCAATTTCCAACACATGTTTTGGTGGCATCAGCATCTGTTTGGGCCTTTTACACCCCCGTTCCATACATATTGTTGGAGGGAGGAAGTTGAGTAGGGCAAGTGATTTACCCTAGGCCTGAGGGGACAAGCATGTCATTGACAGAGATTTTGTATGCAATGTGTGGGTGTTGGGGGCAGCTTTTTAGTAGGGTAATGCTGCTAGGGGAAATGTGCAAGTAGCCGTGTGCCTGTGCTGGGAAGGGATGATAGGAAACAGGCGCGATGTTTGGGTCTTCACTAAGCATGCAATGGTTAGTGGTTTTAGCTGTGAGGCCTGTATTTTGTGGGAGGTGAATGAGCAGGGTGACGCTGCTAGTAGCAAGGTATGAGGAGGCTGGTATAATTGTTGGGAGGGAATGAAGCAGAGCAAGCAGGTGTTGTGAGGCTGCCCTCCTCATAGATAGTGAAGCTTTTGTTCTGAAGCCATGCTGAACAGGACACGGTTGTGCAGAATGACACTGTAGGTAACAAGCAGATATGGTATAGGAGTCAGAAGGAGAAAGAGAGGACAAAGAAAGAAGAAAGAAGGAAAGAAAAATGGAAAGAATGAAAGCAGAAAGAAAGAAAAAAGGAAAGAAGGAAAGAAAGTGAGAGAAAGAGAAAGAAAGAAAGAAAGAAAGAAAGAAAGAAAGAAAGAAAGAAAGAAAGAAAGAAAGAAAGAAAGAAAGAAAGAAAGAAAGAAAGAAAGAAAGAAAGAAAGAAAGAAAGAAAGAAAGAAAGAAAGAAAGAAAGAAAGAAAGAAAGGAGGAGAGAGAAAAAAGGAGAAAGAATGAGAGTGAGAGAGTGAGAAAGAGAGAGAAAGAAAAAAGAAAGAATAAAAAAAGAAAAGGAAAAAGGCAAATAGAGAAAGGAAAAGAAAAAAGAAAGAAAAAGGTAAAAAAAATGAAGAAAAAGGTGAAGAAGAGGAAGAAGAGAAAGAGAAAAATACTTAAAAAAGAAAAGGAAAAGGAAGAAAGAAAAAGTAGAATAAGGAAAAAGAAAAAGAAAATAGATGGCAAAAGGACTGTGATGGCAAAGGACTCATGGCCACATGTGATGGGAAGTCCTAGAGGGACCATTTCCTGGCCCTCACTTGCCCCTAGTGTCTGAAATCTGAGTGCCACAAACATACATCTTGAGTGGGGATGATTTTTGTGCCGGAGATCGCTTGGAAACAACATGCAACACTTAAGCAATGATACAGGAATATATATTTAAACAACAACAAAAATAACAATATAATAAACACTAACAAGAAAAATTACAACAATAATCAACAATAACAACAATAAAACCAACAACAATCTTAACAACAATAAATGCTAATAAAAAAGTGTATAGAGAAAAATCCACATAAGAAGACATTGCTGGCATCCGTGGGCCCAGCACGTCCTGGCAGCAGCCAGGGTGAAGGGGAGCTTGGCCTGCAAGGGAAAAGGAGGCGTGAGCAGGGCCGAGGAGCGGCTCGGGGGCTCCCGTGGAGCAGAGGCTCTTTGGCGGCTGCGCGGGCTCTTTGGCAGCAGCGCTGCCGTCATTGGTGCCCTGGCAGAGGCTCGGCGTGGCCAGCGCAGCCCAGAGGCCGGCAGAGGGGCTGAGGCAGCAGGTGCCCAGGCCTTGGGCGCTCCAGCGCCCTGTGCAGCTCTGCCCTGGCGCCGCGGCCCGCCAGAGCGCCCGCACACCTGGGCCAGGCTCCCGCGCGGCTGCTCCCCAAAGGCAGCGCGGAGCAGCGCCAAGGGGCCGGGCACAGCCCCAGCTCTGCCCGTGCAGCCGGCAGCAGGGGCCATACCTGGGGGATTCAGCTGGAGCTCTCCCAGTCCATGGGCTCCTCCTGGCTGCAGCCGACCAGCCCATTGGTGTCCCCAGCCTGGAAGAGAACAGGAGACTTTGGTGGGGGCAGAGTGTGGAGAGGAGGAAGCACAAGCTCATCCAGTGGCTACGGGGGCTGTACCTGGCTGCTGCCAGAACTTAGCCCCTCCATGGGCTCTGGTTCATTCAATGCAGGGCCCTGATCTGTGTGCAGAGCCTGCGAGAGAGAAGGAAGTGTTTGCAGGACAGGTGCCAGAGCAAGGTAAGGCTGGCCCCAGGGTCCCTCTTCCTGCAGCGGGACGTGGGAAAGCAGGAATGGGCAAGGACCTGCCCCAGGTCTCCCCGTGCAGCGGGGGCACTACCTGGAGGCTGCAGGTCGAACTCTCCCATTCCATGGGCTCCTCAACGCTGCAGCCATCCAGGCTCCAGGTGCCGGGAGTCTGGAAGAGAGCAGGAGAGCTTGTGGGGACGGTCATGGTGGCAGATCTGTCTCTGTGCGCGGGGCCTCGTGTCCCCTGCGTGCGCGGGGCAGGTGGTGCACAGAGCCAGGGCGCCAGGCTCAGGCAGCAGCCCCCGAGGCCTTGGCCGCTCCTGGCCCTGGTGCAGCTCTGCCCCAGCACCCAGGCCTGCCAGAGCTCCCTGCCACCTCTGCCACCAGCCCTGCGGCTGCTCTCGAGGAGCCAAGTGCCAGCCGTCCCCGCGCAGCCTCTGCCTGCGCGCACAGTACCTGCACTGAGCTCTCCCACTCCATGTCCTCAACTTCACAGTTGTCCATTTTTTTCACTCTCCCTTGTCTGCAATGGAATGGAATTGTTTACATTTGCAGCCATGAGCACCAAGTGTCGCGCGGTGGCTTTGTGGCCTCCGCTGGGAGGCATCGCGCAGGCTGCCCTGGAGCCCGGCAGCTCCCCTGCATCTTGTGGGCACCACGGGTGGCCCCTGGTGCTGCGCGGCCCTGCTGCTCACCTGGCCTTGCTGCTGCGTGGCCAGCACTGGGGCCACTGTGAGGCGCAGCCCTGGGAAGCATCCGTGTTCCCGTGGCGATAACTGCCCCTCTGGGATGTTCCACTGCTCCGTGGGGGGAGGAGGGCAGCGGCAGGGCCAGGGGGGCCGCCGTGAGGAAGGGTCTGCGTGTGCTGGACTCCCCCTGGCACTGCTGAGCCTGGCGGCAGAGAGCAGTGCGTGGCCTTGGGCTTGCTGGGTGCCAAGGAGGGCTCCTCACGCAGCCCCATGGCGCTGCTGGCGGCTGCCTGCCCAGAGGCCAGGCTCCGCTTGGGGCTCTGCTTCCACCCCTGCAAGCAGCCTTGAATGCCTTGATCTTCTTCCATTCTCCACTCCTGCCCTTATAGCCGTATGGACTCGAGAAAGTTTTGTTTTCCATGGTGGAGACGTGTTCCTTGGTAGCACATTGAGTGCAAAGGGCAGTTGTGCCCTGGGGCCAGGTGTGCATGTCCTCAGCAGAGCCCTTGTGAGTTGGTGGAGGCCTGGGAGCCCCAGGTGCGCTGCTGGGCTCCTTCTCTTGTCCTGCCGCGCACCTTGCAGGCGCCATGTGCTGTGGCTGAGAGCAGCCTTGGTGCGGCACCTGCACTGGTTGCCCTGCCACGGCTTCCTAGGGCTGCAGAGGGCAGAGCAGGCACAAATGTGCCCTCAGCAGCAGCAGCAACCAGCTGTAGCTGTTCTGCCCTGCACTGCAATGGTCACTTGCTAAACGAGGTGAGTTCCTGACACTCAGGTAAGAACGGTAAGGCCAGGAGCAGATGGAGCAGGAGATCCCCCTCGCGCAGGGGAAAACCCTCCAAAAGCAAGTAGCACAACCCCTGCCACCAAAGTGCTGGAGCTGAGAGAAGCATCTTGCTGCTGGCCAAGCTTACTTGCTGGTATACCGCAAGGGGCTCCCGCTGGACAGAGCAATCTCCATCCTGGTCGCCAGATCTTAGCATCTCTCATGCCAACAGAAATGTTCTTGGCATCTCTGACATCACAAGTTCAGAAATAATAACCTGCTTATCCGGCATTATCTTTTTCTAAGTAAAGACCAAACTTGGTAAATATATTTTAAGTGACTGACTTTCCCAAGTATGGAAAACCTGTTCTGGGCTTGCTGAAGCCAAGGCGCCCTCTCCTTTGACTCTTTTGGTGCTGGGAGTGCGATTGCAGGCTGAGTGTTTGGCTCCAGTTTTATCCGCGGTGATGGGCCAGGGATTATACACCAGAGGGAATTTACCCTCCTCTCCCTCTGCCTCCCCCTTCCCCAAACACAGTCTCAGAATATGGAATTGGGATAGTGTCAAACCCTGGTTGCTTTGGTTCCAGCAGCAGTTCAGCGGCACCTGAAGAGTTAATTTATGGCATGAGAGTCTGGCCATGTGTGAGGAGGCCACTTGGCTCTTAGTGGAGGATCTCTAAGCCGTGCGCCTGTTCCTGTGCTGCTCACAGCGGCATCGGGGAGGCCAGTGCGCAGGGCAGGAGCTGCTCTCTGGGGCAGTGCAGCCCCGTGGCGCAGGGGACAGGGACACTGCGCCCTGGGCACCTGTGCAGAGCAGCGGGGTCATTTCTCCCCTTTGGAAGCAGCTTGGGAAACAGCCAGATACAGGAATGGAAAGTAGGTTTTTGTGGACTTACCCACTAATGAGTAAATTCCCAAGAGTGGAGTGCCCAGCTCTAGGTTAGGGGATCAAGTGCAGCGTGAGCAGGTACCAGGACACGTAGCCCCTCTTCCCCCGCACACCTCAGCCCCAGCCCAGCGCCCTCCTGCCAGCAGCCCGTGTGCTCACGGTGCGCTCCGCGAGCCGCCGTGCCGGCCTCTTGTGCGGCCTCCAGGGCCTCCGCTCCAAGGAGCCCCATCTCTATTGAAGCCATGGATGAGAAGCCCTGTGTCCCTCTCCACGTAGACATCCATGGGAAGCTGTTGCTGTCCTTGGACAGAGCAGAGATGCGCTGCCCTCATCAAGCAGAGTCCCCACAAAAGGCCGCAGCGCCCGCTCCCCACGGCCTCTGCAAGGGGCAGTGTGGAGCTGCTGGAGCAGCGCAGCAAGGTGTGCGGCCAAACGCACCCGTCTGCCAGCCAAGGCAGGCGCCCTCGTGCAGCCTCTCTCTGCACGAGCTCCGGGACATGGCCTGGTACCAGCTGCCGCCACCACGGCCAGGCCAAGCACAGGATGTAGCTGCCACTTGTTCCTTCCCACCCATTTCACTTGCAGGGTTTTGGTGACATTCTGGAAAAAAAATACATTTTTGAGGAAATTGGGCTATAAGGGCAGGAGAAAAGTAGGAAAGAAAGATCAAGACCTTCAAGGCTGCTTGCAGGGGTGGAAGCAGAGCCCCAAGTGCAGCCCGGTCTCTGGGCAGGCAGCCGCCAGCAGCGCCATGGGGCTGCGTGAGGAGACCTCCTTGGCACCCAGCAAGCCCAAGTCCACGCACTGCTCTCTGCCGCCAGGCTCAGCAGTGCCAGGGCGAGTCCAGCACATGCAGACCCTTCCTCACGGCAGCCCCCCTGGCCCCTGTTGCTGCCCTCCTCCCCCCACGCAGCAGTGGAACATCCCAGAGGGGCAGTTATCGCCACGGGAACACGGATGCTTCCCAGGGCTGCGCCTCACAGTGGCCCCAGTGCTGGCCACGCAGCAGCAAGGCCAGGTGAGCAGCAGGGCCGCGCAGCACCAGGGGCCACCCGTGGTGCCCACAAGGTGCAGGGGAGCTGCGGGCTGCAGGGCAGCCTGCGCGATGCCTCCCAGGGGAGGCCACAAAGCCACCGCGCGACACGTGGTGCTCATGGCTGCAAATGTAAACAATTCCATTCTGTTGCAGACTCAGGACATTGAAAAAAAAATGAATAAATGTGAAGTCGAAGAAATGGAATGGGAGAGCTCAGTGCAGGTACTGTGCGTGCAGGCAGAGGCTGCATGGGGACGGCTGGCGCTTGGCTCTGCGAGAGCAGCCGCAGGGCTGGTGGCAGAGGTGCCAGGGAGCTCTGGCAGGCCTGGGTGCTGGGGCAGAACTGTGCCAGGGCCAGGAGTGGCCAAGGCCTCGGGGGCTGCTGCCTGAGCCTGGCGCCCTGGCTCTGTGCACCGCCTGCCCCGCGCACGCAGGGGACACGAGGCCCCGCGCACAGGGCCAGCGCTGCCGCCATGACCGTCCCCACAAGCTCTCCTGCTCTCTTCCAGACTCCCGGCATTCAAGGCCTGGTTATCTTGGACAAAGAGGAGCCTATGGAGTGGGAGATCTCCAGCTGTGCCCTACAGGTATTGCCGCTGCTTCCGGCTGCATGAGGAGAACTGGGGCTGGGCCTGGCCCCTTCCTGGTCTCCTGTTTTCCAATGCAGGAAGAGAGGTCCTGCGGCCAGAGTCCTTCGGATGTGAGAACTGTCCTGCATACACCTCCCTTTCTCTTGCAGACTCCTGTCATGAAAGGGGGGCTTTCAGAGAATGCGCCAGAGCCCATGGAATGGCTGAGCTACGGCAGCAGCCAGGTACAACCCCCGCAGCTGCTGGACGCTCTTATCCTTCCTCTTCCACATGCACTGTTCCCATCAAGGTCTCCTGCTCTCTTCCAGATGATGGGGAGCAGTGGCCTGGGCAGCTACAGCCAGGAGGAGCCCATGGATTGGGAGAGCTCCAGCTGAATCCCCCAGGTATGGCCCCTGCTGCCGGCTGCACGGGCAGAGCTGGGGCTGTGCCCGGCCCCTTGGCGCTGCTCCGCGCTGCCTTTGGGGAGCAGCCGCGCGGGAGCCTGGCCCAGGTGTGCGGGCGCTCTGGCGGGCCGCGGCGCCGGGGCAGAGCTGCACAGGGCGCTGGAGCGCCCAAGGCCTGGGCACCTGCTGCCTCAGCCCCTCTGCCGGCCTCTGGGCTGCGCTGGCCACGCCAAGCCTCTGCCAGGGCACCAATGACGGCAGCGCTGCTGCCAAAGAGCCCGCGCAGCCGCCAAAGAGCCTCTGCTCCACGGGAGCCCCCGAGATGCTCCTCGGCCCTGCTCACGCCTCCTTTTCCCTTGCAGGCCAAGCTCCCCTTCACCCTGGCTGCTGCTGGGAAGCGCTGGGCACGAGGACTCCGTCCCTAGACTATTGCATTTTTTTCTTTGTAGTGTCACAGTAGTTCTTAGATGTTGATATTGTTGATACTGTTTTTCATATTGTTGTTGTTACTGTTATTGTTGTAGTAATTGTTATTGTTGTCGTTATTTTTGTTATTGTTATTCTTTTTTGTTGTTGTTTAAATATATATTCCTGTATCATTGTTCATATGTTGCGTATTTTTTCCAAGTGAGCTCAGGCACAAAAGGCATCCCCACCACAGGTCTGTGTGTGGAGCCCTGTGTGCACCAGGGGCAGGGGAGCAAAAAGTTCCTTCTGGGACTTCCTTTCACGTGTGGCGGTGGGGATGCCCAAAGGGGAAAAAAACCCAGCCCCACCATGGGGCAGCTCTCAACTCTCCGGGTGCTGCACACAACATGTCCCCGCAGTGCCCAAGCCACAGGCAAAGGGAAGCTGTTGCATCCCAGGGACACGGGGTCTGGAGATGCAGGGACAAACTCCCCAAGCCCCTGGGGGACACAGGGCCCCGCAGGGCTGGGACAAGCTCAGGGACCGCGTCACAGGGTCAGTGTCCCTGGAGGCAGCTGGTGCAGAAATGGGCTGCTGCCAGGAAGGGCCCCGTGCTGGGGACCACGGTGGAGGCTGCTCTGTCCCTCTGCTGTCTGCAGGGCCATCTGCCAGCTGCTCATGGTGACAATTTTGTGCCATGGGAGAAGAGGCCTTACAGCCTGACAAAACCCCACCGCTGCCCTTCCAACATCGCTGCTGCCCTGAGTGCCCATGGAGCCCTCCTCGGTCACACAGTCACACAGTGCTTGACGTTGGAAGGGACCTCTCGACATCATCAGTCCAAGCCGCCCCTGCACAAGCAGGGAACCCTACAGCGTGTTGCACAGGATCACACTCAGGAGGGTTTGGAAGATCTCTAAAGAAGGAGCCTGCATAACCTCGCTGAACACCCGCTTCCAGTGCTCCGTCACCCTAACAGGCAAAAAGCTCTTCCTCATATGCACCTTGACAGTGTGTTGCAATTTGTACACATTGAAACTCTGTTGCAATTTGCACCCTCTAGCCCTTGGGCTGTTGCTGGGCTCCACCAAGAAGAGTTTGGCCCTGTCCTTTTTACATCCTCCCTCAGCTCTTTGTACCTCTTGATAAGTTTCCCTGTCACTCTTGTCTTCCCCAGGATAAACAGGCCCAGCTTGCTTACTCTTTCCTCATAAGATAGATGCTCCAGTTCCTTCATCATCTCTGTGGCAATAAGCTGGTCACTTTCTGCAAGTTCCACAGCCCTCTTGTCCTGTGGAGCCCACAATATTTCTGCCCATAAGAGTTCAGGTGTGGCCTGAGCAGAGCTGAGGAGAGGGGCACGATCAGCCCCCTCCACCTGCTGCCAACACTCCTCCTCATGCAGGCCAGCATCCCTCTGGCCATCCTTGACACAAGGGCACATTGCTGCCTCCTGCTTGACCTGTTGTCAAGCAGACCTCCCAAACCCCTCTCCACAGAGCTGCTTTCCAGCAGCTCCACCCCTAATCTGTACTGGAGCCTCAAGGTATTTCCTCCCCCAGTGCAGGACCCTGCACTTGCCTTTCTTCAGTCTCAGGAGGTTCCTCTCTGCCCAACTCTCCTGCCTCTGCAGCTCCCTCTCAAAGGCAGCGCAGCTCTCTGGAGTGTCGGCCACTGTGGCCAGCTTTGTCTCATGTGCACACTTGCTGAGAGGGCACTCTGTCACCTCCTGCAAGGCACTGAGCAAATAGGTGAATAGCACCGGACCCAGTACTGACCCCCTGGGGAACACCACTAGCCACAGGCCTCCAACTAGACTCAGCACTGATTAGAACAACCCTCTGAGCTCTGCAATCCACACAGTTCTCCAGCCACACACTGTCCACTCATGTGAAGCACACTTGCTGATCTTCCCAAGGAGGGTTAGGGGCAACCATGGGAATGAGCAGCTTCCTTTAAAGCCCTGCTTTTCCATGCCTGTATTCCTGCCTGCTCAGATATCAGCAGCTCCTCCAGCACTGGGGAAATCTCCTCCTCCGTCCACCTTACCTTGATCTGAGGGCTGGCAACTCAGCTCCTTTAGCAAGCTCCGCTCAGATTTGGACATGCATGCAGAGACCTTTGTCAGTGATGCTCTGGAAAGTCTGCAGAAGGATTTGGAAAAGCAACATCCACTCTTCCAAGGCAAGAGCCTTACAAAACAGCTCAGCAGAAAGCACTGTGGAGAGGGTGCTAGTGCAGCAGCCGGGAGAGCAGCCTGGCCGGCCTCTGACTGCAGCAGCTTCAGCAGAGAACTGTGCAAGTCGGGTGGCAAAAGAGCCCATCCCCAGGGAAGGGAGCAATGCGAGACAGGACAATGGAAGGCCAGAAGGAAGGACAACTCCTCTGGGAGAATCCAAGCTGAGTAAGTCAAGAACAAAGCTCCCATCTATCATCCTGCCAGGAACGCTCAGACTTTCAGAGCATGGAGAGTAGGTGAAGAAGCAGCAGGGGAAGATTCAGCTCACCTGTTCCTATCCATGTGACAAAGATCTGAGTAAGATGGGCAGGGCACACCCGAAGGTGTGCAGGAGCCCCTCCATTCACCCCAACCACCTGCAAACAGACCTTGTACTGCAGTGTTGAAAAATGACTCTGAATGGAGGCTGTGGAGCAGGAGAGACCCCTTCCCTTCAGGAGTCAGCAGGATTCCAGGCAGCCTGTCCCTTCAAGCAGCTGCAAAGCACCTTCCCAGAGAGGACTGTCCAAGTGGACCCTGGTGGCCCAGCCATGAGGCAGACGAGCCGCAGCTTCTGTGCAAGCAGCCTGCGTGGGGCAAGGGCTTCCCAGCACCTTTCCTGCCGACGGGGGCACTGCGCATGCCTGGGCTCTGCAGGCGTCACGCGCGCAGGCAAGGGGGCTCCCAGCACTTGCCCTCACAGCCACGGGGCTGAGCTCACTGCCCAGCCCTCTGCTCGTGCCTCCCTGCAGCTCTGCTCCACACTCAGGTGCTCCCCTTCTAAATGCCTGCACTCAAGCAGTGCCAGGAGAGGACAAGCTCATCCTCAGGAGAGCAGGCATTGTTCTCTGGAAAGGAAGGGAGCTCCAAGGCCAGGCCTGCAAAGGAACAACGCTTCTTTTCCAGCAATGTGTATCCATTCCAATGCCAGGCTGTGGAATTTATTGCTCCTGTAGGGAATAAGTGTATGGTGCCTGACAAAACGGGAAGCAGCTGAGTGTGCCCAACAGCCTGGCTCATCGCGGCCAATGACCACCTGCAGGGACCAGCCCCCACGCACATGTTTGCCCCAGTCCTGCTTCACTGCTTTAGCCCTCTCCTCAGCTTCTCCCTAAGAAGATGCCCTGCTTCTGCTGCATCTCTGCATGGCTCTTGCTTCGGTAGCAAGGCCAAGAGGGCAGCCTCATATCCTCAAGGAACCATGAGTGTCCAGAGCGGGGCATGATGTCCACTCCTTCCAGCAGCCTGGAACACACGGATACACTGGGCCTTAATAGCAAAGCACCAGCAGCACCTGCCCTGCAGGACCACTGAGGCCAAGGGAAAGGAGCAGAGCAGTTTTGGCCCAAACTGACCTCTCCCAGGAACCCCAAGCACAAGAAAAGACACCCATGCATATCCTCATCTTCCACAGCTGTAAGGAGCAAGGGCCTCTTTGACCCCTTTGTCATATGCAGCAAGCCAGCAGGGCTACATCTTCCCAAGCAAGGCCACTGCAGCCCTGAACGGACCACAACGGGCACCGCGCTCGCACCCGGCACCAAGCAGGCCTGACGCACAGTGCGAGCAGGCTCCTGCCGGCCTCTTGGTGCAGCTTGCTGAGCACACCTCTGTGCTCACACACCTCCTGCTCAGCAAGCATTTGCACCTGGCTCCTCACACCACCTGCCCCAAGGGAAAGAGCCCATGCTGAGAGAGTTCACCTCCCACAAAATACAAATCTCACAGCTGAAAACATTAGCCACTGCATGCCTAGCAAAGCCCTCAAATATTGTCTCTTCTTCCTTTTATCCCTCCCCAGCACAGGCACCACGGCTGCATTTCCCTTAGCAGCATTTCCCTACTAAAAAGCTGTCCCCAACACCCACACATTCCACATAAAATCTCCGTCAACAATATACTTTTCTCCTCAGGCCTAGAGTAATCCACCTGCCCTACTCAACTTCCTCCCCACAACAATACATATGGAATGGGTAAGCAAAAAGGCACATATGGACACTGATGCAGCAAGAACATATGCTGGAGTTTGCATGCACTTTTCAAGCACTGCTCAAATAAGGATCTGCAGAGTCTTGCAGAGGCACCCACTGGCAGTGCACACTCCACTCACTCATGTTGCAAGGAGCAGAGAATCTTACGCAACTTGCCTGCAGGTTCTGGAAGGATCACCTTATGGGGATGACCGTGTCACGGCTGTGTCTTCTTCCTCCTAATGCTCTAAATGACAGGGCCTAGCACTGATAAGCGGAGCAGGGATCGGGAATGACACCTGACCAACACTTATGGCTGGACTGTGAGAATCCCTCGCCTCCCCTTAACCTGGCACCCTGCACTAAGGAAACTCCTTGCAAGGATGAGAATCCCCGCAAATTCAGGAAGAAATGTCCAAGAATTTACCAGGTACAAGTAGTGCTTCCCTCACGTATGATGCTAGCAATTCTGTGTACGAGATTTGGGAAGGCCTCAGGGCATCCTGAAAATGTGTCAAATGAGATTCTTATACCAAGGACAATTAAAAATCAACCTGCTATTAATCCCTAAGTGTAGGGCCTTCCTTCACCTGACCTGTACACGTGTCCCAGGGGATGCCCAAAGGGGAAGAAGCCCCAGCCCCACCACGGGGCAGCTCTCAACTCTCCAGGTGCCGCACACAACGTGTCCCCACAGTGCCCAAGCCACAGGCAAAGGGAAGCTGTCGTGCCCCATGGACACGGGGCCTGGAGACACAGGGCCGAAATCCACGAGCCCCTGGGGGACACAGGGCCCTGCAGGGCTGGGACAGGCTCAGGGACCGCGTCACAGGGTCAGTGTCCCTGGAGGCAGCTGGTGCAGAAATGGGCTGCTGCCAGGAAGGGCCCCGTGCTGGGGACCACGGTGGAGGCTGCTCTGTCCCTTGGCCCCTTGGGGAACAGGGACTATGGCAGATCCTAGTGCTCTTGTGATTTCCAGATCATCACTGTAGGCACCATCTGCTTCTCCAGCACAGCAGAAGACCTTATGCCGCAGCTGTTCAATGTCCTGACTTCCAGGAGACACAGAGTTTGCTCAGGTTAATTGCTTGGTAGGATTCGGTTGCTTCCTTTCCCTCCTGATGCGATTAGAGGAGTAGTGAGGACACCTACAGGACATCTCCCAGGGAGTCAGTGACCAGCAGAGCACGTGGTGGCAAGTGTGGCATGTGAAGCCACCCGCTGAGGCAGGTTCCATCTGGGACATGCAGGCATGTCCTGTTTTGTCAGGAATATCAAGCTGCTTCCTGAGCACTGGCTACTCAAGGGCTGCACAGCAGACATAAGGAGACAGTTTGAATAGATTTGAGAGCTCCTCAGGAGACAGTGCGGGGCATCCTGCCTTGGCGTCCTAAAGTAAAATCAAAACGCTTCAGGCTTTCTTGGTCAGTGCAAGGAAAAAAAAAAAAAAGACTTAGATCTTGGCATGTTACAGAGAACCTCTAGAAAAAAATGTTTGCATTTTCAAGGACTATAAGGAGTTTTCTAAGGGGTAGAGCATATACGATGGAGGCTGCTCTGTCCCTCTGCTGTCTGCAGGGCCATCTGCCAGCTGCTCATGGTGACAATTCTGTGCCATGGGAGAAGAGGCCTTACGGCCTTACAAAACCCCACAGCTGCCCTTCCAACATCGCTGCTGCCCTGAGTGCCCACGGAGCCCTCCCCGGTCACACAGTCACACAGTGCTTGACGTTGGAAGGGACCTCTCGACATCATCACCTTTTCCCAGAACAGGCGCGGAGAGCAGTCCAGCTGATGGCTCATTTCCCGGCTAAGGTCAATAATCCAGATGTCGTTCACAACAATGTCCAGTGAGGTTCGCAAGAACTAGGGTGAAGCGGGAGATGAAGCAAACGCCCCCCTGTTCCTGGCCAGGACCTTTTGCACACCCCAGGGACCCTGGAGATGGCCGGGGCAGAGCACCCTCTCGCGACTGCCCCTCTGCCAACCGGCCCCTCCTGTAACTGCCTCTCGCTCTTCCCCCTCAGGAGCCACTCAAGCCCTTGGGCGCTGCACATGCCAGGAGCAGGCAGTGCCACGGCACAGGCCCCCGAGGGGGAGGCTTCTGCCCTGGCCTTCAGCTGCCTTTATGCCCAGTCATTCTGCACGTGCCGAGAGCAGCTCTTCCAAGCGGGCAGCCTGCGTGGCCGGGGAAGGCACTGGGGCCTTGGGACCTGCTTGTGCCACTCAGTGCCTCAACAGGGAGTTCTGGGATTCCTCCTTGCCCTTTTCCTGGGCCTGCTTGCCCCATCCATGTGTGCCCCCACAGGGATGCTGTATCTTCAGCAGAAGGCTCTCCCATTCCACCATGTCCAGGTTTCTCACAGTTGTTCCTGCAAAGCCAGAGAAATCAGAAGCTCTTGCTGCTATTCCAGCATCGTGTCTCATGTCCCAAAGCCTCAGGCCATTGGCCTGATAAGTTCTGGCAAACATGACTTCATCCTCTCCGCCAGACTCGGTGCTGCCCTCTCTGCATGCAGCCTCTCCCTCCTGTGGACACTTTACCTGCCAGGTGCTGCAGCAGCACAGGGATCTCTGCAGCCCAGCTTGCCCCCACGCTCCCGTGGATCATGCTGGGAAGCGCCTGCAGCAGCTGCAGGGCTGCAGTGCCACAGCCAGTGCCTGCGTGGGGAGTCACCGCGGCCACCACCTAGGGCAGAAGACAGATGGCCTCGTGCAAGCCACAGGAGCCGTGGCCACCCTGCAGGCAGGCGAGCAGGGAGGCTGGCATTGCCCTGGATGCCAGGAGGCAGCCGACAGCCTTGCCTGAGCGCTGCCACCCCCTGGGAGGAGCAGGAGCTCCCGACGGGCAGGGGCTGCCCAGGCACCCTCTGACATCCTCCTGCCTCCTCCCAGGGTGCCCTGCACTGGCCGTGGCACCATCTCTTCTGCGTCTCCCCTCTCTGCAGCCATGAAAGCTCTTTCCTGGGGCCCTGTTACTCACCAACAGGCAAACCAGCAGGGCCTGGGGCGCTGGCAGAGCAGCTGTGGGCACAAAGAAAAGCCACGTGAGACGCCCAGCCCCACCAGGCCCTGCCCGCACCATGTCCTGCAGCCCCATGCACAGCTGAAGGGGACTCCAGCTGCGCCGCCTGCGCCTTTGCTTCCCACCTTGCTCCTCAGACTCCAGGAGCTCGTGTGCTGCCTCCTCTTCATGGCACTCTGCTCTCTCCCGCCTCTTGGTTGGTGCACACAGGCAGCGGCAGAGCGGGACCAGCATGTCCGTGTACTGGGCCGGCACCACGTACTGCAGCAGTTTGGGCCATAGGAGCTGCAGGCAAGAACCGGGCCACTGGGCACGCCACTATTTCCACCTCTCCCTCCCCGGCCTCCTGTTATTGATGCTTCTGTGGCACCAGCCCAGTCCCTGGGCCTCACCCTGGCTTCCTCCTCCACCTTCTCTCCCTCTCGCCCACCTGGCTTTGTGCACCTTTTCCCTCACTTTGGCTGCCTGCTTGCTGAGAGCAGCCACCAAAACTCACCCCCGGGGACAGCTCGCCTCCCTGCTGCAAGGGGATGCCCTATGGTCCCCCCAGTCCCTATGTCTCATTTACAGAAGGCAGCCAAGAGGTGCCCAGCCGTGCTCCTTTCAGCCACAGCACGCGCTGAACGAGCAAGGGCAGCCCTAGCTCTTCTTGGCTGCTTTAGGGGCTAAGGTGGGCAGTGTCAACACACCGAGGAAAGACAGAAAGCAACAGCGTCCAGCAGCGGACAACTCACTTTGGCCACTGCTCTGGTGGAGACATCCAGCATGCCCAGGATGTGCCTGCACAGGCGCTGAATGGCCTTTTCTTCCTGGGCTTCCATCTCAGAAAGAGTTCCTGATGCCTGCGAGACAAAGGTGGGAAACACCCGTGGATGCCCATTCCCAGCCCTTTCAGTGCACGGTGATGGGAGGCTGCTCCCACTGCGGCACCAGCGTCATTGCTCCCGCTCACCAGGCAGAACACCCAATGCTAGGGATGCCCATGGCACCGCTGCGGCACAGGACACAGACCAGCGCCACCCTTACCAGTTTGCGTGAGGAGCGGCTGAACTCAGTGAAGATGTGCCCCACCACGTCCCCATGCCGAGCAGCCCGGGGCGCTGGAGTGCAGCAGCTCCCCGATGAAATGCAGGACGCTGCTCTCACATGGTGGAGAGGCTGCAGTCACAACCCACACCAAACGCCCGGGTTCGACGGCCTTCACAGAGCTGCAGCCCCTCTGGCCAGGCCGAGACAACGAGGGAGCAGCCCTTGCTCTGCAGCTGCCACCAGACTCTGACCCCAGGCCCTGTCCTTGACTGCTGGTTTGGCCTCTCCAGCCTCTGTCCTGGGGAAAGGGCTGCTCGGCCCCTGCAGCGGTACCGTCCCTGTCCAAACCAGCTCACCTGCACTGCAGGGTCGTGGCACACGGACTGTGCCAGCTTCACCAACACTGGCATGTTCTCCCTCACATTGGGGACTGCAAAATACAAGGGAAGGTGGGTTCTGAGGCTGAGCCCCCATTTTTCAGAGGGATTTATCACAGCTCCCCAGCTTTTTGTGCACAAATGGGGCAGAAAAGTGGGGCCATATTGCCAATTCAGAGAAAGCAGCAGCATCCCAGAAGCATTCCATTTCTCCAGCACGTGTTACTTACTGTTAAAACAGACCAGAGCCTGCAGCATTTGCACGGTTGCCACTCAATCCGCCCTCCTCCTGTTCCTCAGCTTGTAGTAGAGGAACACAATCGCCTCCTCTGGGCAGATTTGGGCTGCGGGGAAGAAATTATTCTTGGCGTTAGTGGCCAGCATCCCACACCTGCCCGTTGGCAGGACAGCAGCCGGGACACAGCGGCGCAGGGCCGGCTCTCCTTCCCTACCCTGCAGCACGATGCAGCGGCACCGCTCTGCTCAGTGCTCTGGGCTGGGCGGCTCCATCTCGTTGCAAAGCTGTGGGAACAAGGTGTGTTTTAGGGAAAGCAAGAGCAGCGTGGAGGGGGACAGAACTAAACTGTGCTATCAGTGACCCTCTCACAAGCGGTTCTGGCCATGGACCCACGGCCAAAAGCCCAAAGCCCCGCACACGCGCAGGCCAGCGACGCAGCATCGGGCCTTACCTGTTCGTGCACGGCAGCATTGATGGCCAGAGGCCTGGCGCGAGGCAGGTGGCTCTGAACATCTGCCACAGCCCCCAGGAAATAGCACAGAGTCTGCAAGGGAGCATGGGAGGGAGAGGGCAGCTGTCACCGCGAGCCATGGGGAAAGGAAACTGGCACCGCTAGGAGCTGCCCCAGCCTGAACCCACTTCCAGGGAGACCCCAGCCTGCACGGGGCTGCTGGCTCAACCACGAGGTCTCTCTCCTCCGTGCTGCCCTGCCAGGAGGGCCTTTCCCACCACACCGTCCCCCTCACACCTCTCTCCACCACAGGGGCTGGACATGGCCCTGGCCGTGAGGACAGAGCTCCCTATGCCCCCCGACACAGAGGCGGCACAGCCTCCCCTCCCAGGATCCATCCTCTCCATCCCAACCTCCTGCTGTGCCATTTCTTCTAGCAAGCCCCTGCAAAGCCCCAGATCCCTCTTCCTGCTCAAAGGTATTCAAACATACAGAGCTCCTGTTCCTTCCAGCACCCTGCAGCTCTCCAAACGCCTTGCACCATCCCCACGGCCCCAGCAATGCGGTGCCCCTCGCAGTGCCTCACCGTGGTCACCCCAGCAGGGTCCCGCACTTCCCGGTACTGATGCAGCAGCCAGGGAAGCCTCTGCCAGGCGCGCTCACGGTACTTCTCCAGGCGCAGGAGGACACCTGTCATGGCCCCCATTGCCCGGAGCACAGCCTGCTTGACCTGACAAAGAACAGGGACACGCCACATCAAGGGCTCAGCATCTCTCCAGTGCTTGTCTCTCACACACCAGCCTACCCTTCCCACATGGAGTCTTCCCCTTCCCGTTCACCTCTGCTGAGAAGGGCTTGCTTGTCAGCACAGGGAGCATCTCCTCCTGCACCCCTAGCCCACCCTGCCAAATGCTCCCAGGATTTGGACTCTTCCCAGCAGGCAGCCCAGCCTCCATGCTGATGCCTCAGGGCCACCACGGGCAGCCGCGCTCCTGCCCGCTGCCTGGCACCACCTGCCCTGCTACACGGCCTGCAGACTCCCCTCTCGGGCGCTTTTGTGGCCAGTCTGTTCCCTTTGGCTGCTTGCACAGCCCCTCCAGCCCGCACGGGCACCCTCGCTGCTGCCCTGCCAGTTCTTGCCCACGTAGCAGAAGAGGAGGTGGACGAGGGCGCAGAGCTGGGCAGCTTCCACACGAGGGAAGACACATTTCTCCCACTCATGGAAGTACATGTTTATCCTGCTGCACCACTGCTCCAGCACTGCAACACAGGAAGGGAAACAGCATCGTGTCACAGTCTCTGGCTGGCAGGAGACCTTGCAGTGGTCCCCAAGCCTGCTTTGTGCCCAGGACCCCGGGGGTGCCAAGGCTCAGTGTGATAGATCAGGTTCCAGGCACATCATGTGCCGTGGTCTGAGACATCTGGATTGAAACGCTGCCTTGTTTCTCCCCTCTCCCACACCAGCACCTTCTCCTCTGCACAGTCTTGCTCCCAGACACTGCCTGCTGTGGCCCTTGCCCCTTTCTTCCCAAACGGTCCCTCTCATGGCACTTCCCATTCCCTGCCATGCCCACCCCAAGACCCCAGCAAGGTGCCCAGAGCCACCCCGGCCCCTTCCCCTCTCCGTGGGCCCTGCCGTGATGCCGACACTCACCACTGCAGACGGCGCGCAGCATCCCGCCGCTCCGCACCTCACTCAGCACACTGTGCAAGGTCAGCAGTGTTGCTCCCGCAAAGGGCACACACTGCAGCGCTGAGGAGCGGGCAGTCCCTATCAGCCAGAACCTCCACAGCCCTTGGGCCCTGTGCCCTGGTTGTTTTGTGCACCAGGACTAGGGCAGTGGGGCACTGAGGCCATGGGGCCATGCTGGGCAGGGGGGTGGGAGAGCGGCCGCTGCACTGGGGGAGGCTATGGCACGGGGAGGTTCCTGCCAGAGCGCTTGCGTGTGGGCACCTTTCTGAAGGGGTGCAGGGAAGCCCTGGGCACGGCACAGGGCAAAGCCCGGCACATTTGGTCTTCAGGAGGTTCCCTACAGCCCAGCCTGGACGTTTTGGGCAGGGGCAGGAGTTGTGTCTCCCACTGGGCACCCACAGAAATGCGGAGCATCAGGCTGGGAACTCGACCGTAGCGGGCAGCCACATTGCGCAGGATGACAAGCACCACCTCCGCCGACACCTCCTGCAGGCTCCTCAGGTGGCCTTGCAGTGCTGACACCACCTCGCGCCAGTGGGAGCGGGCCAGGGCCACCGGGACGTCGCTTGCTGCCGTCCTCACAGCGGGCGTCACACCCTGGAACACAACAGTTCCTGCATGGTGGGAGCACGACCGGCTGTCCCCCACGCTCAGCCTCCAGGCACCACATAGATCCCGTGATGTGATTCCCACTGCCCCTTTCTCACAAACAGCCCATCACCGCCTCTCTGCACAGCTCCAGGTACCTCCCTAAGCCCCACAAACAAGGACACGTCCCGAAGACTCTCCGTAGCCAGAGCTGGGCACCAGCATCCGGAGTCTCCCGAAGAGAGAACAAACTCACCTGGGCTGCTTGCAGCTCTGCAGACACCGTTGCTATTACTCTGTCTACAACAGAGCTCTGCAAACAGCCCTGAGAGCCGCACAAGATGCTCTCCAGCTGGCGGTTGGTCTCTTCTCGACTGCCCTGACACATCACACACTGTGTGGTGGGACATGCAGCCCTACAGCAGCTCCGGGATGATGAGGCTGTGGTCAAACAGTCGGCACCGCTCAGCACAGCTGTTAGGAGCGGCCGAGACTCCTGTGCTGGGAGTTCCTGACGCCAACCCAAGCCCCAAGTCCGGCACCACCACCACGAAAGAAGGGTACATGGGAGCGACTGCCCAACACCATGGCAGGATCAGTGTTTGCAGTGAGACATGGCAGGAGGGCAGAGGTGCCATGGAGCCAGGACTTCCATGGCATCAGGGAAGCTGGGGCACTGTGGGGAACCCTCCAGCCCATTGGGACAGTCCGAACTCACAGTGGCATCTTGCAGATGGTCCAATAGACAGATCACCATGGCAGCAAAGGTAGTGATGGCCACAGGGACAGACCCAGCCACACTGCCGCCATCCTCCTCGCGCACAGATCCGCTCCGGGGACCTGCACGAGTGAAGAAACCTGGAAGGAAAAGCGGAGGGTTGCATCACTGCAGCAGCTGTGGGGAGGGTGCCGAGGCCTCAGCTCTGCTCTATTACCCCCAGCTGCCTTCACCTGGCTCCTGCTCCCCTCCAGGCACCCGCAGGCCCTGCCCTTGCCCTGCCCGGCCGAACCAGAGCTGCCCTTCGTGGCCACCGCCGGCTGCTCCCGTGTCCGCCCTTCGCCGCTCAGGGCACTCGCTCCCCCTCCGCTCCCCCTCACGCATGTCAGCGCCTCCTCTCCTCCCCTCGTGCCCGCTCCGGGCACCCTTAGGGCAGGAAGGCCTCGCGCTTTGCTCCATTCTCCCGGGTCTCCATCTTCTTCCTGACACTACGGGGGAAAGCCGAAGCCGCTCAGTCGTTGGTGCCGGCAGCAGCAGGGCACAGAGCCCCTGCAGAGCTCCCCCATCTCTGCAGCCATTGCTCTGGAACACTGAAAAGAAGTCAGAGCTTGGGGACGTCTGGGACAGGCCACCACCCTGTGCCCCTCAAAATGGCGCCGAGCCGCAAGGGGAAGGGCGGGATGAGGGTGCCCCCGGCGGGAACAGGGAGGAACCGTTAGAACTAACAAGTGCGAGTGAGGCGCTGAGAACCAATGACCCTGACAGGACAGGTAAGGGAGGCCCGAGCGAGGCGCTGAGGACCGATCAGAGCGGCCATTTCACAAAAGGCGCCTCCGCGAGTAGAAGGCGGGGCGAGCCAAGGAGGGGGGAACAGCCCGCCCACAACGGAAGTAGGTGGGACGGAAGTAGGCGGGACCGGAGCCCAAGGAAAAGTACCGGAGCCCGGAAGTGACCAGTCAGTCGAGTTCCGGTTCCGGATCAGACACTAGTCAGGACGAGCGGCTCACAACTGATTCAAACTTAAGGAAGGAGAAAAAGAAGGTAAACAGAACTAAGGGCCAAAATATTCCAATCTGAATTAAAGAAAAACCGCGAAGGGGAGAAACCCCTCTCACGGACTGGAAGGAAATAAAGATCGCATGTGCCGACTGGGCCCCCTCAGCCGCGCTAGCGTTCCCGGTCCGGGTGACAGAGGGGGGACAGAGGGTCCACTCGCCGATAAAAATCTAAGGACGTACAAGCAATTGTTAAAGCAATTGCAGATAAAGGGATTAATTCTGCCATGGTCTCAACCCTCATAGATGGTATCTTCGGGGGGGACGATCTGCTCCCGTTCGATATAAAACAAACTTGTAGGCTGATCTTTGATGCAGCAGGGATGATCGTTTTCAAACAAGAATGGGAAGACAACTGTGCGAGGTATTTAGCCCTAGTAACTGGGGCAGATCACCCATTACACGGCTCCAGCCTGCAGCAGTTAATGGGTACAGATCCAACAGTGATCACCCCCCAGGCGCAGGCCCAGGGCCTGCGAGCCCATGAAGTTAGGACAACTACTCGTGCGGCCAGGGAAGCTATTTGTACAGCCTGTAGAGTTGTTGCCAAACCATAGCCATGGTCCTCAATAAAGCAAAGTGAAAGTGAGAGCTTTACACAATTTGTAGATCATCTCCAAGCAGCGGTCGACTCTTCGTCCCTGCCCACGGAGACAAAAGGCCAGATTGTAGCGGAATGTTTACGCCAACAATGCAATTCGGCAACCAAAGAAATCCTGCGATTATTGCCGGTGGGGTCAAGTATCGCAGACATGATTAAGCATGTTGCAAAGGAAGAGCATCTGACCCCAATTCAGGTGGCTGTTCACACCGCAATAGCCAACGTAATGGCATGTTCTAAATGTGGCCAGGCAGGCCATGTTGCAGCAAACTGCCCTTGGCTGGGGGACTCGCTGGCAGCGCTCCCCCCATGCCAAGATCGACCCAAAGGTCACTGTCAGGAAAGATGGCAGAGTCAAGTGGTGCCCGCTTAAGTCTATTAAACCAGACCTTCAAAGTAAAACTAATGAAAATTGTGAGTTTCTGTTCACAGGACCGGATCATCGGACACCCCCGTAACCCGTATGCCCCGGTGACAAGAGTCCCAACCGAGCCTGTGAGTTCCACGCCGACCGAATGCAGAAAACAACAAAACAGCCTCTGCAAGAGGGGGCCGCGATGCCTTTGCGTTATCTTAATTTTGGAGCTTGTCACTATAGGACAGGTAGAGTCACGTCAGACCTTTAAATGGGTACTTGAACAGATCGAACAATCTTGAGTAATTAGTACAAAAATAACTACAGGGTCACCAATTTTCAGTGCCACGCCTTGCCAACTAGCACCCATTGAACCCTCTTCCAAACGCAGCTGGTACGAAAATTGGTTCACCGGTTTGCCGTGGTTAACCACCCTGATATCCACCGTGATGGGGCCGATCACAATGATACCTGCTGGCACGTACGGCCCTACGTGGCAGGATGCACCGGGCTTAAACAGACAGTGCAGAGAGAGAGGGGGTGAGACTCCTAACACTGAGGCCTACGTTGTCTCTGCGGGGACGCCCGCCGAGTTAGGAGCCTATTGGCAACCCTCTAATCTGCCAACTTGAGAGAATGTTCAGTCTCAGTGTCCTGCCGACAACCAGTGGAACTCACTAGTGGAGTGCACAGCTACGTGAGGTCGTGCCACTGGATGGAAATTGTGTTTGTGCTGTTTGTGTCTGTGGTCTTTAGATCTTTATTGTGTAATATATATCAGCAGAGAGGGCTGAATAAGCATGACAAGAAAGTGCAGAATTCGAAAGCGGGAAAGCCAGGAGTAACTCAGACTACGGCGTTCCCCCCACCCACCCCCCATGTCACCGGTGGAGGACTGGGAGCCGTACTCTGACTTGTATCCTTGGAAAGAGAGCGTGTTTTCAGTGTGGCCAACTAGGACATGTGAAAAAGAAGCGTCCTAACAAATTTAGGATTGAAGGCACGGGCCCAAAAGGATTTAATGGGAACTGTGCAAAACGCCAAAAGTTTGGGCATAAGGCAGCGGAGTGTTGGTCCCAATTTTGTAAGGACGGTACACCGTTGCAGGGAAACGGGAGCCACCGCATTATGAGGGACGCGGCGAACAAATATCCCCAAACGATGGCTGCCTCTGCGAACTATCCTCCGCAACTTGCAGAAGTGCAGGAGTCGATCTGGCCGTGGCAAAATCCACAATAATTAGAGAATCTGATGTGCACATATTAGAGTCTACGTGCACTGGTCCCCTGGGAGGGGCCTATCCGCTTTGGTGATTGGTCCTCAGCTTCAAAAATGGGCGTTTTTGTTCTACCAGGGTGTATTGATGCTGATTACTCTGGAAATATTGGTATAATGATAAAAATCTTCAACCTTCCTATTACTATTCCAGCATTGAGCAGGATAGCCCAACTGATACCTTTTCGAGCCATAGTTCCTAATCCTGGACAGGCCCAGCATGGAAACAAGGGCTTTGGATCTTCTGGACCCCCCCAAGTCACCTTTTGTGAAAAGATAACTACTCAGCGTCCGACGAGACTCGTGAGTATGATGGGACCGGACGATGTCCCTCTTACTGATGTTGCCATGATGATTGATACAGGTTCAGATATCACTGTCGTTCCCAAGTTTGCGTGGCCACCACAGTGGGATCTGCAAGAGGTTGATGCTCCTGTGACAGGTATCGGAGGGCAATCTCCTATGCAGGTTAGTCGATGTTTTGTAACAGTTATGGATAAAGAGGGAAATAGAGCCATGATAAAGCCTTATGTGATGTGCACATCGTTGTGGCTGCTGGGAAGGGATGTTCTGGCCCAGTGGGGAGTCATCTTGCAGACACCTTTTCCCTAGCGGCCATTGAGGGCAGCTTCCGCCCTACCTTAAAGTTAACATGGATCACAAAGGACCCTGTGTGGGTGGACCAATGGCCGCTGCCAGAGGAAAAGCTACGTCACCTAAAGGAACTAGTCAAAGAACAGTTAGACCAAGGTCACATTAAGCCATCCACGAGTCCTTGGAACACCCCTATTTTCACCGTTAGGAAAAAATCAGGAAAGTGGAGGTTGTTGCATGATCTCCGAGCTGTTAACGCATGCCTGGAAAACATGGGAGCCCTACAACCAGGGTTGCCCTCATCTGTTATCATCGCCCAGATAAACGAGAAGGGGATCCTGTTTGTACTCGAATGGGTTTTTCTCCCGAGTCACCTACGACGCACCTTAACTCAGAGGCATGAGGCAATTGGGTTGGGAATTTTGAAAGCCCGACAACGTTTACGAACAATTGCTGGCAGAGAGCCTGACAGTATTATACTACCTCTAAAGGCTCTGGAGCTAGTTGAAGAATGGTACTTGAAAAGCGTAGAATTTGCCTTAGCCATTCAGGGAATTAGAGTGGACAATCACTATCCTAAGCATCCCCTCTTCCACACCTCTTTGGAGCTGGAAGAATGAGAAATCCAGAGCTCAAGACCATTGTCAAATGCGATTACTGTGTTCACGGACGCTAGTAGCAGAACTGGAAAATATGGGTACGCTTTCCCGGAGTTAGATCTTTGGAAAACTCAAATCTGGAGGGAGACCGCATCTGTGCAGGTCCTAGAACTAAAAGCCGTAGTTTGGGCGTTTCTAACCTTTCACGATCGACCCATGAATATAGTCATCGATTCTCTGTATGTGGTAGGCATTGTTCAACGAATCCATAGGGCAGTTATAGGGCATGTAAACAACCATAGTCTCCAAGCCTTGTTTGTTCAGCTTTGGAACATCATCCAACAAAGGAAGCATGCTTTTTGGGTGTCACATATCCGTAGCCATACTGCACTCCCTGGCCCTTTAACAGAAGGTAATGCAGTCATAGATAGTGCCATGTCGGCAGCAGGTATTCCCTGTTCAGCGGAACAGCAGGCATCAACTTCTCGCTCATTTTTCCATCAGTCTGCTCGAGCGTTACAACGCGAATTTAAAATCTCCCGAGCAACAACTCGCGCTATTATTGCTGCCTGTCCTGATTGTGCAAGATTGACCCCTTTACAGGAAATGGGTACCAACCCGAGAGGGTTACAACCAAGGCAGATATGGCAGTCGGATGTTACAGAATTTGCATCCTTTGGGCGACTGAAGTATTTACATGTTACTGTGGATACCTGCTCGAAGGCTCTCTGGGCGACCCCTGCCACTTCCACAAACGCCAAGTCGGCCTGCAAACATTGGGCTCAGGCAATTGCCATCCTAGGAAAGGCTGACATCAGAAAGACAGATAACGCACCCGTGTATAAGAGTAACACCTGTAAAACCTTTTTCCAGCAATGGGGAATAACCCATCAAACGGGTATCCCTTATAATTCCGGTGGTCAGGCCATTATCGAGCGTCACCATCAAAATTTAAAACAATTATTGTTTGCTTTGAAAAAAGAGGGGGAGAAGGGTCCCTACGAATTAATCAGCAAAGCATGCTATGTCTTAAATTGGCTTAACCCTCGAAATGATGATAACATACCTATTTTCACCCATTTTTCTAAAAACTCAGCTGATCTTTCAAGAAAAAAGGTGTAGGTAGAAGTTTTCTGGCCGCAGAAACAGATCAGGGAAGGTCCAGTTGAGTTAGTTACGTGGGGACGGGGTTATGCTTGTGTACTTGCAGGAGACGGAGCGACCTGGGTACCGGCCAGGTGGGTACGGCCGTGGTTGCGGAAGAAACAGAAAGAGTTGATGGACCAGGATGTCAGAATGGACCAGGCTCAGCTGGTTGGTGAGCATCTTGATAACGGTGACAGGCATAGTGCAGGGGAAATGGCAGACAGAAATTCAGCAGAGGGAGAACATTTGGGTCACCATAGCTAATCAGACAGGCCAAAATGCCTTCTGTCTCAGCTTGCAATGTCCAGGAGACCCTTTCCGCACTTGCTTGATAGGTGTCCCTGCTTGGCAACCTCAGGAATTCAAGGGGTATGTAGCTAATTTTGCTCTGCTTAATGATACTCTATGAAATACCACTGTGTGCCCTTACCAATTAGGGCGAATGGCAAAACAGTTAGACGGGTGCTGGCAGTGTGAAATCATCAAAAGTCTGAATGGCACTCTGACTTCCCCGCCGGAGGAATTAGACTTGTTGGGAAGTTTAAATGCCACAAATACCACCCGAAATGGTGGATGGGCTAGTTTTGAACTGCATAGCGAAGGCACACTTGAAGAAAGTACATCGCAATGGGCGACGGTTAACTTGGGGCTGAAAATTAATGATGTTTATCTTCACACATATACCCAATGTAATTTAACAAGCTTCTCTGCAAAACGGCTACCACCAGGAGTGTTTTTAATATGCGGAGATCGGGCGTGGAACGGAATACCATCCGGTCCACAAGGAGGTCCATGTTACCTGGGGAAACTGAGCTTATTTCATCCTAATATATACCAAGTGATGACCTTTGTATCCAAAAGGAAAAAAGGATCGGTACATGAGTTAGATTGTACAGAAGTCGGAGATCCAAAGTTTTGGTCAAGGGTAAAAAACTGTCTTTGTGTCCCTGCTTCTCCCAGGTGGCATCGCCGCCCAAACAATGACTTCCTTAAAGCAGTTAGCATGCTGGACAAAGAGTGAGTTAAATTTAACATCAGACGTTTTAGACCAGCTATCGCAAGATGTGGCTAGCGTTAATCATGCAGTTCTGCAGAATAGAGCCGCAATAGATTTTCTGTTATTAGCACATGGGCATGGGTGTGAGGATTTTGAGGGTAAGTGTTGTTTAAACTTGTCCGATCATTCAGAGTACAGCCATAAAAAGATTGTGCTCTTGAGGGAAGGGCTGCATAAGTTAAAGGAAGAAAGTTGGGTATTAGAAGATTGGCTCAGATCGCTAGGCTTAGGACCGTGGATTACAGGAATTTTGTACCACTTGTGTGTGATCGGGATGGTTATATTCGTGCTTGTGACTATGTTGCCTTGCTTTTGCCAATGTTTGCAACGCTTGATACATAATATCACTAATTCTGTTTTTGAAAAAAGAGGGGGAAGTGTTGGGGCCTTGGCGATTTTGCAAGAATAAGAGGAGCTGAAGTGATGGGAACCAAGGTCAACCGGAGGCGAAGATAATGCCTGTTAGCAACTTTTAATGAATTAAGCCAGCCATAGCCAGATAAGCATCCGGGAGGCCCAGCAACAGAGCATCGAGAAGAACACCAGTCAGCTGCAAGCTAGCTATGCATGGACACTATAGCCTAACCAATGGGAGTGCTGTTGCTTAGCGCGTGTCTGCGTTTACGGGTGTTGGAATTGTATAAAGCTACATAGCAGACAATAGTAAAGAGAATCAAACCTGCTTCACATTGAAGTGTCGTTAATTCCGTCTCGCGATGGTGGGCCTCGGCAGTCCCTGAAGAATCTTTTATAGTAGCATTTGTTTTTGTTGATAGTGTTGATATTCTTGTTGTTAGTTTTATTGATATTGTTTATTGTTTCTTATATTGTTCTGTTTTTATTGTTGTTTAAATATATATTCCTGTATCACTGTTTTAGTGTTGCGTATTTTATCCAAGTGATCTCAGGCACTAAAATCATCCCCACTGCAGGTGTCTGTGTGTAGGCCCAATATTCCAAACACTAGGGCCAAGTGAGGGTTACCAAAAGGTCCCTTTGGACTTCGCTTCACACGTGGTCCTAGGGATGCCACAGTCCCTTTTCCATCTTTTCCTTTTTCTTTTTCCATCTTTTGCTCTTTTCCTTTTCTTTTTCCTTCTCCTTTTTTATTTTCCTTCTTTTTCTTCTCTTTTTCTATTTCTTTTCCTTTTTTTTTCTTTTTTTCCTGTTTCTGGTCCTTTTTTTTTTGTATCTTTCTTTCTCTCTTTCTTTCCTTTTTCTTTCTTTTCCTTTTCTTTCCTTTTATTTATTCTTTTTCTTTTCCCCTTCTTTCTTTTTCCCCATATTTCCTCTAATGTGTATCTATGGGAGAAAACTGCGGCTTTTTTCCACAGTTTTTCCACAGTGGCTTTTTTTGTGGGAGAGAAAACTGGGAGAAAAGGATCATGGGACATCACTGAGCCAAAGAGCATTCCCCACAGGCAGCAGGGACCGCAGCTCTGCTCCACACTCAGGTGCTCCCCTTCTAAATGCCTGCACTCAAGCAGTGCCAGGAGAGGACAAGCTCATCCTCAGGAGAGCAGGCATTGTTCTCTGGAAAGGAAGGGAGCTCCCAGGTCAGGCCTGCAAAGGAACAACGCTTCTTTTCCAGCAATGTGTATCCATTCCAATGCCAGGCTGTGGAATTTATTGCTCCTGTAGGGAATAAGTGTATGGTGCCTGACAAAACGGGGAGCAGCTGAGTGCGCCCAACAGCCTGGCTCATCGCGGCCAATGACCACCTGCAGGGACCAGCCCTCATGCACATGTTCGCCCCAGTCCTGCTTCACTGCTTTAGCCCTCTCCTCAGCTTCTCCCTAAGAAGATGCCCTGCTTCTGCTGCATCTCTGCATGGCTCTTGCTTCGGTAGCAAGGCCAAGAGGGCAGCCTCAGATCCTCAAGGAACCATGAGTGTCCAGAGCGGGGCATGATGTCCACTCCTTCCAGCAGCCTGGAACACACGGATACACTGGGCCTTAATAGCAAAGCACCCGCAGCACCTGCCCTGCAGGACCACTGAGGCCAGGGGAAAGGAGGAGAGCAGCTTTGGCCCAAAAGGCCCTCTCCCAGGAACCCCAAGCACAAGAAAAGACACCCATGCATATCCTCATCTTCCACAGCTGCAAGGAGCAAGGGCCTCCTTTGGCCCCTTTGCCATACGCAGCAAGCCAGCAGGGCTACATCTTCCCAAGCAAGGCCACTGCAGCCCTGAACGGACCACAACGGGCACCGCGCTCGCACCCGGCACCAAGCAGGCCTGACGCACAGTGCGAGCAGGCTCCTGCCGGCCTCTTGGTGCAGCTTGCTGAGCACACCTCTGTGCTCACACACCTCCTGCTCAGCAAGCATTTGCACCTGGCTCCTCACACCACCTGCCCCAAGGGAAAGAGCCCATGCTGAGAGAGTTCACCTCCCACAAAATACAAATCTCACAGCTGAAAACATTAGCCACTGCATGCCTAGCAAAGCCCTCAAATATTGTCTCTTCTTCCTTTTATCCCTCCCCAGCACAGGCACCATGGCTGCATTTAGATTAGCAGCATTTCCCTACTAAAAAGCTGTCCCCAACACCCACACATTCCACATAAAATCTCTGTCAACAATATACTTTTCTCCTCAGGCCTAGAGTAATCCACCTGCCCTACTCAACTTCCTCCCCCCAACAATACATATGGAATGGGCAAGCAAAAAGGCAAATATGGACACTGATGCAGCAAGAACATATGCTGGAGTTCGCATGCACTTTTCAAGCACTGCTCAAATAAGGATCTGGAAAGTCTTGCAGAGGCACCCACTGGCAGTGCACACTCCACTCACTCATGTTGCAAGGAGCAGAGAATCTTACGCAACTTGCCTGTGGATTCTGGAAGGATCACCTTATGAGCATGACCGTATCACGGCTGTGTCTTCTTCCACCTAATTGTATAAATGACAGGGCCTAGCACTGATAAGCGGAGCAGGGATCGGGAATGACACCTGACCAACACTTATGGCTGGACCATGACAATCCCTCACCTCCCCTGAACCTGGCACCCTGCACTAAGGAAACTCCTTGCAAGGATGAGAATCCTCTCAACGTTCACGAAGAAATGTCCCAGAATTTACCAGGTACAAGTAGTGCTTCCCTCACGTATGATGCTAGCAATTCTGTGTACGAGATGTGGAAAAGCCTCAGGGCATCCTGAAAATGTGTCAAATTAGATTCATATACCAAGGACAATTAAAAATCAACCTGCTATTAATCCCTAAGTGTAGGACCTTCCTTCACCTGACCTGTACACGTGTCCCAGGGGATGCCCAAAGGGGAAGAAGACCCAACCCTCCAAGGGGCAGCTCTCAACTCTCCGGGTGCTGCACACAACGCGTCCCCACAGTGCCCAAGCCACAGGCAAAGGGAAGTTGTCGCGCCCCATGGACACGGGTTCTGGAGATGCAGGGACAAACTGCCCAAGCCCCTGGGGGACACAGGGCCCCGCAGGGCTGGGACAGGCTCAGGGACCGCGTCACAGGGTCAGTGTCCCTGGAGGCAGCTGGTGCAGAAATGGGCTGCTGCCAGGAAGGGCCCCGTGCTGGGGACCACGGTGGAGGCTGCTCTGTCCCTCTGCTGTCTGCAGGGCCATCTGCCAGCTGCTCATGGTGACAATTTTGTGCCATGGGAGAAGAGGCCTTACGGCCTGACAAAACCCCACCGCTGCCCTTCCAACATCGCTGCTGCCCTGAGTGCCCACGGAGCCCTCCCCGGTCACACAGTCACACAGTGCTTGACGTTGGAAGGGACCTCTCGACATCATCAGTCCAAGCCGCCCCTGCACAAGCAGGGAACCCTACAGCGTGTTGCACAGGATCACACTCAGGAGGATTTGGAAGATCTCTAAAGAAGGAGCCTGCATAGCCTCGCTGAACACCCGCTTCCAGTGCTCCGTCACCCTAACAGGCAAAAAGCTCTTCCTCATATGCACCTTGACAGTGTGTTGCAATTTGTACACATTGAAACTGAGTTGCAATTTGCACCCTCTAGCCCTTGGGCTGTTGCTGGGCTCCACCAAGAAGAGTTTGGCCCTGTCCTTTTTACATCCTCGCCTCAGCTCCTTGTACCTCTTGATAAGTTTCCCTGTCACTCTTGTCTTCCCCAGGATAAACAGGCCCAGCTTGCTTACTCTTTCCTCATAAGATAGATGCTCCAGTTCCTTCATCATCTTTGTGGCAATAAGCTGGTCACTTTCTGCAAGTTCCACAGCCCTCTTGTCCTGTGGAGCCCACAATATTTCTGCCCATAAGAGTTCAGGTGTGGCCTGAGCAGAGCTGAGGAGAGGGGCACGATCAGCCCCCTCCACCTGCTGCCAACACTCCTCCTCATGCAGGCCAGCATCCCTCTGGCCATCCTTGACACAAGGGCACATTGCTGCCTCCTGCTTGACCTGTTGTCAAGCAGACCTCCCAAACCCCTCTCCACAGAGCTGCTTTCCAGCAGCTCCACCCCTAATCTGTACTGGAGCCTCAAGGTATTTCCTCCCCCAGTGCAGGACCCTGCACTTGCCTTTCTTCAGTCTCAGGAGGTTCCTCTCTGCCCAACTCTCCTGCCTCTGCAGCTCCCTCTCAAAGGCAGCGCAGCTCTCTGGAGTGTCGGCCACTGTGGCCAGCTTTGTCTCATGTGCACACTTGCTGAGAGGGCACTCTGTCACCTCCTGCAAGGCACTGAGCAAATAGGTGAATAGCACCGGACCCAGTACTGACCCCCTGGGGAACACCACTAGCCACAGGCCTCCAACTAGACTCAGCACTGATTAGAACAACCCTCTGAGCTCTGCAATCAGTTCTCCAGCCACACAGTGTCCACTCATCTGAAGCACACTTGCTGATCTTCCCGAGGAGGGTTAGGGGCAACCATGGGAATGAGCAGCTCCCTTTAAAGCCCAGCTTTTCCATGCCTGTATTCCTGCCTGCTCAGATAGCAGCAGCTCCTCCAGCACTGGGGAGATCTCCTGCTCCGTCCACCTTACCTTGATCTGAGGGCTGGCAACTCAGCTCCTTTAGCAAGCTCCGCTCAGATTTGGACATGCATGCAGAGACCTTTGTCAGTGATGCTGTGGAAAGCCTGCAGAAGGATTTGGAAAAGCAACATCCACTCTTCCAAGGCAAGGGCCTTACAAAACAGCTCAGCAGAAAGCACTGTGGAGAGGGTGCTAGTGCAGCAGCCGGGAGAGCAGCCTGGCCGGCCTCTGACTGCAGCAGCTTCAGCAGAGAACTGTGCAAGTCGGGTGGCAAAAGAGCCCATCCCCAGGGAAGGGAGCAATGCGAGGCAGGACAATGGAAGGCCAGAAGGAAGGACAACTCCTCTGGGAGAATCCAAGCTGAGTAAGTCAAGAACAAAGCTCCCATCTATCATCCTGCCAGGAATGCTCAGACTTTCAGAGCATGGAGAGTAGGTGAAGAAGCAGCAGGGGAAGATTCAGCTTACCTGTTCCTATCCATGTGACAAAGATCTGAGTAAGATGGGCAGGGCACACCCGAAGGTGTGCAGGAGCCCCTCCATTCACCCCAACCACCTGCAAACAGACCTTGTACTGCAGTGTTGAAAAATGACTCTGAATGGAGGCCGTGGAGCAGGAGAGACCCCTTCACTTCAGGAGTCAGCAGGATTCCAGGCAGCCTGTCCCTTCAAGCAGCTGCAAAGCACCTTCCCAGAGAGGACTGTCCAAGTGGACCCTGGTGGCCCAGCCATGAGGCAGACGAGCCGCAGCTTCTGTGCAAGCAGCCTGCGTGGGGCGAGGGCTTCCCAGCACCTTTCCTGCCGACGGGGGCACTGCGCACGCCTGGGCTCTGCAGGCGTCACGCACGCAGGCAAGGGGGCTCCCAGCACTTGCCCTCACAGCCACGGGGCTGAGCTCGCTGCCCAGCCCTCTGCTCGTGCCTCCCTGCAGGGAACACTGCTCTGCTTCGCACTTCCCCTCCAGCATTCCCAGGGCAGCAGACAAATGCCTGCCACCAATTCCCCGTGCCACCAGCCCTGCGGCTGCTTGGGAGCCACCCAGAGCCCTCCGCGCACCTCTGGCGTCAGCCCCTTCCCAGCAGCTGCGCTCTGCCTCGCAGGGGCACTGCGGCATGCCAGCAAGCAAGCTTGGCCAGCACCAAGATGCTCCTTTGGGCTGCAGCACTTTGGCGGCAGGGGTTGCACTGCTTGCTTTTGGAGGGTTTCCATCAATGGGAGGGCTACACCTGGCAGCACCTTGCCCAAAGGCACCTAGCGTGTCCTTTCCCAAAGGCTGGGAATTCACCTCTGTTAGGAAGTGACTCTTTTACCCCAGTGCTGGGCAGAGATGCAGCAGCTGCAGGTCCCTGCTGCGGCTGAGGGCACATTTGTGCCTGCTCTGCCCTCTGCAGCCCTAGGAAGCCGTGGCAGGGCAACCAGTGCAGGTGCCGCACCAAGGCTGCTCTCAGCCACAGCACAGGGCGCCTGCAAGGTGCGCGGCAGGACAAGAGAAGGAGCCCAGCAGCGCACCTGGGGCTCCCAGGACACCACCAACTCACAAGGGCTCTGCTGAGGACATGCACACCTGGCCCCGGGGCACAACGGCCCTTTGCGCTCATTGCGCTACCAAGGAACACGTCTCAACCATGGAAAACAAAACTTTCTCTAGTTCGTGGGGCTGTAAGGGCAGGAGTGGAGCAGGGAAGAAAGAGCAAGGCGTTCAAGGCTGCTTGCAGGGGTGGAAGCAGAGCCCCAAGTGCAGCCCGGCCTCTGGGCAGGCAGCCGCCAGCAGCACCATGCGGCTGCGTGAGGAGCCCTCCTTGGCACCCAGCAAGCACAAGGCCACGCACTGCTCTCTGTTGCCAGGCTCAGCAGTGCCAGGGCGAGTCCAGCACATGCAGACCCTTCCTCACGGCAGCCCCCCTGGCCCCTGCCGCTGCCCTCCTCCCCCCACGCAGCAGTGGAACATCCCAGAGGGGCAGTTATCGCCACGGGAACACGGATGCTTCCCAGGGCTGCGCCTCACAGTGGCCCCAGTGCTGGCCACGCAGCAGCAAGGCCAGGTGAGCAGCAGGGCCGCGCAGCACCAGGGGCCACCCGTGGTGCCCACAAGATGCAGGAGAGCTGCGGGGTGCAGGGCAGACTGCGCGATGCCTCCCAGGGGAGGCCCCAAAGCCACCGCGCGACACTTGGTGCTCATGGCTGCAAATGTAAACAATTCCATTCTGTTGCAGACTCAGGACATTGAAAAAAAATGAATAAATGTGAAGTCGAAGAAATGGAATGGGAGAGCTCAGTGCAGGTACTGTGCATGCAGGCAGAGGCTGCGCGGGGACGGCTGGCGCTTGGCTCTGCGAGAGCAGCCGCAGGGCTGGTGGCAGAGGTGGCAGGGAGCTCTGGCAGGCCTGGGTGCTGGGGCAGAGCTGCACCAGGGCCAGGAGCGGCCAAGGCCTCGGGGGCTGCTGCCTGAGCCTGGCGCCCTGGCTCTGTGCACCGCCTGCCCTGCGCACGCAGGGGACACGAGGCCCCGCGCACAGAGCCAGCGCTGCCACCATGACCGTCCCCACAAGCTCTCCTGCTCTCTTCCAGACTCCCGGCATTCAAGGCCTGGTTGTCTTGGACAAAGAGGAGCCTATGGAGTGGGAGATCTCCAGCTGTGCCCTACAGGTATTGCCGCTGCTTCCGGCTGCATGAGGAGAACTGGGGCTGGGCCTGGCCCCTTCCTGGTCTCCTGTTTTCCAATGCAGGAAGAGAGGTCCTGGGGCCAGAGTCCTTCGGATGTGAGAACTGTCCTGCATACACCTCCCTTTCTCTTGCAGACTCCTGTCATGAAAGGGGGGCTTTCAGAGAATGCACCAGAGCCCATGGAATGGCTGAGCTACGGCAGCAGCCAGGTACAACCCCCCAGCTGCTGGACGCTCTTATCCTTCCTCTTCCACATGCACTGTTCCCATCAAGGTCTCCTGCTCTCTTCCAGATGATGGGGAGCAGTGGCCTGGGCAGCTACAGCCAGGAGGAGCCCATGGATTGGGAGAGCTCCAGCTGAATCCCCCAGGTATGGCCCCTGCTGCCGGCTGCACGGGCAGAGCTGGGGCTGTGCCCGGCCCCTTGGCGCTGCTCCGCGCTGCCTTTGGGAGCAGCCGCGCGGGAGCCTGGCCCAGGTGTGCGGGCGCTCTGGCGGGCCGCGGCGCCGGGGCAGAGCTGCACAGGGCACTGGAGCGCCCAAGGCCTGGGCACCTGCTGCCTCAGCCCCTCTGCCGGCCTCTGGGCTGCGCTGGCCACGCCAAGCCTCTGCCAGGGCACCAATGACGGCAGCGCTGCTGCCAAAGAGCCCTGCGCAGCCGCCAAAGAGCCTCTGCTCCACGGGAGCCCCCGAGATGCTCTCGGCCTGCTCACGCCTCCTTTTCCCTTGCAGGCCAAGCTCCCCTTCACCTGGCTGCTGCTGGGAAGCGCTGGGCACGAGGACTCCGTCCCTAGACTATTGCATTTTTTTCTTTGTAGTGTCACAGTAGTTCTTAGATGTTGATATTGTTGATACTGTTTTCATATTGTTGTTGTTACTGTTATTGTTGTTGTAATTGTTATTGTTGTTGTTATTTTTGTTATTGTTATTCTTTTTTGTTGTTGTTTAAATATATATTCCTGTATCATTGTTCATATGTTGCATATTTTTCCAAGTGAGCTCAGGCACAAAAGGCATCCCCACCACAGGTCTGTGTGTGGAGCCCCTGTGTGCACCAGGGGCAGGGGAGCAAAAAGTTCCTTCTGGGACTTCCTTTCACGTGTGCGGTGGGATGCCAAAGGGGAAAAAAACCCAGCCCCACCATGGGGCAGCTCTCACTCTCCGGGTGCTGCACACAACATGTCCCCGCAGTGCCCAAGCCACAGGCAAAGGGAAGCTGTTGCATCCCAGGGACACGGGGTCTGGAGATGCACGGACAAACTGCCCAAGGCCCTGGGGGACACAGGGCCCCGCAGGGCTGGGACAGGCTCAGGGACCGCGTCACAGGGTCAGTGTCCCTGGAGGCAGCTGGTGCAGAAATGGGCTGCTGCCAGGAAGGGCCCCGTGCTGGGGACCACGGTGGAGGCTGCTCTGTCCCTCTGCTGTCTGCAGGGCCATCTGCCAGCTGCTCATGGTGACAATTTTGTGCCATGGGAGAAGAGGCCTTACAGCCTGACAAAACCCCACCGCTGCCCTTCCAGCATCGCTGCTGCCCTGAGTGCCCACGGAGCCCTCCCCGGTCACACAGTCACACAGTGCTTGACGTTGGAAGGGCCTCTCGACATCATCAGTCCAAGCCGCCCCTGCACAAGCAGGGAACCCTACAGTGTGTTGCACAGGATCACACTCAGGAGGGTTTGGAAGATCTCTAAAGAAGGAGCCTGCATAGCCTCGCTGAACACCCGCTTCCAGTGCTCCGTCACCCTAACAGGCAAAAAGCTCTTCTCATATGCACATTGACAGTGTGTTGCAATTTGTACACATTGAAACTGTGTTGCAATTTGCACCCTCTAGCCCTTGGGCTGTTGCTGGGCTCCACCAAGAAGAGTTTGCCCTGTCCTTTTTACATCCTTGCCTCAGCTCCTTGTACCTCTTGATAAGTTTCCCCTGTCACTCTTGTCTTCCCCAGGATAAACAGGCCAGCTTGCTTACTCTTTCCTCATAAGATAGATGCTCCAGTTCCTTCATCTTCTTGTGGCAATAAGCTGGTCACTTTCTGCAAGTTCCACAGCCCTCTTGTCCTGTGGAGCCCACAATACTCTGCCCATAAGAGTTCAGGTGTGGCCTGAGCAGAGCTGAGGAGAGGGGCACGATCAGCCCCTCCATCTGCTGCCAACACTCCTCCTCATGCAGGCCAGCATCCCTCTGGCCATCCTTGACACAAGGGCACATTGCTGCCTCCTGCTTGACCTGTGTCAAGCAGACCTCCCAAACCCCTCTCCACAGAGCTGCTTTCCAGCAGCTCCACCCCTAATCTGTACTGGAGCCTCAAGGTATTTCCTCCCCCAGCGCAGGACCCTGCACTTGCCTTTCTTCAGTCTCAGGAGGTTCCTCTCTGCCCAACTCTCCTGCCTCTGCAGCTCCTCTCAAAGGCAGCGCAGCTCTCTGGAGTGTCGGCCACTGTGGCCAGCTTTGTCTCATGTGCACACTTGCTGAGAGGGCACTCTGTCACCTCCTGCAAGGCACTGAGCAAATAGGTGAATAGCACCGGACCCAGTACTGACCCCCTGGGGAACACCACTAGCCACAGGCCTCCAACTAGACTCAGCACTGATTAGAACAACCCTCTGAGCTCTGCAATCAGTTCTCCAGCCACACAGTGTCCACTCATCTGAAGCACACTTGCTGATCTTCCCGAGGGAGGGTTAGGGGCAACCATGGGAATGAGCAGCTCCCTTTAAAGCCCAGCTTTTCCATGCCTGTATTCCTGCCTGCTCAGATAGCAGCAGCTCCTCCAGCACTGGGGAGATCTCCTGCTCCGTCACCTTACCTTGATCTGAGGCTGGCAACTCAGCTCCTTTAGCAAGCTCCGCTCAGATTGGACATGCATGCAGAGACCTTTGTCAGTGATGCTGTGGAAAGCCTGCAGAAGGATTGGAAAAGCAACATCCACTCTTCCAAGGCAAGGGCCTTACAAAACAGCTCAGCAGAAAGCACTGTGGAGAGGGTGCTAGTGCAGCAGCCGGGAGAGCAGCCTGGCCGGCCTCTGACTGCAGCAGCTTCAGCAGAGAACTGTGCAAGTCGGGTGGCAAAAGAGCCCATCCCCAGGGAAGGGAGCAATGCGAGGCAGGACAATGAAGGCCAGAAGGAAGGACAACTCCTCTGGGAGAATCCAAGCTGAGTAAGTCAAGAACAAAGCTCCCATCTATCATCCTGCCAGGAATGCTCAGACTTTCAGAGCATGGAGAGTAGGTGAAGAAGCAGCAGGGGAAGATTCAGCTTACCTGTTCCTATCCATGTGACAAAGATCTGAGTAAGATGGGCAGGGCACACCCGAAGGTGTGCAGGAGCCCCTCCATTCACCCCAACCACCTGCAAACAGACCTTGTACTGCAGTGTTGAAAAATGACTCTGAATGGAGGCCGTGGAGCAGGAGAGACCCCTTCACTTCAGGAGTCAGCAGGATTCCAGGCAGCCTGTCCCTTCAAGCAGCTGCAAAGCCACCTTCCCAGAGAGGACTGTCCAAGTGGACCCTGGTGGGCCCCAGCCATGAGGCAGACGAGCCGCAGCTTCTGTGCAAGCAGCCTGCGTGGGGCGAGGCTTCCCAGCACCTTTCCTGCCGACGGGGGCACTGCGCACGCCTGGGCTCTGCAGGCGTCACGCGCGCAGGCAAGGGGCTCCCAGCACATGCCCTCACAGCCACGGGGCTGAGCTCGCTGCCCAGCCCTCTGCTCGTGCCTCCCTGCAGGGAACACTGCTCTGCTTCGCACTTCCCTCCAGCATTCCCAGGGCAGCAGACAAATGCCTGCCACCAATTCCCCGTGCCACCAGCCCTGCGGCTGCTTGGGAGCCACCAGAGCCTCGCGCACCTCTGGCGTCAGCCCCTTCCCAGCAGCTGCGCTCTGCCTCGCAGGGGCACTGCGGCATGCCAGCAAGCAAGCTTGGCCAGCACCAAGATGCTCCTTTGGGCTGCAGCACTTTTGGCGGCAGGGGTTTGCACTGCTTGCTTTTGGAGGGTTTCCATCAATGGGAGGGCTACACCTGGCAGCACCTTGCCCAAAGGCACCTAGCGTGTCCTTCCCTAGCCTGTCCTTTCCCAAAGGCTGGGAATTCACCTCTGTTAGGAAGTGACTCTTTTACCCCAGTGCTGGGCAGAGATGCAGCAGCTGCAGGTCCCTGCTGCGGCTGAGGGCACATTTGTGCCTGCTCTGCCCTCTGCAGCCCTAGGAAGCCGTGGCAGGGCAACCAGTGCAGGTGCCGCACCAAGGCTGCTCTCAGCCACAGCACATGGCGCCTGCAAGGTGCGCGGCAGGACAAGAGAAGGAGCCCAGCAGCGCATCTGGGGCTCCCAGGACACCACCAACTCACAAGGGCTCTGCTGAGGACATGCACACCTGGCCCCGGGGCACAACTGCCCTTTGCGCTCATTGCGCTACCAAGGAACACGTCTCAACCATGGAAAACAAAACTTTCTCTAGTTCGTGGGGCTGTAAGGGCAGGAGTGGAGCAGGGAAGAAAGAGCAAGGCATTCAAGGCTGCTTGCAGGGGTGGAAGCAGAGCCCCAAGTGCAGCCCGGCCTCTGGGCAGGCAGCCGCCAGCAGCACCATGGGGCTGCATGAGGAGACCTCCTTGGCACCCAGCAAGCCCAAGGCCACGCACTGCTCTCTTTCGCCAGGCTCAGCAGTGCCAGGGCGAGTCCAGCACACGCAGACCCTTCCTCACGGCAGCCCCCCTGGCCCCTGTTGCTGCCCTCCTCCCCACACGCATCAGTGGAACATCCCAGAGGGGCAGTTATCGCCACGGGAACACGGATGCTTCCCAGGGCCGCGCCTCACAGTGGCCCCAGTGCTGGCCACGCAGCAGCAAGGCCAGGTGAGCAGCAGGGCCGCGCAGCACCAGGGGCCACCCGTGGTGCCCACAAGATGCAGGGGAGCTGCGGGGCTGCAGGGCAGCCTGCGCGATGCCTCCCAGGGGAGGCCACAAAGCCACCGTGCGACACTTGGTGCTCATGGCTGCAAATGTAAACAATTCCATTCTGTTGCAGACTCAGGACATTGAAAAAAAATGAATAAATGTGAAGTCGAAGAAATGGAATGGGAGAGCTCAGTGCAGGTACTGTGCGTGCAGGCAGAGGCTGCGCGGGGACGGCTGGCACTTGGCTCTGTGAGAGCAGCCGCAGGGCTGGTGGCAGAGGTGGCAGGGAGCTCTGGCAGGCCTGGGTGCTGGGGCAGAGCTGTGCCAGGGCCAGGAGTGGCCAAGGCCTCGGGGGCTGCTGCCTGAGCCTGGCGCCCTGGCTCTGTGCACCGCCTGCCCCGCGCACGCAGGGGACACGAGGCCCTGCGCACAGAGCCAGCGCTGCCACCATGACCGTCCCCACAAGCTCTCCTGCTCTCTTCCAGACTCCCGGCATTCAAGGCCTGGTTATCTTGGACAAAGAGGAGTCTGTGGAGTGGGAGATCTCCAGCTGTGCCCTACAGGTATTGCCGCTGCTTCCGGCTGCATGAGGAGAACTGGGGCTGGGCCTGGCCCCTTCCTGGTCTCCTGTTTTCCAATGCAGGAAGAGAGGTCCTGGGGCCAGAGTCCTTCGGATGTGAGAACTGTCCTGCATACACCTCCCTTTCTCTTGCAGACTCCTGTCATGAAAGGGGGGCTTTCAGAGAATGCACCAGAGCCCATGGAATGGCTGAGCTACGGCAGCAGCCAGGTACAACCCCCGCAGCTGCTGGACGCTCTTATCCTTCCTCTTCCACATGCACTGTTCCCATCAATGTCTCCTGCTCTCTTCCAGATGATGGGGAGCAGTGGCCTGGGCAGCTACAGCCAGGAGGAGCCCATGGATTGGGAGAGCTCCAGCTGAATCCCCCAGGTATGGCCCCTGCTGCCGGCTGCACGGGCAGAGCTGGGGCTGTGCCCGGCCCCTTGGCGCTGCTCCGCGCTGCCTTTGGGGAGCAGCCGCGCGGGAGCCTGGCCCAGGTGTGCGGGCGCTCTGGCGGGCCGCGGCGCCGGGGCAGAGCTGCACAGGGCACTGGAGCGCCCAAGGCCTGGGCACCTGCTGCCTCAGACCCTCTGCCGGCCTCTGGGCTGCGCTGGCCACGCCAAGCCTCTGCCAGGGCACCAATGACGGCAGCGCTGCTGCCAAAGAGCCCGCGCAGCCGCCAAAGAGCCTCTGCTCCACGGGAGCCCCCGAGATGCTCCTCGGCCCTGCTCACGCCTCCTTTTCCCTTGCAGGCCAAGCTCCCCTTCACCCTGGCTGCTGCTGGGAAGCGCTGGGCACGAGGACTCCGTCCCTAGACTATTGCATTTTTTTCTTTGTAGTGTCACAGTAGTTCTTAGATGTTGATATTGTTGATACTGTTTTTCATATTGTTGTTGTTACTGTTATTGTTGTTGTAATTGTTATTGTTGTTGTTATTTTTGTTATTGTTATTCTTTTTTGTTGTTGTTTAAATATATATTCCTGTATCATTGTTCATATGTTGCATATTTTTTCCAAGTGAGCTCAGGCACAAAAGGCATCCCCACCACAGGTCTGTGTGTGGAGCCCTGTGTGCACCAGGGGCAGGGGAGCAAAAAGTTCCTTCTGGGACTTCCTTTCACGTGTGGCGGTGGGGATGCCCAAAGGGGAAAAAAACCCAGCCCCACCATGGGGCAGCTCTCAACTCTCCGGGTGCTGCACACAACATGTCCCCGCAGTGCCCAAGCCACAGGCAAAGGGAAGCTGTTGCATCCCAGGGACACGGGGTCTGGAGATGCACGGACAAACTGCCCAAGGCCCTGGGGGACACAGGGCCCCGCAGGGCTGGGACAGGCTCAGGGACCGCGTCACAGGGTCAGTGTCCCTGGAGGCAGCTGGTGCAGAAATGGGCTGCTGCCAGGAAGGGCCCCGTGCTGGGGACCACGGTGGAGGCTGCTCTGTCCCTCTGCTGTCTGCAGGGCCATCTGCCAGCTGCTCATGGTGACAATTTTGTGCCATGGGAGAAGAGGCCTTACAGCCTGACAAAACCCCACCGCTGCCCTTCCAGCATCGCTGCTGCCCTGAGTGCCCACGGAGCCCTCCCCGGTCACACAGTCACACAGTGCTTGACGTTGGAAGGGGCCTCTCGACATCATCAGTCCAAGCCGCCCCTGCACAAGCAGGGAACCCTACAGCGTGTTGCACAGGATCACACTCAGGAGGGTTTGGAAGATCTCTAAAGAAGGAGCCTGCATAGCCTCGCTGAACACCCGCTTCCAGTGCTCCGTCACCCTAACAGGCAAAAAGCTCTTCCTCATATGCACATTGACAGTGTGTTGCAATTTGTACACATTGAAACTGTGTTGCAATTTGCACCCTCTAGCCCTTGGGCTGTTGCTGGGCTCCACCAAGAAGAGTTTGGCCCTGTCCTTTTTACATCCTTGCCTCAGCTCCTTGTACCTCTTGATAAGTTTCCCTGTCACTCTTGTCTTCCCCAGGATAAACAGGCCCAGCTTGCTTACTCTTTCCTCATAAGATAGATGCTCCAGTTCCTTCATCTTCTTTGTGGCAATAAGCTGGTCACTTTCTGCAAGTTCCACAGCCCTCTTGTCCTGTGGAGCCCACAATACTACTGCCCATAAGAGTTCAGGTGTGGCCTGAGCAGAGCTGAGGAGAGGGGCACGATCAGCCCCCTCCATCTGCTGCCAACACTCCTCCTCATGCAGGCCAGCATCCCTCTGGCCATCCTTGACACAAGGGCACATTGCTGCCTCCTGCTTGACCTGTTGTCAAGCAGACCTCCCAAACCCTCTGGGCCTCTGGGCTGCGCTGGCCACGCCGAGCCTCTGCCAGGGCACCAATGACGGCAGCGCTGCTGCCAAAGAGCCCGCGCAGCCGCCAAAGAGCCTCTGCTCCACGGGAGCCCCCGAGATGCTCCTCGGCCCTGCTCACGCCTCCTTTTCCCTTGCAGGCCAAGCTCCCCTTCACCCTGGCTGCTGCTGGGAAGCGCTGGGCCCAAGGACTCCGGCCATAACATCTTATTTTGATTTTTCTTTGGAGACTTTTATAGTAATATTTGATATTGTTAATATTATTGTTGTTAGTGTTATTGATATTGTTTTTATTGTTGTTGTTGTTAGTGTTTATTATAATGTTTTTTACTGTTATTGTTTAAATATATATTCCTGTATCATTGTTTAAGTTTTGTGTCATGTTTCCAAGTGAGGTCAAGCACAGAAATCATCCCCATTGCAGAGGTGTGTGTGTAGCCCTAAGATTCCAGCCCCTAGGGGCAAGGGAGGGTGTTACAGATAGTTAAGGTCCGGCAGCCAGAAGATATCGCGCTGTACGGAAAGATAGGGCCCCTAATAGCCAATAGCGTTTAGTTTATGATGTAAGCAGACGGATGTGACGTTGTAAACCTTAGCTATATAACACCTTGTTACCCATCAATAAACGCCATTTGCCGTCCACCACATTGGTGTCAGCGAGCTGATGGCCCGAGCGGCCTGGGGGTGGTCGCCATGCCGTTCCTGAACCAGGTCGCCACGCCGCTTGAACGGCAACAAGTGGTGCCGAAACCCGGGATCATCGCCTGGACGGGTGAACGGCGGCCGGAGCGGCTGGACCAGCCCGGCGGGGAGGACGCTCCTGGACGAACAAGGAGGATGGAAGCCCTTGTGAAGGTCGTATCGCAATTACATAAGCATTGGGGGATTGACTGTAAGCCAAAAGATTTTACTCTCGCTGTTACAAGGCTTTTAAAAATTGAGGTTATAGACCAGCCGGTGGATATTCTGAAGTCCCTGAAGCGTGTCCCTGAAGTGTGGGACAAATGTACTAAGGTGTTAGCCGAGGAGATGATGTCTTCGGGTTGTGGGAAAAACCTTAAGGCTTGGGGAAAAGCTGTACAAGCCTTGCAGAAAGCTAGAAAAGAGCAGGAGACCTGGGTGGCAATAAGGGACTGTTTGTTGGCCACCCCGAAAATGGGAGTCGGGGCAGCCGCACAGACTTTGCACCCCTCAGATGATGGCGATTCTGCTGAGCCTAAAGGTCAGCAAGAGGGTGATTCGTCCCCTCCATCCCTGAACCCCGCCCCGCTTACAGAGGAGCAGAAACAGCCGAAATCTGTTTGGAGCGAGCTAGCCGAGGAAGCTAGGAACATTGAAAAGAAGTCAGAGCTTGGGGACGTCTGGGCCAGGCCACCACCCTGTGCCCCTCAAAATGGCGCCGAGCCGCAAGGGGAAGGGCGGGACGAGGGTGCCCCCGGCGCGAGTGAGGGGCCGAGAACCAATGGGGGTGACCGGACAGGGGAGGGAGGCCCGAGCGAGGGGCCGAGAACCAATGGGGGTGACCGGACAGGTGAGGGAGGCCCGAGCGAGGCGCTGAGGACCGATCAGAGCGGCCATTTCACAAAAGGCGCCTCCGCGGGTAGAAGGCGGGGCGAGCCAAGAGGGGGAACAGCCCGCCCACAACGGAAGTAGGCGGGACGGAAGTAGGCGGAGCCGGAGCCCAACAAAAAGGTACCGGAGCCCGGAAGTGACCAGTCAGTCGAGTTCCGGTTCCGGATCAGACACTAGTCAGGACGAGTGGCCCACAACTGATTCAAACTTAAGGAAGGAGAAAAAGAAGGTAAACATCCGAATTAAAGAAAAACCGGCTGGGGCAGACATGATTAAACATGTTGCAAAGGAAGAGCATCTGACCGCAATTCAGGTGGCTGTTACCTTCAAAATAAAACTAATGAAAATTTTGAGTTTCTGTTCACAGGACCGGATCATCGGACACCCCCGTAACCCGTACACCCCGGTGACAAGCGTCCCGCCCGAGCCTGCGAGTTCCACGCTGACCGAATGCAGAAAACAGCAAAACAGCCTCCGCAAGAGGGGGCCGCGATGCCTTTGCGTTATCTTAATTTTGCAGCTTGTCACTATAGGACAGGTAGAGTCACACCAGCCCTTTAAATGGGTACTTGAACAGATCGAACAATCTCGAGCAATTAGTACAAAAATAACTACAGGGTCACCAGTTTTCAGTGCCATGCCTTGCCAACTAGCACCCATTGAACCCTGTTCCAAATGCAGCTGGTACGAAAACTTGTTCACCGGTTTGCCGTGGTTAACCACCCTGATATCCACCTTGATAGGGCCGATCACAATGATCATGATGGCACTGATCTTTGGACCCTGTATATTGAATAAGCTCATGCCGTTTGTCAAGAATCGGCTAGAGAAGGTTAACATCATGTCAGTAGAACGCCGACAACGGCTTTAAGAATATATCCACTCAGTATTACCCCCAAGTTATCCCAAGGTACACCCTATTCCTACACCTGGGTATTACCTGTCATCCCCTACCTTCTACGCGCCTTCTTCTTTGTGCCTTATGTTTTATGTCAAGTTTATGATATATAATTTTAAGATTGGTATAAACTATAAGAATAGAATAAGATAGTAATAAGAATAAGTAAGAATAAGATAGTTGTATTTTGGCTAGTTTTGTTAAGCATAGGGAGGGGGGAAATTGTTGCAGATAGTTAGGGTCTGGTGGCCGGAAGATATCGTGCTGTACGGAAAGAAAGGGCCGCTAATAGCCAATAGTGTTTAGTCTATGATGTAAGCAGACGGATGTGACGTTGTAAACCTTAGCTATATAACACTGTGTTACCCATCAATAAACACCATTTGCCATCCACCACATAGGTGTCAGTGAGCTGATGGTCGCCATGCCGTCCCTGAACCAGGTTGCCACGCCATTTGAACTGCAACAGAAGACTGGGCAATGCAATAATAGACCATGATCCAGAGTTCCTCACCACTGACATGCACAGAGACTACGGACCAACGGGACACTGCTGGATTCATGGTGGTGCCTATCTCTTGCAATCCTATCCCAACTGCTTGCTAGATTTCCTTCTTTCCCTCCCTTTGCTATCACTATTTTCTCAGTACAACACATGAACATTTTGTTTGTGAAAGTGCTCCATAAATTTCCTTGATAGGCAGCGTTTGACCTCGTTTGCACGTTGATCTCACTCTGGATATAACATATACCTCAGAGTTAGTCCCCCCCTTTCCCAGACACCCTCTGCCTGGGGCCCATTGGGTAGAGGTCCCTGCTGCTCGTGACACGCTCTGCTTGGATGAAGCAGAGCTCAGGCAAGGGAACCATGCAAAGACTTTACCAATAAAGAGATAAGTAATGTGCAATTTTAAATTACACGGGAAATATTTTATTAAATAAAATAAAATTTCTCTTGCACGCTGCTGCAAGAGAAAATAACAACTTGTTTTGGTGGGGTGAGGCTGAACAGGTTACCGCATTTAAAAAGAAGAAAAATCCATCATGCACTAATTCTGTGTTTTGCACCACTGCTATCAGTAGCTTCCCAGGCAGGTGGGCCACGAGCTTTACTTAGAGTCCTAGGCACAGCGCCAATGGATGGTAAATTGACCACCACAGGCTGTCCAGCTGTAATGTTGTTGGACATCCTCTTTTACCTGTAGGCTGAGCACTAAGCTCAGCTTTCACAAAGAATGCTGGGCTTACAGGCCTTCCAGCAGGCCCACAACGATTATTGAATTGAGGGAGTACTTTGGGAAGTTGGCTGTCCCATTGAGCCTTGTGTGGGTTCAGGCTCTTTTTTAACAAGCCAGTAGTTCTTTCTACCATCCCATTTGATTGGGAATAGTATGGGATGTGGAATACCCACTGGATTCCTTCTTGCTTTGCCCATTCTTCCACTTTTTTACATGAGAAATGTGAGCCGTTATCACTTTGGATAATAAGAGGAGCAGGTAGGTGTGAGAACCAAAACAACAGTCCTTGCACCACAATCCACCCCTTGGCTTTCCTGCACTTAGTTGCTGTAAGCAAGCCAGAGACCCCTTCCACTCCTGTGAGGAGGCCCATTGGTCCTGTAGTTTGCACAGGTTGTCCTTGATGTATTTTCTCAACCTCTTTAACTGCTCAGACTAAGGATAAAAGTCCTTTTTCTCCCATTCAGAACGTTGTAGTTCCCTTTCTTTAAATGCAGTCAAGCTGCATCGTTCCACCAGGGCCAGCCTGTAAGTAAGTTACAGTAAGCAACAGGAAGTTACTGTAACTTAGTAACAATAAGTTACTTGCTGTAACTTACAGTAAGTGGCATGTTCAGTGCAATCCCAAGCAGCTATTAGAGGTTCGTGGGGGTGTTCTGGTCCCAGGGACTGAAATTTTTCTATTTCTTCAGTCGGAATTTTCACTACCTCTTTGTGTTCTAATTCCCACTTCCAGGGTTTGCCTTTCCTTAAGAGCGAATATAAAGGACGAAGAGTGATAGAATATCCAGGTAGGTGCTTCTCCAATATCCTAAAGTTCCTATCAATCATTGTAATTTTTTCCTTGATCGGGACATTTGCAGCTCTTCATTTTTTCTTAAGGTATCTGCAGGAATCCCTGTACTGCCAGCTATCCACCAAGGAAGGACAAGCTGCTGTACTCTTAAGAGATGTGAAACCAGAACAGTTCCCCCATTCCACATTTACCTCTACTGAACATGAACACACTTTCAACCCCTCACTAAGATTTATAAATGACATCTTAGAATCCGTTAATCCGTTAATCTCTTATATCTAGCCCTTAGCAAAGCCATATCACCATTGAAGTACAGGAGAATAGAGCTTACATCTCCCTCAAAATCCAGGCCAGGCTTTTTTTTTTTTAATTTAAAAATTTTAAAAATTTAAAAATTTAATTTAAATTGTCCTGGCTTCCTCATCTTCAGTGGAAAGAACTAAGATCATTTTCTTTGCCTGGTATTTGGGACCTCTGCCAGCCATGTGCTGTTACTTTTGATAGCAGTTGATTGGTAATTAATTCGTGCGTGGTGGTAAACAAGATACTTTGGGCACAGAAGACCTGCATTATTTGTCATCATGGTCAATTAGTTTTACACTGTGCAGGGCAAGCAGTCTGATATCAAAAGCACTTTTCATTGTTTAAGACCTTGACCTTTCCAGGCAAAACCTGTAAATTATTTCACACTCTTTGCCTGTGGTTTGATTAGACTGCTCGTATTAGCAGTGAAATTTAAGTCATTAAAATGGAGCGTCTTTGAAATTATAGGTCAGAGTCAAGCCTGAATTTCACATGTGAGTATAGAAAATGATTTCTTCTAATTGTCTTACATGAGCTGCAATAAGGAGCCCAGCTGCTCTCTTTATTCAGGTGCAGTTTCCTTGACGTGTGGGGTCTCCGTTAGAAAAATCTGCAATTTGTTTGCGTCACACGATGTTTTCCTCCAGACACCCTGATGTGTTTCCATGGGCTCACCCTGCAAGGCAGGCACACTTATCTCCCAGTGCATTATCAGGCCATTCCGTGTATTTGCTTCTCGTTAGCTAGAGGATAATTTACAGACTGTTATTATATGCAGAGAGATGTTTGAGTGAAGTGAAAACAGGATTCAGACTAACCAAGTATGAACTAGTTGTTTATATAAGGACATTTTCATGGATTTGGAGCTTTCTGAAGCTGTATCATTGCCCATGCTAGCTATGGTCTCCTTGTAGCGTTCTCAAAACTCGTTATAGACAGGGCAGGCTAGATCTCAAGCATGAACCTGCTCAGCTGGGTGAGCTGCAAGCTGAAGTTTTGACCTTGCATTCACTCTTACCTCTCCTCCAATGCCAGCAGTTGCCAGTCGGCATTTTATGATATTACGCCTGGAAATGCTATTGCGTGACTGCTGCCCTGGTAATATTCTTGCTGACATAAAATTTCAGTTAACGTAGCTGAGGATATGATTTCAGATTCAATTTCTTGTCCAAATATAGTCATCTAGTATTAACTAATCTGTGCATCTTCAGGGTTTTTCCGAAGACATTGTATGAACAACATGCAGTGAGAGAAAAAAAAAATGTTTTCTATGCTTTGTTGAATATTAGGTTTCTCTTATAGCCTCCAAAGTTCATAACACTTTTAATTGCACTAGCTTTGAATCCCAGATCTGAACAGGAGTATAAAATTAGAAGCAAACATTAGTCTGTCCTGATACCAGAAGATTCTGCTCTGAGGAGTGACAATCTCAGGAGGAACTTTCAGATCAGATACTTTAGCTTTTAACTTTCTTGAGATAGACTTGATCCATGGTTCTGTGTGGTCAAAACTTGAGACAAGATTGCCTTTTCTCTCTGCTTTTACTAAATACGTGTCTAAGTGCCTGAGATCAATCTCAGTGTTCGGCCAAAATTGCCTGGATCTAAATCTTTGTGCTGATCTCTGCACTCAAATAATGTTGGAGGTTGCTAATGGCTGCTTGCCATTGGAAGTACATTACAACATCCTCATGTTGTAATTGTGTTTAAATTCAGGTTACTTGCATAAGATGTGGAAGACTGAAAAATCATGAAGTTTCTCTGGAACCAGAACGCTTCGTATTCTTCCTCTAGAGAGTTTGTGTAGGGTGGAATATGGAAATGCTGGTCAGCAAATCCAGGAATTTAAAGTAATAGTGTTTAATAAGGAACCAGAATGACTTTGTGAAGACAAGAAGAGAAAGCATGTTGTTGTTTTCTCAAGAGTTTCCAGTATCAGGCTTCAGGCTAAGCTTTGATTTATTTTTTTCACTTGTGTCACTCTATGATATAAATATATTAGGATACTGCCTTCAGGTCTTCAGTAGGCATGTTCAGGAAAAGATATTTGTTGAAGAGCCCAATATTTGACAGGGAGCACTTGACACCTGCAGATCCTCACCCTGCTAAGAGCAAAAGCAGCTCCAGCAGTGAAACACTGTCTGGGCTGATTTCTCTGCCATCTCCAGGCTCTCCTGTCCTGTGGAAATGGAGAACTGATGAGCCAAGTCCATTATTTCCTTCTTGATAGCTACGGGGATAGGATTGATTTTAAAGAGTCTTTCTTCCAGCAAGGTTATTCATAGACATATGAAAATTTCTGAACAAACAGGGTATAAAAAAGAGGCTGTTAAAACAAACAAACAAACAAAAAAAAAAACCCATTATTTTAGGTGAGGGCAGAGAGCTGACACTAAAAATCTGCTTTGTCCCTGATGTCATCGTTGGCGCAGAGAACTGCAGTGGAAATTCTGTTTTGGTTCTTTCTTTTGGCTGTTGGAGTGTCAGAAAAGAAGCACAGACTATGTCAGAAAATGATAGCGAAACAAGAAATGCCCTGTCAGAGCAACAACTCTATCTAGGTGGAATTACTGATTTGGGCAAAACTCACTGTATCCACAGCCCTGGCGCTATAATTTCCTCTCTGCAGTATATTGTTGCCATGGCAGATGAAGCCCAAACCTCATTTTTCAGTTCTCCAAAGTCAGTGGTAGTGGCCCCTGTGAGGTGAAACCACACAATAAAATCTGGGGTTTGGTTCCACAAACATGCATATCCTAATTGCCCACCCAAGGAACTCCATTGAGTTCCAGTGGGATGGATCATAGGTGTCAAACTATCCATCTGTACAGATTCATATGTGCAGATATCCATAAGTGCAGATTCAGGGCTTTATGCTGTTGGAGTAGGCAGGAAACCACTTCAGAGAAGAATAAAATGGTTGCTGAAAGCACAAATAAAATACATCTTTGTTTAAATTAGTAGGGAGACTTTTTTTAATAAACCATTGGGAAAACTTTCAGTTTTCTTAGGAATATCAAAACATTTCTAAAGTATTAGCAAATCTTGTAACATTCCTGGTATGTAGGTAAATACATTTATCCATTTCACAAAAGTCTAATTTATGGGATGCAATGGACAAGCAATTTTTCAAGAGTACAGGGTCACAAATCAGTGTCGTAGGTGGGGGCCTGATTCACCAGATCATACTCCTATGGGAATATATTTCCATGTTCAAAAGAACAAAGAGATATTGGGGTGGGAGGGGAAACTCTTGCACATTTATATTCCTTTCCAATAACCATTTCTGATCACAGAGAGGCTTTGTGCTCAGCAGCACACAATTCAAGCCTGCTCTTTTGAATCTCCTAAATAATATAGTACAAAATCATAGCTCTACTATTTTGTGATGCTGAAGTGATGCATATACCATTCCCATGCATATACCATTTCCATATACCATATCCTTATTGACGCGGTACCTCTTCATCGTCACCTTTTGCACTGTTTTCATTTCTGCTCTTGTATTAGTTTCTGATACTTTATTAGGAGAAAGGTATTTTACAGTAGTGTTACACTCAGCTGAGGTGAATATTTAACCTCTTTACAAATACAGCTATTATCTGTGTGTGTCCCCATAGTTATCTCCATTCCTTCAAAACTATGTGAATGATATATCTATAGGTCTCCTTTTTTCTTTTCTTTTTTTTTTTTTTTTTTTTTTTAGATACAGTGTAGCGGTCTATACATATAGCAAATACTACTCTTTTGGCTTTCATCACTTGTATGGTTTTACTGCCACATAATGTTGGTGGTATTCGTGTAGTGTGTGGGCTTAAAGTGCAGAATTTGGGTTGAGTTCATTCATCACAGAGTACATTTGCACAGTGCTTCACTGAAATGCTGCACAAGCTCAACGTGAGGATCTGTGTCTCCGCAAAGCGTCAGTCGAAGAGGTGGCGCTGCCCTGGTCTAGCAGGGACAGACATGTAGCTTCAGGGGTAGGGAAGAGCAGCAGCAACTTATACTTGCCATTTTGCTTGTCTGTCAGAGATGTGAATGTGCTCTGGAAGAGATGCACTAGCGCACTAGAAAGCAGGGAGCTGGCTCTTTGTTCAAGGCTTTGAAAGATTTTGATCTTTTTATTTGTTTTAGGCTGACAGGAAACGTCCTTGGTTCTAGGTGTAGATTCATCTGTTTAATGTCCTCCAAGCCGAAGGTGGTGGTTATCGGGTAAAACAGGGAATAAGGCAAGGGGTACTTCAAGGAGACACGAGTGTGTCCTTGAAGACTTTCTGCCTTCCACAGAAAGCTTCTTAACCTTTGCTTTGGAGGGATGGGAAGCTGCTATTTTTTTTAGCAGTGCTTTACTGGTGTCTCTACAGTCATACAAAGGAATTCATGCATTTCTGTAAAGTACCTTATTCTGATATTGTACGTTCATGAATAACAGCTTAGGCTTCAGCTTCTGTTGCGTAGAAGTGCTGAATGTTTGGTGCAAACTCCATATGTTTGTGTGTGTTTCAGATTCTAAAAGTCTGCAAGTCTCAGAAGTCTTAGTCTTTGACATGATATTCCCTCTTTTTCATAAGGCACTCTGAGGAAAGTATATCTAGACTGTATGGACACTTAAATTTCATCTTCCTCATAAAGTATTGCTCCCATCACTAGGGGAGCTTTCATGGCATTGAGTTCTGTCACTTGGAAAGTCCTTTTTCAGCATAATTATGTTTTGCTTGATGCTGTAGCAGATGCCAACAGCCATGCTTCTTGTATTGGCCTGCCTAACAGCATGCTTCCCAATTAATTTGGCACATTCAGTCTAATACTTTTTTCTGTACCGCAGCCCCGGCCTTGCAGTCTTGGACATGGAGTTTTGGGAGGCTCCTGCTGGGAGAATAGGTCCAACTTGCCTCCTCACCCACAGAGTGGAAGCCCCTGCATCCATCATTGATCTGATTGGAGCTGCTGCTTCCTGTTCTGATTCTCATCTGTTTGCCTCCGTCTCATCTGGTTGCCTCCAAGTTCAGCCCAGCTCTGGAAGGAACCAGGGTAAAAGTGGACTAGGAAATACCAGGCCCTCTGCTAGATGGGAAAGGGAAGATAGTGACAAAAGACTTGGGAAGGGATGAGATGCTTAGTGCCTTTTTTGCCTCTGTCTTCCCTGGCAAGACTGGCCTTCAGCAATCTCACCTTCAAATCTCCAGCCAGTCTTTCTTTGCTTGTATAAAGCCCAGCAGAACAGCAGTGCCTCCCCTCTGGCCACAGAATCTCTTGTCTCCACCTAAACTTTGTGCCCGCGAGTGCAACCCTTAGCTCTGCCTTTCTGCCAAGTAAAGGAGATAGTGTCCAAAGTGTTGCAGAAGACGAGGTAGACCACATGCTCTGCCCTCCCCTCCTCTACCCAGACATCATGGAGGGCTCTCAAGAGTGGGTAAGCATGGTTTCCCCTTGTAGATGTGTGTCACTACCCTGAGCTCCTTCTTCCCAGGCTGGAGCTGGCGTGCCCATGGAGCCACCGGGTGCCCTGGGGCTTCTGCGGGGCTGCAGGTGAGGCTGCTGGACCTGCTGTTGCCAATGGCGGTGCCTTGCCTGGCAGGAGCTGGTCCTGCAGCCAGAGCATCTGCGCAGGCAGTGCAGGGCAGAGTGCTCAGGGAGGCATCACTGCTGCCATGAGCAGGGCCAGGAACAGGGGGCCTTCCTGCCGCTCCATCCCAGTGTCCCCTGCCTGTACAACTGTTGAGATCAAGGGGAGGGTGAGATTGGGGAAGAAGAATCACTCGACTCCTGCTACACAGCACACAAGTGTTTATTGCACATTTACTGCACTGCCCCCGGTGAGAGGGACACCCGGCTCAGCGCGGGGCTGGTTAGCGGTGTCTCTGCCCTGCGCTGAGCTCTCCAGTGTCCCGTAGCTGCTCCTCCCCATCAACTTCAACAGGACCAAGGGCAGGAGGAGCCGGGGAGGCCCCCATGAGCTCTGGGCCTCCCCCAAGTCTCTGTGTCCTGAGCTCAACTCTGAGCTCGGCTGTTCGGCCACTTCTCAGGCCATCTTCTGGCTGCTCGTCTCGCCCGCGCTTCCTGAGGTGGCCGAGGATCGTTGTTATGGGAGCCCGTGTGCAGGGAGGGGTCACTGTTGGCAGGGCCAGGAGCAGGGGGGCTTCCTGTGGCTCTGTGCTGGTGCTCCCTGCCTGGCTGTCTGGCAAAGGTGAGAAGTTTTGTGGGCAGAGGGACAGGCACTGGTGTCCTGTGCCTCTCCTTGATGACAAGGGCCTCGTGTTCTCCATCGCCATGCACAGATGTTTTTTGCACTGCCCAAAAGGGGACAGGGCACCAGCAGGCCCAGGGAGAGGCACTGATGGGCTGCGCCTCTCCCAGATGACACAGTCCTTGCGTACCCTGTTGTGGTGCACAGATGTTTTGTGCACCGCCCAAGGGGACAGGGCACCCGGAGGTCCAGGGAGAGGCACTGATGGGCTGCACCTCTCCCAGATGACAAAGGCCTCAGGTACCCTGTTGCGGGGCACAGATGTTCACCCCAGGGGGACAGGGGCGCCGGGCCGGTGGGCGCTGCTCAGCACAGCCTCTGTACAGGGGCTGTGCTTCACAGTGTCCCACTGGTGTCATGGGCGGCCCGGCGGTCCCTGCGCCCTCTCCTCCTCCTCAGGGCGGCGACGCGGCGGCGGAGCCCCCTGCCCAGCGTCCGCCAGCCCCCGCAGGAGCAGCCGGGGCAGAGCAGGGAGCGAAGCGCCGCTCGCCAGCCGGAGCCGGCTGCAGGAGGGGAGGGAGCCTCCGTGTCCCCAGAGTCCACCGTTTCCCAGCGCTGCGGCGCTGGGACAGTGGAGGGCTCCTCGCTCCCGGAGCTGCTGGAAGGCTCGGGCTGGGGTGGAGACCCAGATGGGCTGGTCTCCACCACCAGGATGGGTGCCCAGAGGCGCTGCAGGGTGGATTTGCGCGCCGCAGTTGAGGGCCGATCTAGGTGGGGCTCCCTGGGGATGAAGCCAAGGAGTTCCTTGCCCGGCCCCAGGAACACCACCTGCCTGGCCCCCAACTGCACACGGCGGCGAGGTGGGGAAGGACCATGAGGCTCCCCGGTCACCCCGCCGTCCGTGCCTGGGCACCTGGGAGGGAGAAGGCAGGTCAGGAGGGGCCCCGGGGCTGCCCAGTGTCCCCAGCAGGAGGCCCTGGCGCTGGCGGGTCTGAGGGAACCCAGCCCAACTCTTGGCCTCCTGGCCTACCCTGCTCCTGCTCGTGGGACCAAGCCAGCGCCTCAGGGCAGCCCTGGCAGGGCCGGGCTCCACTTACCCTTCCAGCCCCCTCCCAGCAGGCTTCTCCGGGAGCTCAAAGGGGAACACGGAGACTGGGGGAGAGAAGGCAAGAGGCTGTCAGCGCCGTGGGGCAGCCCCTGCGCAACCCCAGCCAGCAGAGGGGTGGGCGCCGGCAGCCAGGGTGCTGGCCAGGAGCCACTACCGTGGCTACGCTCAGGACAGGGCTGCTCACCTCCAGGGATGAACATCATAGCCATCCAAAAAGACGCCAGGACGCGGCAGGCCGAGGGGATGCCCAGGATGGCAAGGAGCACGAGGCTCAGGGCCACAAGCTGGCACGCCGCTCGCACGCGAGAGTCCATGTCACCGAGGTGACAGGGCCTCGCGTGCGGCCGGCGCCAAGCTCTTCTCCCAAGTCCTGTTTGCAGAGGAAAACACGGCCCAGCTCATGTTAGTGGCCCCAGCAGTGACCCGCAAGCCCAGCCCCAGGCTGAGCAGCGGCACCACAGCCCTGCCCAGCAGCTGCCTTCCCACCCACTGCACCCGCTCCTGGCCCCAGCCCCTCTGCTCTGGGCTCACCCTCGCGCCTGGCGTCCGCAGCAGAATAAATCCAATAACAAAATCAGCCCAAGGCTGACGAGAGCATATCTGGGAAGAGAAGGGCACCCTGTACTCACTCCATGTGCCCTCCCTGGCACCAGGCAGCAGCTGGGGGCCCTTGGGAGGTCACTGAGCAAAGGGAGGCTGGAGAGGGGACCCTGGAGTGGCTCTTACCCCGCAGCCTCACTCCTTGACCGCAAAGTCAAGTCTTTGCCCGTTCGCGAACGGGCAAAGTGAGCCAAGGCCACCCCAGCACCACCTTTATAACGGGCCTGGGATTGTGATGCAATAGCGGTGTCACAGCAACAGCCCTGGGCCACACGGCAGGGGTTCTGATGCGATGCCGATGTCATGGCAACATCCCTGACTCTGGTGACACACGAGGGCTTGGAATGTTGTGTGATGCAGACGTCCCGGCAACATCCCTGGGCCCAGTGATGCCCCTGTGCTGTGCTGACATTGTCATCACCCAAACACCAACACTGCCCAGCACTGCAAGGAGAAGCCCAAGGCACCTAAGATCCATCATGGCCAAGCCCATGTGCAGGTTGCAGCCTTTGCCTGGCAATGATGGACTCTGGTGTCCTGGTCTTGCAGGGAAAGGCAGCACGGATGTGTCTCCAAATGCTTTGCTTCCCAAAAAGACCTTGTTCCCATCAGCGCTGTCTCTTCTTGCAGACTCCATCTAAGGAATGACTTTCAGGCAGGAAAATGATGCACTCAATATCCACCTCCCAGACCTCCCTGGCCCAGTAGTTACTGTGAGTGCGCATGATCACAGATTCACTGAATTAAGTGGAGAGCAGAGAAAGCGTGTGTGTGATGCGGAGGATTACCCTGGGGTAAAGGAGGTGTGAAAAGTCAAAACGCAAGCACAAAGTTGGTTGGGTCTTTCTGCACTTTCATTGCATATTATTTCCTCTTCTGCAACTCAATATATGTGCCTTGAATATTGCCTTAGAGTACAATAAGAGCGGTTATGCAGACCGTTACTTTTGCAGCATAAAATAATCTTTTAAAAACTGCAATCCAGTAAACAAAGCCCTAGGAGATAAACATCCTTTACAACTGTCAAACTCTGAGCAAATGCTCATTTTTTTCATTGCTGCAAAGCATGCCTTATTCTGAGAAAGGAGAGAGAATAGCCAGTATCATGCCTAATATTTGAATGATCTGTTTGCAAGAACAGATATTGATGTTACCTTAAAGAAAAATGGTTGAGGGCTAAAAGGTAATAAACAAAAGTGCTGAAATACCAAGCACCACGTCTAACCCTACAGCTCAAGGGCTGTAAATTAATGGCATACTTTTTCAACATAGCAATGAACTACAAAAATTGTGCAGTCTCTTATTCCTTGCAAGGCCAACACATCTCTGAAACCTAAGTGACCTTTTGCCAAGTAAGACTGATCTTGGAAACACATCAGTGTTTCAAATCCTGCTTCTGGAAGGGTCCGTGTGAAACCTTTTGTAATGACGTTTCAGTTTTGGTGGTAACGCTGACTGTCATTTTTACTGGCCCAGAGCAAAACCAAACATAGTTAACTAAGTCTCTTGTAGTGAATTCTATCAGCTAGATAAGACATGCAGCACTTAATGTACAGAACATTTGCTGATTGTGGATGTAGTCCAAGAATGTGAGGCCAGCTCATCTTTTTTGGTTAAAAGCTCTGAGCAGGACAGTTCCATCTCTGCATAAAGAGACTATCATTACGTCACACATAGTTCACCTCTGTTCCCATTTTTCAGGCTTATGCATGCAGTAAAAAGTTTACACAATGCATGCTGGAAATCGGTGGAAGAATTCCTACTGATTTCCATCAGATTGTGCCATAATGTGGGGCCTTGTGTTTTATTGCGTTGCCTTAGCACTTGGTCATTAGTACTGAAGTGTCCCCTAATAAAAACTAAGGAGCCTTGGCAATTTTTTTTTCTCGTATGACTCATAAACAAACAGCTGCATATAAAAATGAGAATATCAGACAAAGGTAAGTTCTTATATCATTTATACCTCCTTAATTATCTTTGCCAGAAGATCATTAAAACCAAAGTTATCATTGCTTTTAATTAAGCAAACGTCCTTAGAATGGCAAGACGTGCTGCCTTGTGTTTATCCCTGCTGGAAATGTTTATTTCTGTTGAGAAATTTTAATAGTCTTCCCTGATCCGTTCTGTAGGAAATCTCCCCCGTGGAGCCTCCCAGCAGAATTTACTGGTGGCTAGAGGAGCTCTGTAAAGGAAAAACAAAGTGACTCAAGGCTCTAAGATTACTAACACCCTCAACATGGCTATTTAAACGGTGCAGCTTGTGCCAGCTTTGCAAGAGGAAGCATAGGTATTTTTTCTACTTTTTTCTTTCAAAGTAATACCCAGACCTACTAAAGGAAACACTTAAAGAACACTGAAGGATGTCCAAACTCAAAAGGTCTTCATTACCTTTTTCTTCATTAGAATTTTTGAGACATGGGATTTAGTAATTCAAGGACAAGGACAGGGAACTTCTTCCACCAACTCCGGAGGTTGGAAATACCATCTACTTCCTCACCAGAGCAATGCTGCCCCCCAGCCCTCATTTCAGCAGATCACACATTTGGGTCTCCTCCTTAATGTCACTGCCTGGACACTCATTCCAACAATTCCACTCACTTCAGCAAGAACATACCGCTCCCTTACTACTGCAAGAAAGAATCATGAGAAAGCTTTTATTTTGATTTGGGCCACAAGAAGAAGAACAGCAGTTACTGGCTTCTCTTTGATAAGAGCCATACCAAAGGGGAAAAAAAATACCCAAATTCGGATATTTGCCTAGTACACACCAATAACTTTTAAGGAGAGTTATATATTTCTCCAAAATTATTTTGCTACATTCACTTAAGTGGAGCCTGCTTTAGATGTTGGGAATACTAAACAAAGCCATAGAAATGCCATCTCTAAAATTTGATCTCTTTGCTTCAAATTATTATTTATAGAGCCTATATCATTTATATTGCCTTTATATGGCCAATCATCAGGAGCTTTTTCTTAGACCCAATTCTCAGGAAAAAGCAAAAAAATCCCCACCAAAATTCTTCCCCCAAATAACTTCCCTCCCATCCCAAAATAATTATCTCCCAACATCCCTCCAAAAAACATTCCTCGAAACCATTTTCCCATTCCCAGTTCAAAAATTCCCTCAAAAAATATGCCTTCTAAGAAAAGGAATGTTTCCCCCCAAATGTTTCCTTCTGCCTTTTTTCAGAAAACAGCCCTGTTGACCACGGAGCTGCTGCTCGGATCTGTGCCAGCCCCGTTCTCTGCTGGAGCAAACTTACTTTGGTGGCCACTTTTGTGGCCCCACGGCCGAGCTCACTCCGCTCCACTGGGGCTGCCGGCAGGTCGGCCCTGAGCCCGCACTGAGCCCAGGGCAACGGCAACGGCAGAAACGCTCCCACCCGCTTCACACAGGACATCCTCTTCAGACACGCTTCCGTCCTCTGCATTTGGGAATCACAAATGAACATGAACACGTCCATGAAAGCCACTTTACCAGCTAATACACTGCTCCGTTTCCAATTTCTGCTCAATCAACACCTCTACAAAGGCAGCAGCTCCCAGATCCCGCCACCCGCAGCAGCAGCGACGGCATCGCGACGCCCCGGGCGCTTCTCTGCAGCGCGGCCCCCTCCGCGGAGCTGCCCTGCAAACCCACCCCAACGAGGGCTCGGGTTCCTGTCACCAGCCCCCAGCGCTCTGCAGCGGCAGGAGCCACCCGGCCCGCGGACGCCGAGCGCCGGGGCCACGTCCTCCCCCGCCACCCCCGCTCTCGCTGCTCCCCGGCCTCCCCCCAGCCCGGCCCCGCGCGCAGCCCTCCCGGGACACCCCGCACACGGGCAGGCCGGCCCCGCGCCCCGGCCCCCCGGCCCCGCCGCCGCCTCCGCGCGGCGCTGCCCCCGCCGGCAGGACGCGGCCGCGGCCGCCCCACGGGCCGCGAGCGCCGCCCCCCGCGCCCTTCCCGCGCGCTCCCGGCGCCGCCGCGCACCTGCCGGCCCCGCGCATGCGCCGCGCGCCACGCGGGGCCGCCCACCGCACTGCGCACGCGCACGCGCCCCGCTCCTGCAGCGCCTCCGCCCCGACACGCGGGGGCAGCAGCGAGCGCGGCAGAGCGCACTGCGCATGCGCGCACCCCCCCCCCCCACGTGGCGGCGCCGCTCCTGGGCCGCGGATGGCAGCGGGGGGAGGGGGCGGCCTCTGCCCAGCGGTGGCACCGACAGAGCGAGAGGAAACGGCCGCAAACTGAAACAGCGAAAGTTCCGCAGGAACTTAAGGAAAAACGTATTAGCAGTGAGGGTGACGGAGCACGGGAACAGGCTGCCCGGAGAGGCTGTGGAGTCTCCGTCTCTGGAGATCTCCAAGGGCCGCCTGGACGCAGCCCTGTGCCACGTGCTCTAGTGACCCTTGTGTATGCAGGGGGTTGAACTAGGTGATCCCTGGAGGTTCCGTCCAACCTTAAGGATTCTATGATTCTGTGAAGGAAGGAGTTAACAGCTGGAAGTGCCCCCTGGCACCAGCTGTGTGAGGGCGGCGGCTGCAGGGGGACCCTGTCCTGTCCTGTCCCATCCTTTCCTGTCCCAGCCCATCCCGTTCCGTCCCATCCTATCCCACCTTATCCCGCCCAATGCCATCCCATCCCATCCCCTCGTTTGTTTTTCGCCTTTTTTCTCCTTTTTTTTGCATTTTTATCTTTTTTTCTCCTCTGTAAGCTTTCTTCTATCGTTGTCCCCCTTTAATTTTTTTTGTTTGTTTTCATGCATTTTATCCTTTTTTCTTATTTTAACCCCTTTTACATTTTTTCCTTTGTTTTTACCCCTTTTAACTGTTTTCATTATTTTTTCCCTCTTTTAGCTTATTTTTTCCTTCATTCTTTGCCCCCTTTCAACTTTTTTTCTTTCCTTTCTCTTTTAGTTTTCTCTTTGGCTCCACCTTTTATGTTTTTTCATGTTTTTTTCCTCTTTTATATTTTTTCATTGTTTTAGCTTTTTCCTTCATTTTCTCCCTCTTTCAGCTTTTCTCTTTCCTTCCCCCTCTGTTTTTCAGCCTTTTTATTCCATTTCCCCCTCATCTTTAGCTGTTTTTTTCCCTTTTTTCCCCTCAAAGCCCCATTATTTCGCTGAAGTCACTTTTACAGGTTGAGAGGAGCATGAGGATGAGGAGAGAGGCTGCAGAGCGGAAGTTGCTCTGGGCCTGGGGGCTCCTGAATATCTGCACTGCCAGCATGATCTGCGTGGACATGTATGTTGGCTGCGAATCTGACTGCGTTACAGAAAACATCCTGCCTTGTGCAGGCCTCGGTACTTCCCAGAACCCCATTGCTGCCCGTTGGTAACTTTTCCTGTTTTATTGTATTTCCTTACCAGGACTGGAAAACTTCTCAGCACATACTACAATATCCCCTTCTGGCCTCTCTGGTTTATTGGTGAGTTGTCGCTACCCATCAGTGAGTTTTGGGAGGGGGGAATATTTCGTGCTTCTGTTTTCTTCCTGGGGAAGTTGTGTTAAAGGCAGCTTTAAAAAAAAAGAAAGGCAGAACTTAATTTTATTTTATTTTACCCCTGTTAAAGCTGTGGGAATTTCCTCACTGTAGTGACAGGGAAGAGTCTCTTGGCGGCCCTGTTGTGAGGCTGCGTGACATTTCCAGGTAATGAAAGATCCTTTCAATGGAGGAGACTCCGAAGGAGCTGTATCAAATCCTCTTGGAGGATGGAAAGGAGGAGGAGTGAGGCAAATGTGAAGATGAGGGACAGAAGGTTTGGTGGAAGAGCCTTGCAAAGGAGTGTGAAACTTCCTTGTAGAGTTTGTGTTCTGCCTGGAAAATACCTTGCACTTTGGCAAATAGGCATTATAGTGGCATAAATGAGTTCTAGCCACATCAATGAATTTTAATGTAGAAAGATCTGAACTGGTTCTTGTATAAAATAACCCCTGAAGAAGCCTTACCTCTGTCCTCAGACTGGCACTTACAAGAACAGTTGTTTATGTATTTTAAAGCTGTTTTTTAATATTAAAAATAAGTTATTACTCATGGTCATACCATCTAGCATTATAAAACCTTTTTTTCTTTATTCTAGAACTTGCAATTGCATCTCTGTTCAACCTGAATGCCGTGTTTGATCTCTGGCTGTATTTCGAGTACACAAGGGCACCAACTAACCTGGCTATGACTCACAGGCAGCAGGTCCTTCTGGGGATGCAGAACTCAGGTAGGTAGTATAAATGCCTGTTTATCTGTGTTCAGAACAGGCTGCCCAGAGAGGTTGTGGAGTCTCCTTCTCTGGAGATCTACAAAACCCACTTGGACGCAGCCCTGTGCCACGTGCTCTAGGTGACCCTGCGTGTGCAGGGGGTTCGTACTAGATGACCTCTAGAGGTCCCTTCCAACCTGAAGCATTCTGTGATTCTAAAGCATTCTCAACTCATGCATGGAAGAGTCAACTGGTGGGTCTTCAGTTTCTTGGATTATTTTGCCAGGATTGAAAATCCACTCCTACCCCTTTTTTCTTTTTTTTTTTTTTTGACCTGTCTCTTCGGAAACTTTGACATTGAAGCTGGTGCCCAGAATATCAGGCCCCCAGCAGCCTCCGAGGCCAGCCCAGAGGGGTGGCAAGGGCTGCCGCTGGCGGTGGGAGCTGTGCAGGTGGCTGCGGCCTGGTGGCAGCCCCACACCCAGCAGCCCATCCTGGCTGCAGGTGCCAAGGCTGGTGCAGCGCGTGGAGAAACGTCCGCACTGCCACGGACACGTCTGCGTGGCCGGGCACAGACCTTTCTGCTGCTGAGCAGCATGTGCCCGGGCAAGAAGGTCTCCATCCTGCTGCAGCCACCCCACAGGTGTGCGCCCGTGAAGGGACACCCGCTGCCCCTCCCCAGCGGGATCACAGGTGGCCTCAGGTGACAGCGGGGCCCTTTGTGACTGCGCTGCTGTGACATCGTGGCCCGGCGGGATCGGCCCGCAGTGTTCGGGACGACGGCGACGGGAGAGGACGGGAGCGAAGGTGCTGGCCAAAAAGCCCCCTGAGCACCCAGGAATTTCCCCGTTGCCCCCGGGCAGCTCCGTGGAGTTTGGCCACGCGGCCAGGATGGTGGAGCGACTCCCCGGCCACCGCTCGGTGGCTGCTGAGGAGGAGGAGGATGGGGCGGTTGCAGCGAGCATGTGCGACCTGGAGCCCCACTCGAGCCGTGCGCCCGAGGAGGCGCCGTCGGGTGAGTGCGGGGGCAGCGCTGGCCGCGCCGGGGGCCACGAGCTCTCGCGGTGCGGCCGGCAGCAGCGTGCGCAGGGCAGAGCGCTCCGCTGCCTCCTGCCCGCTCCGGGCAGCCCTGCAGCTCTGCCCGCTCTCTTTCCCCGTCAGCTCCCGGTGCGGATCTGCCCATGGAGGAGGCAGAGGGAGCCCTGGAGCACGTGCGCGCCTTTCTCAGGCGTGGAGGGAAGGTGAGTGTCGCCGTCCCGCTCGGGGCTGCCCAGCCTCTCCTGCCAGCTCCCTTGGGGCGCTCCACGCTCAGACGGCCCCACGTGGCTGCTGGCGCTGGGGACTGCTCCCTCGCAGGCGCCCACGTGTCGCTGCAGCCCCTGCCATGCGCTGGTGCTGCTGGCTGTGCGCCTGCCCCTCTTACGCTCTCTCCTTGTCCCTCTGCTCCTGGCAGCAGGAAGAGGCCGAGAAGCTGCAGTTTCTGGCCTGCATCTGCACCCTCTGCACAGCGTCCTGCTCGCCTAGCCTGCCTGCTCTGCTGCTGCGCCAGGAGCTGTGGCAGTGCAAATCCCAGCTGGCAGAGGCGCTGGAGGTGAGGGCACGCGGGGCTCCGGGGGCTGCTCGGGAGGGCACCGGCCCAGCTCTGCAGGCAGAAGGGGCTTGTGTGAGCGTGGGGAGGTGTGGGGTGCTGGCTGGTGGGCACAGCCACTTGTGGTGCCCTGGCAGCTCCCTACGAGCCTTCCTGCTTTTGCTCTCCAGGTGCTGCTGCAAGAGGAACCCAGGAACCACCTGGGCACGGCAGTGCGGCAGCAGGTCATGCTCAGCATCAGTGCCATGAGGTAGCTGCCCCAGAGCCTGGCTTGGCCACAACCTCCCCAGCAGATACCCCAGAGGACCCCAGTCCTGGCACGGAGCCTTCCCTCATCCTGAGGGAGTCTCCCATTGGCATCCAGTGGGACAGAGAGGGTTGGAGGCGAGAGAGCAGAGAGGGCCCTGGAGCTCTCCCATGGGTGCGGGCCTTTCCCCAGGGGTGAGGCAGGAGGTGGGGAGATGATTGGGCCCCCCTGCCCGCTGTGTCCTCTGTCCATGGACAGCATGCTGGCGAGAAGAGGTGACTCTCTATGGGGCTCCCTCCCCACTTGACGTCGCTATCGCTCATGGGCCTCCCAAGCCCTGGGTGCATCCACCTTCCAAGGACATAAGGGTGTTGCTGGCTGCTGCCAGCCCCACGGACTGAAAGGTCCCTCTCTCTGCTTGCAGCAAAGCCGGGCTGCTGCTGGAGAGCGAGCTGGAGAGCCTGCTGGCAGCCTGCTTCTCCAGCGTCTTCTCCCTGCCTCCAAAGGAGCATCTGGATGCTGCTCTCTACTCCCAGGTGGGTGCTGGCTGCTGAAGTGAGGCTCAGGGCAGGCTCCCAGCTTGCCTCTCCCTCGCCCCTGCCCTGTCCCCCTTGCCCTGGACAGGGCCATGGGCAGTGTCCCCAGGGCCATGGGCAGTGTCCCCAGGCTGCGCCCTGTGCAGCAGCAGCAGCAGCTCCCCTGCCCTGGGGGCTCTCCTGCCCTCAGCACTACTCTACATGCCCCGCTGGCACAAGAGGAATTCAAAGCCCTCTCTGACAGCTGTGGGGCAATGGGGAAGAAGCGCCTCAACCCTCTGTCCCCCTTGCAGATGCTGGATGCCATGGACAGCATGCTGAAGGCCTTGATGCTCGGCAGCCCTTCCTCTAGCATCGTGGACATGAAGACCATCCTGCAGGTCTGCTATTTGCCAGGAGCAGAGCTGCCAGCTCCAGGCCCTGTGCTGGGATGGGGGGAGTTGTCCAGCAGCGGCTGGAGAGAGCCCAGTGCTGAGAGGGGACAAGCTCCCGCATGGGAATTGGGATCCCCACAGTTCTCTTGTGTGAGCCCAGTGTCCCTTGGCTACAGCCAACATCCCCTCTTCCTCAACCCGCTCCTGCCCTCAGTACAACCCCCATGGGCTCCTGCTGTCACATCAGGCCCATCTGGGAGATTTGCCCCACAGTCACAAAGGACTCTGGACACAAGATCCCCTCTCTGCCGGTGCTCCAAGGCACAAACGTGGCCAGGCATTTTCTGGGACACAGGACAGAGCAGCAGCTTTTCTCCTTGCAGCTCCTACTGCCCTACACCGAGTGCCAGCAAGCAGCTGTGCACGAGAGGGCTGTGGGACGCCTTGTGAAGCTGGGGGATCTCCTGACCAGCTCTTCTTTGGTGTCGGTAAGCAGCCTATGGTGCAGGCAAGCTGCAGCCACTGCCTGTCCCTTGTCAGCATGCAGCCGTGTCCTGGAGCTCCCGGCTGCCTCCAAGGGAAGCCACCAAGGCTCCGGCTCAGCCGGGATCCAAGCCTGCAAGGAGCGTGGGCCCAGGGCTTTGATCCTGAGCGCTGCCCTCCGGCCTCATGGCAGCACTGCCTCCCTTTCCCAGGTCCGGGAATGCTTCCAAGTGGGTGGTGCCAGCTGTGGCAGCTTCTTGGAGAAGAGCGTGCCGGTCCTGGGGCAGCTGGTGGGACATCTCACCCTGTGCGGTGCCTGCAAGGACGAGGGGCGCAGTGACGAGGCCGCGAACGCCCTGTGGCACCTCTATGAGTTCCTCCTGCAGGGAGAGAGTAAGAATTCCTGTGTGGTTGCAAGCAATTCCCCTCACCCACCCCTTGCAATAGGCCCAGCGCCTCCCTGGGTGTCCTGCTGTGCACTCTTCCCTGCTAGGGCCTTTTCCCCTGCCAGGGGAGATTTGTCCCTGACGCCTTCCGTGGGCCATGTCCAGCTGTGCAGCCTTCATGCCGAGTGCCCTGTGTTTCCCTTCCCATGCAGGCAGGGAGCCGTCGCAGGAGAGTGCCTGGCAGCAAGAGCTCCGAGAGGAGTGGGAAACTGCAGGCACCTTGAGGCTTTCCTGGTCCAAGGACACCAGGGAAATGAGCAGGGTAAGGAGCACCTCCCTGGCTGGGACTTCCAGCTGTGGGGTCAGCCTGCAACGTGGATGCGGAGAGGGGCGGCTGCCAGGTGGGCTGAAGAGAGGGCCTGCACTTTCCTTAGGCCAGGACTAGCCAGGGGCTTCCTGTGTGCATCCCACAAGCTCTGCTTCCCTGCAGGAGCAGCGGGTGGGGACCTTAACCCCAGGCACCATCCCCATCCCAGCGCGGTCACCCCAGCCAGCAGAGCCCCGGCTCCTGGCTCGGAGGGACTCACTGTGCCAACACTGCCCCGTGTCGCTCTCCAGGGCCACGCGCTGCTCAGCCAGGCAACGCAGTTGGGAGCCTGGCTGTGACATCTCTCTCTGCCTTCTTTTGTGCCCTAGATGTTTGGGAAACACCTCCATCCAGACGAGAAGGCAGAGGCCATCCTCGTAGCCATCCGGGGCATGAGAGCCTGCAGCAGCTACGACCCGCAGGCGGCCGCTCACATGCTGGACGAGCTCGTCACAGACGACGCGTGCCTTTTGGAGCATGTGAGTAGCCTGCGGGTGGCACGGCCGGGGTTCAGGCCCTTTGGGGGCTTGTTTTTCCCCTGAGTGCTCATGTACCAGGCACCCAACTGCCTCTGTGGCCAGCCCAGAGTGGTGGCAAGGGCAGGCATTCTCCGCGGGAGCTGTGCAGAGGGCTGCAGTGCGGCAGCAGCCTCACACTCTGCCATGTGGGTTGCAGGTGCCAAGGCTGGTAAAGAACATATGGGAAAACATCCTGGCCGTGCGAGATGCATCTGCACGGCTCAGCCTGGACAGAGCTCTTCTCCTGCTGAGCAGCACATGCCCAGACAAGGTGGTCGCCAGCCTGCTGAGCTGCTGCCCCTCATGTGACAGGTCTGTGCTGGCCAGAGGCAGGGGCAGGGACAGGGTTGTGGCCTCGCAGGCCACGGGGCTGCAGCCGCGGCAGCCGCTGACAAAGCGCTCTGGGCCCGCAGTGCTGCTGGGGCCATGTGGAAGGTGCTGCTGTCCAGGCCGGGCGCCGCGGAGCGGGTGCTGCAGGAGCTGCTCATTGCGCTGCGGGACTGGCGGCTGCCCGAGGAAACGGCCTCGGCTGCCTCTTCCCTGGCCGTGAGTTTGTAGAGGAAGCCTCGCTCTCCCCTCGGGCTGCCCTTGCCCCTGCGGGCGAGAGGCAGCGCTCCCGCTGCCCTTCTCCATGCAGCCCCAAGCTGGGGCCTCCCCGGGATGCACAGGCCCAGCGTGGGAGGGGGGCTACGGCTGGCAGGGCCCTGGCCAGCGCCAGCTTGCTGGGCTGCTGGGCCTGCTTGGGGCCCTCTGCACACCCGGACACATGGAGCTGGCCGGAGCGGCTGCGTGTCCCCCTGCACCCCTGCATCGCCCTGCCGCATGCGGCACGCGCTCAACCTGCTCTGGGAATAGGACTAGGGGAAGGGCCACGTTAGGGTTCCAGGCAGCAGAAACGTCATCAGGGCCAAGTCAGGGGAACCAGGGTAGCTTCCAGGCTACGTGTGGCCCTCCAGGGGGATGTCCTCACTGCCCAGGAAGGCTCATGGTGGCTTTGTGGCACCCGAGCCCCAGGAGCTGCCATGGCTCTGCTCTGGCCAGGCAGGCCAGGCAGCCCCTCCTGCTTCTCCCAAGGCACAGGGCACTGCTAGGAGTTTCACCCCCGAGCTCCAGCAGCACAGGAGGGACATGTCAGCAGCAAGGGCTGTCTCTGGGCTTTTTCTGCAGGCAACGCGTGCACTCCAGGAGATCCTCCACCAGCCCCACTGTCTGCACGTGCTAGGGGCGTTCTTCCCCCAGTTCCTGCTGGCGCTGCTCTTCCAAAGCTCTTTCATGGCAGCGCTGGAGCAGCACGAGTCGGACGCATTGTGGGGGAAATGCCGAAGGGAGGAGTCCACGTGCAGCAGCCCCGTGAGGTGCTCCATCACGTCCCCGCCGTCCCTGGCAGGCAGGGCTGCAGGCAGGGCCAGGGCTGCGAGTGTGAGCGGGTGTTTTCTCTGCACACAGGCTTGCAGTGCAGACCATGAAAGCACTGCTGTGCCGTGCCGGCTACGAGAACGTGATGCTGGCAATGGCAAGGAAGGGCGGCTGGGATTTGCTCCTGCGCGCTGAGACCCATCACCAGGGAGTGGCTTTGCTGGCCAGGTGAGAGCCCCTGTCTCCCTGCTCTGCCGCAGCATTTCACCCCTGTGCACGGGGTGGCTCTCAGAGCCCACGGGGGTGCCCAGTTCTGCACACAAAGGTGGCTTTGTTCTGTGCGTGGTGGCCCAAGGGATGTGACGGGAGGCAGTGAGGGTGCAGGCTCAGGAGAGCTTTGCCTGGGCTGCTCAGGCCTCACAGAGCCTTCTTCCCTCCGCCAGAGAGATGAGGAAGAGCCCAAGAGCGCTGCGCCTGCTGCTGTTCCAACAGCTGGCAGTGCTGCTCTTGGGCGAGGAGCCCTGCACGGAGATCCCTGCCATGGCTTTCCTGGTGGAGGTGAGCCTCATGTGGGCACTGCCATTCTGGGGTGCTTCTAGCTCCAGTGCTCTCTGCTAGCCCCAGCTGTGGGATGGAGGGCAATGAGCACAAGTGGGGCAGTGGGTGATCTGCCATGAGTCCCCTTGGCCTTCACCCCTCTGCAGCGGGCTCCTTCTTGTCCCCACGTGTATTTGATGCCTCCTTTGTGTCGCGTCTCTTTTGAAGGGCTCCTCCAAAGCATGAGGACAGGAGGCTGGTGCAGGGAGGGGAGGAGCAGGCCAAGGCTGTGTCCTGCGCTGTGTCCTGAGGCCCCAGGCAGGGAGGGGGTCCCGGGGGCTCCCTGCAGTCACTGCTGCCTTTGGGCCAGCCTTCCTCTGAGCCCGCTGCCCTTGCCCTGAGCTACTGCTGGGATCCAGTGGTGTCCGACACAGGCAGTGCTGCGGCCATTGCCACCTTCTCTGTGCTGTGCATTGCAGCTTATGGCCTGCAGTGACCTTCAGGCAGATGAAGATGTCTTCCTGGGAATCTCTGTGGTTTCCCTGAAGAGTCACAGCAGGGGAATGCATAAGCTGGGACTCAGAAGCCTCCTCGTGCTGTGCAGCAGACAGGAGATGGTGAGCAGGGCATCACTGGGGGAAGCTGTGTGATCTGGGCGCTGGGTGCCAGGGAACAGGCTGGCTTGGACTTTGCTGGGCCTCGGGAGCTGAGGGGGCTGCAGATCTCAGCCCAGCACCTAGCAAGCCATGTCTGAAAGGGTGTGAGACTGAGGGAAGCTGCTGTCTAATAAGGTGCCAGGGTAGCCTTTTATTTCTGTTTTTTTTAATTGAACTTGTATTTCTCACATACAGGTCAGAAAAATGCATGTCCTGATGCCTCTGCTCATGAGACACTTGCAGGACGAGGACAGGGACATGAGCAGCCAGGCCCTTCTCGTGCTCAGCCGTGTGGTCCGTGTCCTGGAGAGACCAACACTCACGGACATGGCTCCAGAGCTGGCTGAGAAACTCCTGCCACTCTTTGAGGATGTAAGGCGGGGGGCAGAGCTGTGGGGCTGGCTGGTGTGTGGGAGGCTGCCAGGAGCCTTTCTGCCAAGGGCTATTGGGATACTGTCCTGTGCTGCCTGTGCTGTCCTGGCTGCAGGGCTGCATTGCACCAATGCAGCCTGTGCAGGAAGCTGCCACGTGCGGTGCCAGTGCTGAGGAGCTCTCTCTTCCTTGCCACCAGGAGCGCGAGCACACACGAAAGCTCTCCATGCAGCTCTTCAGCAAGCTCGTGGAGACAGCAGCGGGCACCGCAAAGGAGCAGATGAAGCAGCAAGTGCACACGAGCACGCTGCCACTGCTCTTCCACCTGCAGGATGAGAGCCCCAGCGTGGTGGAGGTACGGCTGAGCAATGGGGCACGCGGGGGAGCCCCGTAGCCACGTTGGGAATAGCTGTGGGAGGTGGTCCTGGCCGAGTCCTGCCTGGATGTCTCTGGGGCTGCAGCCCTTCAGCCTCCTGCTGGCCTGGGCCACAGCTCAGCAGCTCTCGGCAGTCTCTGCTGTGCTGCCTGTCCAGGACAGGCTGGCTCAGGTGGTGCTTGCTCCATGTTTCTGCCCAGCGAGGTGGGCCAGGACCCCAAAGCAGATTCAGTGCCCTGCTGCTGCCCCTTGCCATGAAGGGCCAGAAAGTGCCTTGAGTCTTGTCAAGAGGAGGGCAGTGGGGGAGCACAGGCTCTTGTCCCATGGGCTGCGGTGGCATCTCCCCGTTTTTCCCATGTGCAGGCTGCTCAGGAAGCCCTCCTTGGTGCCGCCAAGCTCCTCAGGTGGAAGGAGCTGAGGCGCTTGGCTCAGAGCCAGCAGACTTGGCTGATCAGCAAGTGCCTGGTAAGGACAGTCCCCAGGCCGCAGCCCCAGCCCAGAGCAGCTCTTTCCTCCTCCGTGCCCAGTGCGTGTGGCTGGCGGCTCCGGGTGCAGGAGCAGCACTCGTGGGCTCTTCTGCAGGCTCCTCTGCCTGTGCTGAGCCCTGGGATGCTGAAGTTGCCCCTGGCCCCGCGGGGCCTTGCAGCAGGAGGGCCCCTCAGCGCGCGGGGCAGCAGGGCCCTCCGCTGCCTCCAACGCCGGCTCGGCGCTGCCCGGCCTCTGCGGGGGGTCCTGAGTGTGGTGGCAGGGGGAGGCGGCTGCTCCTGGGGGAAGGACGGCGAGAGGACGGTGTGCGCTGAGCCCTGTGCTCTCCCCAGCTGGCCGGGAGCAGGGGCAGGAGGAGGGCGGACGAATACCTGCGCCAGAGCCTGTCCTACCTGGAGAGCAGCCAGGAGTCCCTGCGCGAGGCGGCCGTGAGGTTTCTGGGTGAGCCCCGAGCCCTGGGCTCCATCTCTGTTCTGGGACAGCTTGGCCTCAGCCCCGGCTGCTCCGCTGGCAGCAAAAGCAGCCCCGTGGCTGCTGCAGCCCCACGTGCCTGAGGCAGCGCCTGGGCACCTGGAGGCTCCGTGCCACCCTCAGCCATCTCCGCCTGCAGCAGTGGGGCTGGTGGGAGTCCCTCGCAACAGGAGCCCTGGGGGTTACACTGGGGAAAGGGGACTGGGGTGAGCCCTGCCCAAGGGGAGGTGGGTGCCTGTCCAGGTGGGCAGGACTGGGGGAAACAGCTTTGAGGAGCAGGATTTATGGGGCGCTGTGTGTGTGCCTAGGGCATGCTGGGCAGCACACCAGGGAGCAGAGCAAGGAGACGGTGGAGGTCATCTGTGAGAGTGAGTGAGGGCAAGTGGGGTGTCACACGGGGCTGGGGGGACAAAGAGAGACCCTGTCCAAGGAGCTCCCGTCCCTGTGTAGGTGAGGAGGGCTCTGCTGCCCGAGAGGAGCGGAGCAGGGGTGGTGTGGGGAGAGTGGAGAGAGATTTCAGGCACCCTGTGCACATTCCTGGGCAGCAGCTGCCAGCTAATCCATTAGAGCCCCTGGCTCCATCCTGGCTGTGGCAAGAGCTGGGTGGGACTGGTGGTGTTAGGAAGAGAGGCCTGGGGCCTGCGGGGATATGGGGGCTTCATCTGAGCTCGTGCTTCCCCCATCAGCCCTGAAAGGCCTGCAGGAGGACAGCAGCCCATCCATCTCTTCCCTGGCCACCCAAACCATGCTGATCCTGAGAGCTGCAGGGAAGGGGGCTGCATCCATGGGCGCCCAGGAAGGCCTGTGCAACCACCTGAGGAGAGCGTGGGAGAGGCTGCACTGCCCTCTGCAAGGTGTCAGTCTGTGCTGCTGGCGCTCGGCCACGTCCTGACGCCAGGCTGCTCTGTGCACAGGCCTCATTAAAGAAACGTTCCTGTCTCTTCACCGTGTGTCGTGTCTTTTCTTTGGCAAACCAAGCAGCAGCAAACGCAGGTTGTGAAGGGATTGGGGTCCCCCTCTTAGAGGAGATGGGTACGCGCTCTCTGCAGCAGGCTGCAGCCAATAACCTGACCACTTGCTACTCCTCGCAGCAGTCAGCGAAGCCTCTCCCGCCCTCCAGCTTTCCCCTTACATAGAATCACAGAATCACAGAATGCTTAAGGTTGGAAGGGACGTCTAGAGATCATCTAGTCCAACCCCCCTGCACACGCAGGGTCACCTAGAGCACATGGCACAGGGCTGCGTCCAAGCAGGTTTTGAAGATCTCCAGAGAAGGAGACTCCACAACCTCTCTGGGCAGCCTGTTCCAGTGCTCCGTCACCCTCCCTGTTAAGAATTTTTTCCTTAAGTTCCTGTGGAAGTTTTAATGCTTTAGTTTCTGGCTGTTTCCTCTAGTTCTGTCGGTGGCCACCACTGAAAAGAGACCAGCACCATCCTCCTCACTCCCTCCCTTGAGGTACTGACAGACACTGCTCAGATCCCCTTTCAGCCTTCTCCTCTCCAGGCTGAACAGGCCCAGCTCCCTCAGCCTCTCCTCATAGGGCAGATGTTCCAGGCCCCTGATCATCATCCTTGTAGCCCTGCGCTGGACTCTCTCCAGCAGTTCCACATCCCTCTTAGACTGTGTAACCCAGAACTGGACGCAATACTCCAGATGCGGCCTCACCAGGGCTGAGTAGAGGGGCAGGATCACCTCCCTCGACCTGCTGGAGACGCTCTTCTTAAGGCACCTCAGGACCCCATTGGCCTTCTTGGCCACGAGGGCACACTGCTGCCTCATGGTCACCCTGTCATCCACCATGACACCCAGGTCTTTCTCCTCAGGGCTGTTCTCCAGAAGGTCAGTCCCCAACCTGTACTGGTGTCTGGGGTTATTCCTCCCCAGGTGCAGAACCTTGCACTTGGCCTTGTTGAATTGCACGAGGCTTTTCACCGCCCGGTTGTCCAGGTCCCTCTGGATGGTAGCGCAGCCCTCTGGGGTATCAGCTACTTTTCCCAGTTTCGTATCATCAGCAAACTTGCTGAGGGAGCACTCTGTGCCTTCATCCAGGCCATTGATGAATAAAGTGAACATATATAGGTTATATATAGAGAGGATATAGGTGAAGATCAAAGTACATAGAAACATAAACTCTTAATTATATAGGTTAAGATCAATATACATAAAAGCATAGAATTGCAAACATCACTACATCTATTCCCTGCTGCACCAAATGTTTACAAATGATTCATGATTCACTCTGACAGCTCAATGGTTTTTGACTCCTGGACTTGGCTGGAATTCTTCCATGGCTGTGACTGCTCTGTTGTCAGTTGAGGCTTTGCATTTTTTGCTGGTAACCAGTGAGCACCTGTGGGAAGGAGAACACACACATATCCCCTTCCCCATGTTATTAGTTCTATGGAGCCTCTCCCTGGTGGTTCTCCCAATTCTTTATACCATCCCTTTGATGGGGGCACAACTGCAGACACCATCTCGAATTGTCGGTCAGCTGCTGGTGTAAATAACAGATGATCAGAAGGATTCAAAACATTAAGCACATATAATGCTTTGTCTAACTGTTCCTGTGGGGTAACACTGTCCATAGGATTTCCTCTTTTTTTGTTTATTTAACATAGCCTTGAGAGTCCCATGGACATGTTCAGTAATGGCTTGTCCAGTGGGGGAATGCGGTATACCTGTAACGTGCTGTATACCACAGTCTTGTAGGAAGACAGAAACTGTTTGTGAAACATTAGCAGGACCAGCATCAACTTGAATTCCTTTCGGAATATCCATAGTGGCAAAACCTCTTAACCAGAGGCGTTTCACATCACGTGCCTTTTCTGCAGTATGTGCAGTGGCTACCAGAAACCCTGGGAAGGTATCCACACTAACATGCACATAACCCAGACGGCCAAATGTTGATATATGTGTGACATCACTCTGCCACAGTTCATTAGCTCGTAAACATTGAGGGTTCACTCCTGTGTATGATGATACTGGTGTAATACATTGACAATCAGGGCATGCATAGACAATTTCTGTGGCTTGTTCTCTGGACAGAGGAAATTGTTTACGTAAGGAAGAGGCATTTTGATGAAAGAAGTGGTGAGATAATCGGGCTTGCTCCAAACTGCGCGGCAGTACTGCTGCCATCATCAATTTGTCTGCAATAGCATTTCCTTCAGTTATTGCTTCTGGTAGAGTAGTATGTGACCATTTATATTTTATAATGCATATACATATGCCAATGCATATGCCAGTACATAGATGGCATCCTAATTGGGGGTGATTTTCCCCAAAAGATTGGGAAAGTAGCCACAGCAGTATGGCAAATCCTACTTGAGGCTGACATTGAGGTACCACCTGAGGAATGCCAGGGACCAAGCAAAGAGCTAAAATTCCTAGGGACTTGGTGGATAGCTGGCAGTGCAGGGATTCCTGCAGATACCTTAAGAAAAATTGAAGAGCTGCAAATGCCCCGATCAGGGAAAGAATTACAACAATAGATGGGAACTTTAGGATAGTGGAGAAGGCACCTACCTGGATTTTCTATCATTGCCCGTCCATTATATTCGCTCTTAAGGAAAGACAAACCTTGGAAGCGGGAATTAGAACACAAAGAGACAGTCAAAACTCCCAGTGGAGAACTAGAAACATTTCAGTCACTGGGACCAGAACACCCCCACAACCCTCTTACAGCTGAATGGGGTTTCCCTGAACATGCTACTTGCTGTAAGTTACAGTAAATAACTTACTGTTACTGAGCTACAGTAACTTACTGTTACTTACTGTAACTTACTTAGAGGCTAGCCCTGATGGAACAAAAAGATATTTATTGTTTAGCTTGACTGCGTTTAAAGAAAGGGAACTACAACATTCTGAATGGAAGAAAAAGGACTTTTATCCTTAGTCTGAGCAGTTAAACAGATTGAGAAAACACATCAAAGACAACCTGTGCAAACTAGAGGACCGTTTCATTTACTAGAAGCAATCCTAGAGGGGACTGCTCCCCCAGAAGGAATTGCACAACACCCCACTACCACAAAATGGTATGCCTACCTATCAGGAGTTGCAGAAAATATGCACCTAACTGAAGGCCATACTAAGGTTCCCAAATCACAGATGCCTGTAAAAACAGATCCATTAGCATTGGGACAAGCTCTTAAACCTTCATCAATTCTGAATGTACCATCTGTCATCAATGGAAGACCGACAGAAAACACGTGGTTTAGAGATGCTTCGGCAAAAAGTTTAAATGGTAAATGGCTATAAAAGGCTGTTGCATTAAGTATTACCACTGGTGAAGAAGTAATAGAAGAAAGTGAAGGGAGTGCCCAAGTAGGAGAGTTAAGAGCAGTAGTTTTAGCTACACAAAATGGAGCAAGGTTGTCTGTGTAGGCTCCTAGGCTGTGTGGGCTGGTGCCACACAATGGCTTTGTGGATGGGAAGCTCTTAACTGGGAAGCAAATAGAACCCCAGGTTGGAGCCCAGGGCTCCAAGAGCAGGGAGCCTGGAGCCAGCAGGCCAGGGCAGGGGCTGCAGGGGATGCAGAGCCCGTCCTCTTTCCCACAGCACATTTTGTGGCCTGGCTCATGGGCAAACTAGCACAAGGCCTCAGTGTGCACAAAATGCACTCACAGATGAAGCGCAGCTGGGGCTGGAGCTTTGCAGAGTGTAGGGTCCTTTTCTTGCCCTGGGGTATCTCAAGAGAGCGCGCTTTGGGCCAAAGCTGCCCCCATCCTCTCCTCTGTCTCCTTTCCCTGGCCCCTTATTCCTGTGTTCCAGGCTGCTGGAAGGAGAGAACATCCTGCCCCTCATCAGGACAATGTGGCTTTTGGAGGATGTCAGGCTGCCCTCTGGGCCTGAATCCATAAGCAAGAGACACGCACAGAGGCCGAAGAACCACAGCAGCTTTGTCGTGGGAAGCTGAAGAGAGGGCTGAACGAGTCCAGCAAGAACAGGGCCAGCTGGTTCCCGAGGGGTGGTCGCTGCAGCGTTGCCCGCAGTGACGCAGGCTGCTCCGTGCACACAGTTGCTCCCTGTGTGCCACGCGCCGCTGGGCTGGCAGTGCTGCCTTAGAGCTCATCTACCCGCAGCCTCCTGGTCTCCTGCCTTGCTTGTGCCGTTTTGCCCTGCAGCACCCGCTCCCTCCCATCTCCCGACCCCAGCAAGTCCTTCTACTGCTCCTCTGTGCGATGGATCCACTTGGCTACAAAGGAAACGCTGGTGACGTTGTTGCTTTTCAGGCAGGGCCTTGGGAGCTCCCTTCCCATGCAGAGAGCAGTGTGCGCTCTCCTGAGGATCAGCTTGTCCTCTCTTGCATTCAGCCGGGAGCACCTCGGTGTGCAGCGGAGCTGAGGTCCTGCTGCCCTGGGGAATGCTCTCCAGCCCAAAGACACTGCACCCGGCTTCTCTCCTTCTGTCCTAGGAGGCACCCGAGGCCCTCGTTCTGCTCTAGGAGAGGCAGTTTCACCTCTCCTGGGCTCTCCGGAGCAAGCAGCATACAGCCGACAAGTTCCATCCCAATGGTGAGCATTTGTGATTGAGGGACACATTATCCCTCTTATGAGGAAAGACTAAACAGGCCTGTTTTGGGTGGAGAAGAGCTTGATAGGAGGTTTTATCAACAGGCCCAAATAGCTGAGGGAGAATGTAAAGAGGATGGGGCCAAGCTCTTCCCTGTGGTGCTGAGGGCAGGACACCTTCCCCAGCATGGGGACACCTCCCTGGCTGCTGCACACAGGGCCCCGCTGCACCCTGGTGCCAAAGGTGCCTCTGCAAAGTGGTGCATTGCAGAGAGCAGCCGTGGCACCTGCTCTCCCAGCTGTGGCCAGTGCCGGGCCCTGCTCTGGGCAGCTCCTGCCTTCTCCCCACGGCAGGGAGCTCGCAGCTTGCACTGCTGCGCTCTGGGCCCTGCGCACAGGGACGGCCCCTTGGCCAGCCCAGCTCCTCTGCGCCAGCGCTCACACGCAGCGCTGAGCTCTTCCTCGAGCTCCTGGCAGAGGGAATGGCGGGTGGCTCAGGATAGGGAAAGGCTGGGAAAGGCTGTTGGCAGCCCGAGGACTTGGGTGTCACACAATTCCAGTAGAGCAAATGGGCCCTGCACAGGAAAGCCCAGAGTCCCCACGGAGCGGGAGGACCTGCCTTGGTGATGTGGTCCCTGTCTGTGGGGCTGCAGAGGGACAGAGCAGCCTCCATGATGGTCCCCAGCACGGGGCTGTTCCTGACAGGAGGCAATTTCTGCAGCAGTTCCTGTGGGGAGACTGCACGCACCCCCTTCCTGCCGTCCCTGAGCGTGTCCCAGCCCCGATGGGCCCTGTGCTCACCCAGGGGCTGGGGCACTCAGCTCTGCATCTCAAGGCCCCGTGTCCCTGACCCCCAAGAGCTGCCCTTTGCCCGTGGCTTGGGCACTGCGGGGACTTGTTGTCTCAGGCCTCTGAGAGCGTCAGGGCTACCCCGCACTAGGGCTGTGGCACCTTCCTCTTTGGGCATCCCCTGAGCCGTGTTCCAAGGGAAATCCTAGAGGGAGCTTTTTGCTGGTGCTCCCCTGCACCTGGAGCCTGAGAAGACGGCTCTGCACAGACATAGCTGCAGTGGGGATGCTTTTGTGCCTGAGCTCCCTGGGAAACAACACAAAACACCCAAAGAATGGCACAAGAATATGTACTTGAACAGCAACACCAACAATGAAAACAACAATAAAGACAGTAATATCAACAATATCAACAGTAAAAGCAACAGCAACACTAATATCAACAATAACAACAGCACAAAGAGTAGGTAAGTGCTGTGAGCCCTGATGAACTGGGCCTTCCTTGCAGCCTCCAGCGTGAACAGAGCCTTGGCTTGCAAGGGTAAAGGAGGTGCTGGCCCTTGCAGGGCTCTGCAGGCCCCCAGCCGCTCGACTGGGCCGTGCACGGGCAGTCGGTAACTCGGGGGCTGCTCCATCTGCTTCCCTCCAAGCTGGTGTTCCTGGGCAGGTCCCCGTGCCTCCTGCCTTCCCCTGGGCAGGGACTGCACGACACGTGCAACTCAGGATAGGCTGGGAAACCTGACGGCCTCCACAGAGGCTTCCTGCGGCCCTGGGAAAAGAGAGGAAGGCAAGCGGTGAGAAACGCTGCGGGGCCTGTTGAGCAGGCTCATCTCAGGCTGCTGCCCTCTTGCTGGTCAAGCTGTGAGGGGCCCTGTAGGGCAAGGAGGTGGCACCGTGGAGCCCAGGCCCCCAGAGAAGGCTGAGAGCTGCTGAAGCTCAGAGCAAGGTGGCTGCAAGGGGGACGCGTGCAGGGGCCACAGGAAGGCTGGCCGAGGGACCAGCAGTGTGTGAGGAAGGGCTGCCCTGCTGCAGCCCTGACAAGCCAGAGACAGCAGCGCCGCGGCTGCCTGAGAGGAGGTGCCGAGCGCCTGGAGCCCTTGCGACGGAGGGAGGGTTGGTGCCTCTCCAGGGCAGCGGGGAAGCCCCCGCCACAGGGGCTCGGGCCGAGGGACCCGGCTCCCCCAGCAGCCCCCAAGGGGAGGGCGGTTCTGCGCGGGCTCTTTGTGGTGGACACAACTTACCCGCCGGCCTCCTGAAGCGCTCCCTGGGGCTGGAGGTGTGCGCCCACTGCCACCAGCGAGCCTGCCGAGGAAGAGAAGGGTCGGAAGGAGCTCGTGTGGCTTCCGCGGGGCAGGCAGCTTTGGGGATGCAGCAGGCAGTGGCCCCTGGCCTGGATGGGAGGCCACGGAGCACCCACTGCTTCTCCTTGCTCTTTGTGGCCTGCCCAGGGCTCTTGTTCCCCATGGCCCCGGCTTGCTCCCAGCCCCGCGAGGCAGCGCTTCCTACCTGCTCTTCCTTGGTGCCCTCTGTTTCCACTAGGAAAACGCACTGCGCGCCGCCATGCCCAATGGCTGGGATCCTCCGGATGTGGCGGGGATGGGGGCTGTTGCGCAGCTCGGGGAGCCTTTCTGGTGGCTTGGGGGTGCGTGTCTCTGCCTCCAGGATGTTTCGCGGCTCTCTCTCCCGATGGAAGATGCGGGAGAAGGTGTCCGCGCTGCAAGAGAGCAGAGAGAGCCCCGAGGTTGCGCAGCCGGGCAGCAGCGTCCTTGCTGAGAGCTGCCCCGGGCACCTGGCAGGGCCCCAGAGGCAGCCAGGCCCTGGGCGGCAGCAGCATCCTGGGCTGGCATTGGCCTCCCGGCTGCCTGCTGAGCTCGCCCCAGCTGGGCGGGCAAGTGCTCCCCGACGCAGCGTGCGGCTGGCCCTGGAGCAGGGCTGTGCGAGAGCTGCCAGGGGCTTTTTGCCCTCCGGGGAGAGGGTCAGCGCGGGGCAGGCACACGCGGGCACGGGCAGCTCCCTTGGTAGGGCCCAGGACACTGCTCAAGGGCAGCTGGTGGCCAAGGGGTGGCCCAGGCAGCTCCTGGCTGCAGCTGCCCCTCCACAGAGGCTGAAGTGGCGGCTCAGCCCGGGGCGTCTGGGGCTCTGGGGGCCGGGAGGCTGCGTGAGGGCAGCGCCCTGTGCTGGGTGCGCAGCACGAGCAGCGCTCACCTGTCCTGGGGAGCCCCCAGCTTCCTCCTGCGCTGCCCGCCCTGCTCCAGGCTCTGGTAGTCGGGCGCACGCAGCAGGGGAGGTGCCGGGCGCCGCGCAAGCGTGCGCGGCCCGTTCCTGGCGGGCTCGGGGAGCGCCTGGGACGCATCCCTGGCTCCGCTGCCCGCAGCACGGCCTGGCCTCCGCACGTGCGCCATGCTGCCGCTGTGGCCAGGAGGCACAGACTGGCAGGCGCCGCGAGCCAGGGTGACAGCACAGCAGCCCCTCCATTGTGACTGCAGCAGCTCCACTGTGTCTGGGAGCTCCTTGGCAATGGGGTGGGGTGGCAGTGGGGAGGGGGACGGGGGAGCGCCGAGTGCCCCTCTTGTGCCGTCCCCAGCAGGACTAGGCTCTGCTTGTGGCCCTTCAGGCCATGGGGACTCTGCAGCGTGGAGGCCATGGCCACCTGTGCCAGCTGAAGGCCCTCTCTTCGGGCCCCAAAAGTTGCCCTGTGCCCTCATGGCTGGGCAGGCTCCAGCCCCCACAGATGCAAGAGCAGCTCTGGAGATGTGCTTCATCATAACTATCCATCTGCTCCGGTCCTCCTTAAAGATCAAGCACAGAATTAGCTGCTTTAATACAATTCCCATCTCATAAAATATATGTAGGAGTCTTTTTTTTTTTTTTTCTTACCTGATGTGACCTTCTCATGCCTGGCGAATCTCCATCTGTTCATTCTTTCTGAGAAGCTGGTGGGGCAAAAGATGAGGGAGGCAGTCACCACGCTCAGATACATGTTTGCGTGATGAGAAACCTGAGAGCAGGGGTCTTCTTTGGGTGTTCCCAGTGACGAGAGGCACATGCTGTGGACTTGCTCTGCAGCCAGCAGCAAGTGTGAGCCCTTGTGTGTGTGTCCAGACAGCAGAGTGGGCTGGGCTGCGCGGGACGAGTGAGCAGCGCTGCTGTGTGCGCGTGATGCGAGGGCTGCCCTCCCTCACCTGCCTCAGCTGCCCCTGGCCCCGCACGGCTGCTCGGGCACTTGTGGCTCCCGGCAGCAGCAGCTGCAGACAAGAGCGGCATTGGCCAGAGCTTGGGTGCCGGATGGCCTAGGGGAGCCTCCAAGGTCCTGGGAGTCACCAGCACTGCGCTGGTGGCCCCTGGTGCTGTGTGGCCCTGCTCCACACGTGGCCTTGCTGCTGCCTGGCCAGCCCCAGGGGCAGAGTGGGACGGAGCCCTGGGAAGCATCCATGTGTCCATGGCGATAAGTGCCCCTCTGGGATGTTCCAGCAGCGACAGAGGGACCAAAAGAGCACCCAGAGACACCAAGGTCATCTCATGCTTCCTTCCCAGCATGTGGAATGAGCACATAGCTTGTGTGCCAGCTATTCATGCATAGTGTGGGGGATCTGCTTATGCTTACACAGATTTTGCAAAGAGTGGCTGCCAGCGTAGGAAGGAAATCAGATTTTCAGCCAAGGTGGGGAGCCTTATTTAGGGCTTCTGTGTGGGAATAGCAGCTGGCTTTCCCAGTGCTGAAGTCACTTCCCTGCTGCAGGCAGAAACGCCCTGTCCAGCTTCAACACTATCTGGATCTCTGGGAAGTGTTGACCCACCTCATGACCATGATTGCTGCACTGAGCATGGAAGCTGCTTCTTCTGCCTAAGAGGGAGGTGACTGCAAAAAACAGTTCTTTTTCTCTAATTTCAAATACCTTACATGACTGCTGTCAGGGGGACCATTCTCTTAAGTACCAACCAACAGTGCCATGTTCTAAGGCACCAGGGTTCAAAGGGAAGGCTAAGCACCGGCTGGGAAGGTGGACTCCTCCAGGCTCTTGTCATTGCAGTTACAGTCGGCAAAACTTGAGCTTGTGTTCACATAAATGAACACTTCTGAGAACGAGATCTTTTCTCTTCATACTTCCCCTTCCTTCTCCCTGCCAGAGATGCAACAATTGCAGAGGTGTGCAAGGGAGAAACTGCTTACTGCAGCACGGGTTAGAGACTTGGGGCTAGAGACCCCTATGTGATGGAGAGGTACCCAGAGAGAGCTGTACATCATCAGATGATGTGACACATGCAGGTTATTTCCATGTGTCATTTGGGTCTCTTGTGCTGTGTTGCCATATTGTGGGATGGGAGTGGGTCCCGAAGCCCTCCAGGGGACAGGTGTCTTGGAGGCTGCAAGTGAGTGTCGTGTCCTGCTTGCACAAAAGGAGCACCTGGCAGCGGAAGTTGGTATTCTGTCTCCCATAACCATCTCAGCCTGTGGCCAAGCTTTCCTTGGACTCCTCCATATGTTTTTGTGACCACTTAAGACAAAAACTAATAACTGAAGGCCAACCCAAAAAAGAGCTGTCACCCCAAGTCTTCTCATTGCTCCTCATACAGGGGAAGGCTTGTGCGGAGGGATTGGAAGCAACTGTCCAAGTCCTGTTTGAGATGTTTCAGAGGCTTTTCCTCCTGCTGGAGGTGTTCACAGTAAGACTTGCTTCAAGGTCTTTGACCGTTGCTGTGGTGAAGGAAGTAAGCCTTCTCCAGGGGCAGAGAGAGGACATGGCTGTGCTCCTTGGGCAGCCAGTGCCATTTGCTGGCTCATGGCCTAAGGAAGTACCAGCAGCATCAGCCCTTCCCTGGCAGCGGTGCCTGAGCGTGGCTGACAACACAGGCCTCCTTCTCCATTCCCTGACCCAGGCACAGGCAGAGGAGGAGGAGGGCAGCTCCCTACAAGAGCAGTGCCACCTCCCTGTCCGCTGCAGGCCGTGATGTGGGTGGGTGTCGTTGAGGGTGGTCAGGGCCCTGCAGCCCTCTGTGTGTGACAAGATGTGGGGTCACAGTGGGGCCCTCACGTGTCATAGCCACAAGGCCCCTGATATCACGGTGCCCCTGGCCCCGGCGCACACTTCACTGCGAGGCCTATGCGATTCCAGTCGCTGGCTGCTGCTCTCTGGGCTGCTTTTCCCTTCTCAGGAGCTGCTTTCCCAAGAGTTGGGAAAGGCAAAGGGAGGCAGTGGGCTAGCAGGATAAGGCCGTTTGGTGAAGTGTAGGTGAGAGACGGTTGGAGAGGAGGAAGTTCTCTTTCCGCCTTCTTCGTGCAGTCCTCACCTAGAGGGAGCGTGTGGAAATATGGAAGGCATGAAGCCTAACATGTTCCCAACTCTCTGCGACCTCACCACTAATGGTAAGGCTTTCAGCAGCAATTTCTTATGTGTGTGTGAAGAGGAGTGAGTGTGAGAACTGCTACATAGAGTCTGGTGCGTGTGCAGGAGGTCTGTGTTGTCTGTCACTGGCTTGGGAGTTAAGACGACAGCCTGCAATCGGGGATCTGTTGCCTTGAAGGTCGTGGACACTCTGAGCTCCCTACTGGGAGAAGGATTGGAGCTGCCACATCCGGAGTGCTGAGTGTGCACGAATAGGAGTCAAATGTGGGCAAACCTGGCCCCTGCCAGGGCCAAACCTGGCCATTCCCGGAGCCTCTGAGGCTCCTGTGGGCGTAGCTGCATGTGATGCGGGACTGGAAGTCCATGGGTGAATTTTCTTTGGGATTGGCTCATGCTGGCTTGCTGTGCACTTGGAGACATGAACCAAAGGGAAAGGTGTCTCCTGGCCAGAAGGCTGAATGTGTTGCGGCTCTGGGTGGACTCTAGGGAGGCTGCCAGAAAGTCTGACACAAGGCTGCTCAGCCCTTGTCTCATGTGCTTTTGATGTTTGGAAGGGCATGGCAGGGTGCGAGGCTACCTGATTCCCCTTGCGTCTCCTGTCTCCTCACTTAGGAGAGGCCAGGACGATCGTGAGCTTGCTGACTTAGAGCACATACGTCTCTCGTTTGCTTTCCAGATATCATTGCTATCTGGGGTGGTGTGTCAGATTACATTTTCCGAGAACTGATTCTAGACAAGGTATCCACTTTCTCCCCTCAAATTTTGATGCTGCGGGTAGCTCTGACACAGCCCGGTGCCCTCAAATGCCATCATGCTTCCCCTCCCTTGAAGCAGGAAAGAGCTCCTGGCAGTTCCCTGCACTTGTCCAGTGTGGCGCAGAGCAGCTTCTCTGCCAGTTGAGAGCAAGAAAAAAGGCCTGCTCTACTAGAAGAAAGTGCTGCACGCATTCGGGGCCTTCTCCAGACCCCACTAACAGAGTGGAAGGACCAAGTCCAGACAGTCTTGGACCCTTGCCGGGCTCTGCCTGACTTGCTGAATGCCCCGTGGAGCTGACCTAGCATAGGGCAGTTGCTCTGCTTCTGCCTCTCCAGCTGTTGGCTGGAGCAGGGAGAGGCTAGAGAGGGCCAGGCTGCACATCTTCTTCCAAGCTCTCCCAAGCAAGGGAGCCTCCTTGCACCCCTGGAGTGGGCAGGACACCAAGCACCATGGCCACATTCTGACAAGCCATCAGCCAACTTGCCTGCCTAAACAAATCTGTTTTCTCCCTGCCCTTCTCTTCTGTCCTCAGGCTGTCCAAATGGAAATAGGGACATTCTGCCTTCTGAATGATGACATCTATATGAAGGACCATGCCCCTGTGACTGTTCGGCGGCCTTTCTTTTTACTTTCTGCATCTTTTGCACGGCCATTAGGCCTCACACCTGTCTGCGAGGACATTTCTGGTAAGCAGTCAGATTCAAGCCTTTACTTTGCCTTTCACCATACATAGGGTTTTCACTCTCTGTGCAAACACCAGCATTAGACTGTCTGTCTTGGAACAGCTTTAGCAACTGGCAGTGAATTTAGAGGAAACTGGTGCTCTTTAAGGCCCTCCGCACTGTGTACAGGGAACTCTCCCTCTTCTCCCTTCAACCTTCTGCCTTTTTTTCTAGGTTTTCTGCAAACCATTCCTCTCAACTCGGCTCTGATAACCTTGGAAACCCGGTACCCTCGGCATATAGTGGGAGCCTGTATCCGGGAGACCCTGCGCTTCTTCTCTCGGGTCTTAGCCAACGGGAAGGATGCTGACTTTGTTTTCAAAAACATCGGCATTCTGGTTATCAGAGAAAAGAGAGCAAAAATGAGGTTTTACGAGAACTTCCTTCGCGCCATGGATAGGACTGGACACCTGCTGGAATATCTGCTCTCTGTAAGTTGGTCCTTCCCGCAGTGCTCCTTGCCTTTGAAACCCAGCCAAAGTTCCCTTCATCTGTTTGCCATTGGGCAGCCAGAACCCAATGAGGCAGGGGGGCTTGTCATGATCTGCAGTAATGTAAGCTCACTGCAGCTTTCCTCTGCAGCATTTTGTGGTCTTTGCAATGTAGAAGAGGTGTCTTGGGTCAGAGCAAAGATGCAAGTAGCTCTGTGTGCCACGTTGCCTGCCTTTCACTTCCCCACACACACCTTTGGGAAGTGATGGCTTTGAGACCCTCTGTGTTAATGAAAAGCTGTCTCCATCTCCATTGCAGACTCCATGGACGAAGGATTCTGTGATACGAAGCACCGAAGCCACTGTATTTCAGATGCGTTCTATTGGTGTCTTCGTGTTTCCAAAGTGAGTATGTTGCCTTGTACAGCTGGTGGCTACCCAAGCCAGCAGTGTCTCAGCTCCTGAATGGTAGCAGAGCATGTAAGCTGTCAGTTCGTGCTTGTGACAGCGACAGGAAGCAAGATTTCAGTTTCAGCGGGGCTAACGGAACAAGAAGAGCTTGTTCTCCGCAGAATTTAGCAACAACATGGGAGTGCTGGGCTAAAAGCACAAGAAAGCACACTCTGGTGTTAGCATATGCTTTCTTGCAGTAAGGAGCCCAAAGCGCCCCAGCTTGGGGACAACAATGTTTCTACCTCTCCCTGCAATTGAGTTCTTTATTGGGCAACTCAGCTTCCAAACAAGGCCCTGCAGACATTGTATATTTTGCTTTGGAACGCTGTGGACTTCCCAACAGAAGTGAAATACTCTGTGAGGTAACTCATGCTGTCCACTTGTTACAGGCTTGAGCTTGAGCTACCCCCAAGGAGAAGAGGCACAAAATTGGCCACTGTGTCGGTAAAGCCCAACGCTCTACGGGCAGCAGAAGCAGAGGCTGACAGTAAGAAAGCAGGTAACGTAAGAGCAGACCCACGAGCGAGCTTAGGACACATCCATTTCGGCCTTCCTGCTATGGCATTTGAGGCACCTTGTAAATGCGTGGATAAGGAGATTACACACCTGCGATACCAGTACCTAGTGTTGTAACAAATCTAAGAAATGCCTTACAAATCAAGCTCACAGGATGCCCAGCACTTCAAACCGTAGTTGGCAGGACTGAAGGACACTTTCCTGGAACTTGCTTCCCTCAGAGTCACAAACATTGCAGGCTGCCCCCTGCTTTGACTTAGGAAAGAGGCAGAGCCCATCAGCCTTCTGGGGGACAAATTCTACCTTGAGTGGTAGAGCTGTGGAAGGGGTGGAGCCCTTGTGCTGAGTATTTCTTTCATGAGAAGAGGAGGCTGGGATTGAATATGCTGCAAAAAAGTCTGTGTAGGTGAGAGTTGTAGAGATGGGCCAAAATGAGCTCCCCTCACGTGTAGGGGCCCCGAAAAGAGAAAATGTCAGCTCCTGGAAAGCTCCCTCCTATGCACCCACTGAAGGAAAGGTGCTAGAAACGGCAGGCAGGGCTAGTGCCGCAGGGAATAATTGCAGTGCATAATAGCACACTGCCTGTGCTATACTGCGGACAAGAAGCAGAACCAGGGCAGGTGCGCTAGAAACAATGTGGAAAGGAGCCCAAGGACGTCTTCAGCCTCTTCGTAAGAATGCCAAGGAGGGAATGCAGATTTCTGCCTCAGTCTTGTAAGAGACTGCAGGAGACCAGAATGGTCTTTTTGTTCAGATTCCCCCACAGCTCTAGTTCTAAGGAGCTCTCCTCCCATCATCCATTTCAGGGCAGCTTTCTGGGACGTGCCTCTTCCCCGAGCTGAGCCATTATTCTTGGAGCAAAAAGGGGGTCACAGCGCCAGCAGAAGGAGCGGGCAAGAGCAATCTTCTTGCAAGGTGAGAGCATGGGAGGAGGCAATGGAGCAAATCCTGCGCTCTGCTACTTGTGGGAGGCAGATATGTTTCTCCGAGTGGCTGCCCCGTCCCAGCACACGCTGGGCTTTCTTGCTGCACAACAAGCAGGGAGCAGTCTTTTGTGAGAATCGCCTCTCTGGATCATCTCTCTGTCTTCTTCTTCATTCCAGGGGCGCAGGCAAGCTCTTGCCAAGGCCTCCACCACCGAAAGCGGGCAGTTCATGTGGAACACTGAGCCCAAAGAAGAGTGGGCAAGAAGAGGCTGGTAATGACAACATCAGCAAAGGTAATGTAAGACCCGGTAGGAACTTGTTCAGAGGTTTGTTCTTCTTGTTGGGAAATTCTAGTTGAGGCACTAAGGTCATGCATGGACTAGCACAGGTGTTCAGTTCTCTCTTATCCCCACTTTCAGGAAGCTCTCTTGGGAAGAGCCTGCTTCCCCAGCAGAGCCACTGTTGCGGGAGTCTAAGTGGGGTCACAGCACCAGCTGAAGGAGAGGGGAAGAGCAAGGCTCCTGTGAGGTGAGAACCTGAGAGAGGGCCCTTGGCCTAATACTGTGCGCTGGTACTTGTGGCACGGGGATGTGTTTCCTGCACACATTGTCCTTTTGAATTAAGAAGGGTGGTTCCCCCCTCCCACCATGCCCTGTGCTTTCTTGCTGCAGGACGAGCACCTACCCTGAAACAGCGGGCCTCTCCTCTTAGGCTGCTTTTTCTCTTCTGGCTTCCAGGTCCAAATGCAAGCTCTTCCCAAGACCTCCAGCAGCAGTAGCAGCAGTGGCCCATGCTCCTATTATTCCCAAGACCCAAAGGAAGGTGGAAGTAGAGGCTGGTAAGGACAGTTCCAGCAAAGGGAATATAACACCTGACAAGATTTTTAGTCCTCTTAACAGAGTATTCAAGCCAGGACAGAAATGGTAGAGTATGGCTGATGTTCTCTCTCCTATGCCCTTTCAGGGAATCTTTCTGGGAAGACCCTCTTTTCCCATCAGAGCCATTCTTCCCAGAGACTTAGCGGGCTCATGGTGACAGCAGAAGGGAGAGAGAAGAGCACATGTCCCAGGAGGTGAGAGCCTTGGAGAAGGCAAGAGCGCTGCTGCTGTGCTCTGATCCTTGTGGATGGGAGATGTGTGACTGGGGTGTAAAGCCCTTCTTGACTCGGAAATGCTGTTTCGTGCTGCCACCATGCCCTCTGCTTTCTTGCTGCATGGCAAACATCTAGCAGCATCTAGTGAAACTGTCATGATGTTTCCCTGGGACACAAGGTCTCCCTACGCTCTGGAAGGCTATTGCCCTCCTGTCACCATGACCTGGCTTTTCCTGGTGCCAGGCAGGCAAGTGCAGAGCAACAGGCGAGTGCTGCAGATCCTCTTTCCCAGAGACTGTCCTGTCTGATGCATCGTTATATGCTTCCTCTTTCCAGGCGCGAGCTTGAGAGGTCACCAGAAAGAGCAGGCTGTAAATACACCCTCGCCTATGCTTCACCTGCCCAAGGTAGTAAGCTGCCAGATGAAGGAAGCACTGCCACTAAGGTCCCGAGGGGACAGGAGCAGAGGGCCTTGGCAGAGGGGGAAGCATTGTATGGCTGTTTTCAGCTACCCAATGGGCCCTTTCTCCTGATCCATCCTTTCAGGGAGTCCAGTAAAGTGTGTCATTACCCTGAGGAGACTTCGTGCTCAAAAGCGGGCACAAGTTCATGTGCTGCCCACCATCCAGGAAGAAGCAAGGGAGGCGGCCAAAACAGTAGTGTTTTCTCCCAGGTGAGAGTCTTGGAAAAATGGTTTTGAGGAGCTCTGTGTTTCCGTACAGTGTTTCATGCTCAGGAAAACAGTGGCGCGGAAGCACCTCCTGTTGCAGAAGCAGGTGTGCTGTCCGGGAGCGCAAGGAGAAGAAACTCATCCCACACTCTCATGTCCTCCTCTCCTCATATGTTTTCAGATTGCCACGATGTCCCAGCAATTCCTGAGGGCAGACAAGCCCTGCAACCCAAGGCCAGGCAGCAGCACCTCATTGTGAAGGACGTCCAACCACAGGACAGGTACATTGTTTGAATGGATGGGTAGGATGTTTGCATCAGCCTGGAGACAGCTCTGTGCACACACTTGACTGGCTACTGAGAAGTGAGCACTTGCTTTGAGGCCACTGGAATAGGCAATAGCTTCTTCGGGCTCTAATTTTCAAAGATGCCACTTGTTCCAAATTTTCACAGGGTATTCTTCCTACAGATATTCTCAGGAACCTCTTCAGAGCATTTTCTTTGGGCAATATTTCTCCTAGTAATATTAATCATGAACCTGGGCAATATTTCTCCTAGTAATATTAACCATGAACCTTCAGCGGTCCAGGCTTCTGGCTGCGGGGAATGCCTGGGCCTCTCCATGTTACCGGGGAGTGGCGAAAGCACAGCCTGCCTTAGGTGTGAGCAGGTGGATGACCTGCTCAGCCTGGTGGCGGAGCTAAAGGAGGAGGTAGAACGGCTGAGGGCCATCAGGGAATGCGAAAGGGAAATCGACTGGTGGAGCTGCATCCTGCAGTCTTCCCAGGAAAGCTACCCTGAGAACTCCCCAATTCAGTCAGAAAGTCCAGTGCCCTCTTGCCCTAGGGTAGAGGGGGTGGACTTAACAGTTTCCAGGGACGACCAACAATGGAAACGGGTCCCCACTCGAGGTGGCAGAAGATCCCCTCCACAGCCCACCTCACCTCCACCGGTGACCACGTTCAACAGGTACGAGGCCCTGGAACATGTGAATCAGATAGAGGAGGCCTTGAACCAAGGCCTGTCTAAGGGGATCTCTACAGAGGGGCAGTCTAATCCAAGCAGCAAGGCTGCTCCCCCTAAAGTGAAAAGGAGCACCCGGAAGAAGCGGCGGGTGATCGTCGTGGGTGACTCCACGCTGCAGGGCACGGAGGCACCGATATGTAGACCGGACCCCTCATCCAGAGAGGTGTGCTGCTTGCCTGGGGCCAAAATAAAGGATATCACAGAAAGGCTCCCAAGAATAGTTCAGGAGTCGGACTATTATCCTCTACTATTGATTCATGTGGGTGCTAATGATGCCATGGGGAAAATGAGGGACGTCAAGCAAGACTTCAGAGCCCTAGGGATGGCCATCAAAGGTACAGGTGCCCAGGTGGTGTTCTCCTCCATTCTGCCAACGAGGGGAATGGACTCAAGGAGGAGAAGGCGAATATGGCAGCTAAACAACTGGCTGCGCCGCTGGACCTGGCAACAGGGTTTCGGCTTCTACGACCATGGGTCTCTGTTTGATGACCAACAGCTAGTGGGGAACGATGGTACTCATCTTAGCAAGAGGGGCACACGTCTCTTTGCAAAAAGGCTGGCCAACCTGGTTAGGAGGGCTTTAAACTAGGCAAGAAGGGGGAAGGGGAGTGGCACACTGACGCGGCAAGCAGTACCGCACAGCCCAGGTCAAATGGCGTCCAGCGGGAGTATGGTAGTGGGGAAGTGAGGGTAGGAAATGATCACAGAGGGTCCTCTTTCACCCCTCCTGGGAAACCTGTGGCCTCTGTTGCTTCCCTGAAATGCCTGTATACCAATGCGCGAAGCATGGGGAATAAGCAGGATGAACTGGAGATCTGTGTGCGGTCCCAGCGTCATGATCTCATCGGAATCACAGAGACGTGGTGGGATAGCTCGCACGACTGGAGCGCTGCCATGGAAGGCTATGTGCTCTTTAGGAAGGACAGGCTGGGAAGGCGAGGTGGTGGAGTTGCTCTTTATGTGAGAGAGCAACTGGAATGCATGGAGCTCAACCTGGGAGTCGAGGATGAGCGAGTTGAGAGCTTATGGGTAAGGATTAGAGGGCAGGCTAATGTGGGAGACACTGTGGTGGGTGTCTGCTACCGGCCACCTGACCAGGACGAGGAGGTTGATGAGGCCTTCTATAGGCAGCTGGATGTTGCCTCACGGTCACAGGCCCTGGTTCTCATGGGGGACTTCAACTACCCCGACATCAACTGGGAGGACAACACAGCCAGGCATAAGCAGTCCTGGAGGTTCCTGCAGAGCGTCGACGATAACTTTTTGACGCAGGTTGTGGAGGAGCCGACGAGGAGAGGTGGGCTACTGGACCTCGTGCTATCAAATAGGGAGGGCCTAGTAGGAGATGTTAAGGTGGGGGGTAGCCTCGGCTGCAGTGACCATGAGTTGGTGGAGTTCAGGATTCAACGAGGAGGAGGCAGGGCTGTAAGTAGCCTTGCGACGATGGACTTCAGGAGGGCCAACTTTAGCCTCTTCAGAGACCTCCTCGGTAGAATCCCATGGGCTAGTGCTCTAGAAGGCAGGGGGGCCCAAGAGAGCTGGTTAGTTTTCAAGCGGCACTTCCTCCACGTCCAGCAACAGTGCATCCCTGTGTGTAGGAAGGGAGGCAGAGGGGGCAGGCGACCTGCGTGGATGAGCCGGGAGCTTGTGGCAATGCTCAAGCAGAAGGCAGCGGTATACAGAATGTGGAAAAAAGGACAGGCCCCCTGGGAGAAATACAGGAACATAGTCAGGGAGTGCAGAGATGCGACAAGGAAAGCTAAGGCACGTCTGGAAGGCAAGCTGGCAAAGGACGTTAAAAACAACAAAAAAAAATTCTTCAAATACATTAACAGCAAAAGGAAGATCAGGGAGAACGTGGGTCCGCTGGAGGACGGGATGGGCACCTTGGTTACAAATAACACAGAAAAAGCAGAGTTGCTCAATGCCTTCTTTGCTTCGGTGTTTACCAAGGGCAGCCCTTTAGAGCCCCAGGCCCTAGAGGCAAGAGAAGAAGCGGGTGGAGAGGAAGACTTGCCCTGGGTAGAGGAAGATTGGGTCAGAGAGCACCTAAGGAACCTCGATACCCACAAATCCATGGGCCCTGATGGGATGCACCCCAGAGTGCTGCGGGAGCTGGCAGATGCCATAGCTAAGCCGCTCTCCATCATCTTTGAAAGATCCTGGAGAACGGGGGAGGTGCCGGAAGACTGGAAGAAGGCCAATGTCACGCCCGTCTTCAAAAAAGGCAAGAAGGAGGACCCAGGCAACTACAGGCCAGTCAGCCTCACCTCCGTCCCCGGAAAAGTGATGGAACGGCTCATACTGGTTGTTGTCTCCAGGCACATGGAGGACAAGAAGGTGCTCAAGAGTAGTCAGCATGGATTCACCAAGGGAAAATCTTGCCTGACTAACCTGATAGCCTTCTATGATGAAATGACCGCCTGGATAGACGAGGGGAGAGCGGTGGATGTCGTCTATCTCGACTTCACCAAGGCTTTTGACACCGTCCCTCACAACATCCTCCTGGGCAAGCTCCGGAAGTGTGGGATAGATGAGTGCACAGTGAGATGGATTAGGAACTGGCTGGATGGCAGGGCCCAGAGAGTGGTGATCAGCGGTGCAGAGTCTAGTTGGAGGCCTGTGGCTAGTGGGGTCCCCCAGGGGTCAGTCCTTGGTCCAGTCCTGTTCAATTTATTCATCAATGACCTGGATGAAGGCACAGAGTGCTCCCTCAGCAAGTTTGCTGATGATACCAAACTGGGAGGAGTAGCCGATACCCCAGAGGGCTGCGCTGCCATCCAGAGGGACCTGGACAGACTGGACAACTGGGCGGTGAAAAACCTCATGCAATTCAACAAGGCCAAGTGCAAGGTCCTGCACCTGGGGAGGAATAACCCCAGACACCAGTACAGGCTGGGGACCGAGCTTGTGGAGAGCAGCTCTGCGGAGAAAGACCTGGGTGTCATGGTGGACGACAAGTTGACCATGAGGCAGCAGTGTGCCCTCGTGGCCAAAAAGGCCAATGGGATCCTGGGGTGCATTAAGAAGAGCGTCTCCAGCAGGTCGAGGGAGGTGATCCTGCCCCTCTACTCAGCCCTGGTGAGGCCGCATCTGGAGTACTGTGTCCAGTTCTGGGCTCCACAGTACAAGAGGGATGTGGAGCTGCTGGAGAGAGTCCAGCGCAGGGCTGCAAGGATGATCAGGGGCCTGGAACATCTGCCCTATTAGGAGAGGCTGAGGGAGCTGGGCCTGTTCAGCCTGGAGAAGAGAAGGCTGAGAGGGGATCTAATCAGTGTATATAAATACCTCAAGGGAGGGAGTGCAGAGGACGGGGATGGTCTCTTTTCAGTGGTGGCCACTGATAGGACTAGAGGAAATGGCCGGAAACTGAAACATCAAAAATTCCATAGGAACTTAAGGAAAAATTTATTAACAGTGAGGGTGACAGAGCACTGGAACAGGCTGCCCAGAGAGGTTGTGGAGTCTCCTTCTCTGGAGATCTTCAAAACCCGCTTGGATGCAGTCCTGTGCCACGTGCTTTAGGTGTCCCTGCGTATGCAGGGGGGTTGGACTAGATGATCTCTAGAGGTCCCTTCCAACCCTAAGCATTCTATGATTCTATGATTCTATGATTTATGTGATAGAAAATATGCAGTTTCCAAGTAGATCAGTGATCATTTAGATCTCTATTCAATGCTGAACAGGGCTCTGCACTGTACCTGTGCCAAAACACTGCCAGCAGAAAGGCACAAAGAGAAGGCACAGAAGAGCACAAGCTACCCCTCTTTAAAGAAAAAGAAAAAAGGAGAAAAAAAAAAGACAAAAGCTGAGACTCATATTCTGTGATATTGCCTTTCTGTGGCCCTGCAGGAAATGTGCACCCACTGCCTGAAGGAGGAGAAAAAGATCTTCTGGGCTTCAGTGGCTGAAGATATAAAAAGGAAGGAAAGGGAGGAAAGAAAGAGATAGCAGGAGAGGCACAGAGCGATATAAAATAGAAGCGATTTTCAAACACACAGCGTGTTCTCCTCTGTCCTTTTCCATTGAAGTGTTTCCTGCTTGCTCGAGAGATGGGTTAGAGAGCTTTCCAGATGAAGGGCCTTGGTGTTGCTCACTGGAACACCCAGTCTGTGGCAACAAAAGATTGCAAGATCACTGGGGAACCTGGGAAGGACTGTTAGAGAACCTGGGCTAAGGGAGGAACTCCTGGCCTTAGGGGCCGTTAGCGTGCAGCGAGGCTAAAGAGAACATTCTTCCTTGGATTTTTTTTTTTTATCAGTCTAAAACTTTTTAAATGATCGAGTAAAGTCAAAAGAGTAAAGTGAAAGGAGCAGTAAAGACAGAGGACCATCTCCATCAAAGCAACCTGTTTCCATTGCACTTGATATAGGATGCAGATGTCCCTTGGTCAGAAAGGAGCTTTTGATTTCTGTATCTATTGGTGTATGTATCTGCAGGTGTGCCTAGGCACTCTGAGAAGAAAGGTAGGTGGGCTGTCTGAGAGAGAAAAAACAAAAGAGAAGGCCAAGAAGCGGTGAGGGCAATGCTTGTGGCTGGCTACCACAGGAATGCTGTATTCTGGCCACGAAAGCCCTTCCTTGGCAAGCCTCAATCTACTTGCTCTTCTTAGTCCAAGTGGGTGTAAAAGCCCCCTGAGCCTTTCCTCTGCCTTCAATGGGGTCGGGCACTACCAGCGTTTCTTCTGCATTGTGCTTGCCTCTTTCACCAGCAGTCCCTCGGATGTGGGGCAGCTTGGGTTTGCAAGAATCGGGAGGGACTTCTCTGTAGACTTCTGTAGTGTGTGGGGGGGGCACTTAGTTCCACTCTGCATGTCAAAAGACTTTCTCTTGCAAGAAACACTGCTGTGGCAGTGATGCTGTGTGAAGAAAAATACTGGAGAGGCTGGTGCTGAAGTCCCATTGAGCTCTGTAAATGCAGGAAATAGCACCAGTCACTGGGGCTGCAGAATGAAGAGGAAGAACAAACATGAGGGGAACATGACAGCTATGGAATGGCTCTCATTCCCGTGGAATTTTCTCCTTCCTTCCTTGGGAGGTTGTGCACTGCTGAGGACCTGGAACACTTCTAGGCTTTACTTTGTGTTGTGAGATAGGAAATTTTAAAGAAAGAGGGTAAGGGCTGTTGCTTGGCCCTCTCCTGAGCTGAGAGCCTCTGCAGTGCTCTGGTTCTGAGAACCTCTGCAGATTCTCTTGGCAGCCTGAGGAAGTTCCATGGGCTGATCTATACGGACCATCAAGTATAGCAATATGTAGGAAGACAGGTAGGTGTAGCCAGCGATGAAAACAGTGGCCTGATTGCTTGATGGATAAAGGTTTTTCCGAGGCCAACCAATATGGGAACATATAGGATGAGTTAATTGCATCAGTATTGTAAATTGGTTTTAGAAGGTATGGGAATACCAAGGGACATGGAGGGCTCCAGTTGTGCCTTGGGTTCAGAGCCTTGAAGAGCCTCCAGCCCATCGTGACCTATTTTGGCAGAGCCGCTTTGGCAAAGCGTAGGAAGGGGAGAAACCTCCGCCACTGACTGTGGCAGCCATGCTGCATGGCCAAAATCACTTTGTGTGCCCCTCCTGCTGGCAATAACCTTGACCTGTCTGCAAAGCCTTTGTCCAAAGCAGAGCAGAGCAAAGGAAAGCAGATAGAGAGCACGCTGTCCTTGTGCTGCCCATGGGAGTGAGAGATTTAGGCGCGGGAGGGCAGAACGGTGCCTCTCTTGCTGCCATCTCCGTGCTATGCTGGAGGCAGCTTTCCTGCTCTCAGCAGAGAAGTGGGTGGTGGCAGGGGGATGAGGAAGAGGTGACCCGACCTGCTCAAGCTTGACTTCCTGCAATAACGCTGCGAGGCTGCAGAATGGAGAGGCCTCTCGCTTAGGTCCTTTCACCATTTTAGAGCTCTCATTTGGATGGTATTCCCTTGATTCATAGCAGTTCTATAAGCCCTTTTTTGGGACTGGAACTGACAGATCCTCTTCTGATACCAGCTTGAGAAATTCTACCCATACCCACGCATTATTGCACAGTGTCCTTTTTGTCTAACAAGGCTGTTATTTATAAATTCCAGCCTTAATTTTTTAAAATATGTAATTAATTTAATCCTGATATTTAGAAATCAATTCTGATATTACAGTTCTACCCCTTCTAGTAAGAGTATGTTTTTGTCCTTGCCAGAGTTGGAGATGGACTAGCATTGAATGAAGCTCAATTAAATCTTGCTGCTCCACTAGTGTTGCAGATAGTTAGGCTCCGGCGGCCGGAAGATGTCGCGCTGTACGGAAAGATAGGGCCCCTAATAGCCAATAGTGTTAGTTTATGATGTAAGCAGACGGATGTGACGTTGTAAACCTTAGCTATATAACACCTTGTTACCCATCAATAAACGCCATTTGCCGTCCACCACATTGGTGTCAGCGAGCTGATGGCCCGAGCGGCCTGGGGGTGGTCGCCGTGCCGTTCCTGAACCAGGTCGCCGCGCCGCTTGAACAGCAACAAGTGGTACCGAAACCCGGGAATCATCGGCTGGACGGGTGAACGGCGGCCGGAGCGGCTGGACCAGCCCGGCGGGGAGGACGCTCCCGGACGAACAAGGAGGATGGAAGCCCTTGTGAAGGTCGTATCGCAATTACATAAGCATTGGGGGATTGATTGTAAGCCAAAAGATTTTACTCTCGCTATTGCGAGGCTTTTAAAAATTAAGGTTATAGACCAACCGGTGGATATTCTCCACCCTGAAGTGTGGGACAAATGTACCAAGGTGTTAGCCGAGGAGACGATGTCTTCGGGTTGTGGGAAAAACCTTAAGGCTTGGGGAAAAGTTGTACAGGCGTTGCAGAAAGCTATGAAAGAGCAGGAGACCTGGGTGGCAATAAGGGACTGTTTGTTGGCCACCCCGAAAACGGGAGTCGGGGCAGCCACACAGACTTTGCACCCCCCAGATGATGGCGATTCTGCTGAGCCTAAAGGTCAGCAAGAGGGCGATACATCCCCTCCATCCCCGAACCCCGTCCCGCTTACAGAGGAGCAGAAACAGCCGAAATCTGTTTGGGGCGAGCTAGCTGAGGAAGCTAGGAACATTGAAAAGAAGTCAGAGCTTGGGGACGTCTGGGACAGGCCACCACCCTGTGCCCCTCAAAATGGCGCAGAGCCGCAAGGGGAAGGGCGGGACGAGGGTGCCCCCAGCGGGAACAGGGAGGAACCGTTAGAACTAACAAGCGCGAGTGAGGCGCTGAGAACCAATGGGAGTGACCGGACAGGTGAGGGAAGCGCGAGTGAGGGGCCGAGAACCAATGACCCTGACCGGACAGGTGAGGGAGGCCCGAGCGAGGCGCTGAGAACCAATGGGGGTGACCGGACAGGTGAGGGAGGCCCGAGCGAGGCGCTGAGGACCGATCAGAGCGGCCATTTCACAAAAGGCGCCTCCGCGGGTAGAAGGCGGGGCGAGCCAAGAGGGGGGGAACAGCCCGCCCACAACGGAAGTAGGCGGGACGGAAGCAGGCGGGGCCGGAGCCCAACGAAAAAGTACCGGAGCCCGGAAGTGACCAGTCAGTCAAGTTCCGGTTCCGGATCAGACACTAGTCAGGACGAGCGGCTCACAACTGATTCAAACTTAAGGAAGGAGAAAAAGAAGGTAAACAGAACTAAGGGCCAAAATATTCCCATCTGAATTAAAGAAAAACCATGAAGGGGAGAAACCCCTCTTATGGACTGGAAGGAAATAAAGATCGCATGTGCCGACTGGGCCCCCTCAGCCGCGCTAGCGTTCCCGGTCCGGGTGACAGAGGGGGGACAGAGGGTCCACTCGCCGATAAAATCTAAGGACGTACAAGCGATTGTTAAAGCAATTGCGGATAAAGGGATTAATTCTGCCATGGTCTCAACCCTCATAGATGGTATCTTCGGGGGGGACGATCTGCTCCCGTTCAATATAAAACAAACTTGTAGGCTGATCTTTGATGCAGCAGGGATGATCGTTTTCAAACAAGAATGGGAAGACAACTGTGCGAGGTATTTAGCCCTAGTAACTGGGGCAGATCACCCATTACACGGCTCCAGCCTGCAGCGGTTAATGGGTACAGATCCAACAATGATCACACTCCAGGCGCAGGCCCAGGGCCTGCGAGCCCATGAAGTTAGGACAACTACTCGTGCGGCCAGGGAAGCTATTCGTACAGCCTGTAGAGTTGTTGCCAAACCATCGCCATGGTCCACAATAAAGCAAAGTGAAAGTGAGAGCTTTACACAATTTGTAGATTGTCTCCAAGCAGCGGTCGACTCTTCGTCCCTGCCCACGGAGACAAAAGGCCAGATTGTAGCGGAATGTTTACGCCAACAATGCAATTCGGCAGCCAAAGAAATCCTGCGATTATTGCCGGTGGGGTCAAGTATCGCAGACATGATTAAGCATGTTGCAAAGGAAGAGCATCTGACCCCAATTCAGGTGGGTGTTCACACCGCAATAGCCGACGTAATGGCATGTTCTAAATGTGGCCAGGCAGGCCACGTTGCAGCAAACTGCCCTTGGCTGGGGGACTCGCTGGCAGCGCTCCCCCCACGCCAAGATCGACCCAAAGGTCACTGTCAGGAAAGATGGCAGAGTCAAGTGGTGCCCGCTCAAGTCTATTAAACCAGACCTTCAAAATAAAACTAATGAAAATTGTGAGTTTCTGTTCACAGGACCGGATCATCGGACGCCCCCGTAACCCGTATGCCCCGGTGACAAGCGTCCCAACCGAGCCTGCGAGTTCCACGCTGACCGAATGCAGAAAACAACAAAACAGCCTCCGCAAGAGGGGGCCGCGATGCCTTTGCGTGATCTTAATTTTGGAGCTTGTCGCTATAGGACAAGTAGAGTCACGTCAGACCTTTAAATGGGTACTTGAACAGATCGAACAATCTTGAGTAATTAGTACAAAAATAACTACAGGGTCACCAATTTTCAGTGCCACGCCTTGCCAACTAGCACCCATTGAACCCTCTTCCAAATGCAGCTGGTACGAAAATTGGTTCACCGGTTTGCCGTGGTTAACCACCCTGATATCCACCGTGATGGGGCCGTTCACAATGATACCTGCTGGCACGTACGGCCCTACGTGGCAGGATGCACCGGGCTTAAACAGACAGTGCAGAGAGAGAGGGGGTGAGACTCCTAACACTGAGGCCTACGTTGTCTCTGCGGGGACGCCCGCCGAGTTAGGAGCCTATTGGCAACCCTCTAATCTGCCAACTTGAGAGAATGTTCAGTCTCAGTGTCCTGCCTACAACCAGTGGAACTCACTAGTGGAGTGCACAGCTATGTGAGGTCGTGCCACTAGATGGAAATTGTGTTTGTGCTGTTTGTGTCTGTGGTCTTTAGATCTTTATTGTGTAATATATATCAGCAGAGAGGGCTGAATAAGCACAACAAGAAAGTGCAGAATTCGAAAGCGGGAAAGCCAGGAGTAACTCAGACTACGGCGTTCCCCCCACCCACCCCCCATGTCACCGGTGGAGGACTGGGAGCCGTACTCTGACTTGTATCCTTGGAAAGAGAGCGTGTTTTCAGTGTGGCCAACTAGGACATGTGAAAAAGAAGCGTCCTAACAAATTTAGGATTGAAGGCACGGGCCCAAAAGGATTTAATGGGAACTGTGCAAAATGCCAAAAGTTTGGGCATAAGGCAGCGGAGTGTCGGTCCCAATTTTGTAAGGACGGTACACCGTTGCAGGGAAACGGGAGCCACCGCGTTATGAGGGACGCGGCGAACAAATATCCCCAAACGATGGCTGCCTCTGCAAACTCTCCTCCGCAACTTGCAGAAGTGCAGGAGTCAATCTGGCCGTGGCAAAATCCACAATAATTAGAGATTCTGATGTGCACATATTAGAGTCTACGTGCACTGGTCCCCTGGGAGGGGCCTATCCGCTTTGGTGATTGGCCATTCCTCAGCTTCAAAAATGGGCGTTTTTGTTCTACCAGGGTGTATTGATGCTGATTACTCTGGAAATATTGGTATAATGATAAAAATCTTCAACCTTCCTATTACTATTCCAGCATTGGGCAGGATAGCCCAACTGATACCTTTTCGAGCCATAGTTCCTAATCCTGGACAGGCCCAGCATGGAAACAAGGGATTTGGATCTTCTGGACCCCCCCCCAAGTCACCTTTTGTGAAAAGATAACTACTCAGCGTCCGACGAGACTCGTGAGTATGATGGGACCGGACGATGTCCGTCTTACTGATGTTGCCATGATGATTGATACAGGTTCAGATATCGCTATCGTTCCCAAGTTTGCGTGGCCACCACAGTGGGATCTGCAAGAGGTTGATGCTCCTGTGACAGGTATTGGAGGGCAATCTCCTATGCAGGTTAGTCGATGTTTTGTAACAGTTATGGATAAAGAGGGAAATAGAGCCATGATAAAGCCTTATGTGATGTGCACATCGTTGTGGCTGCTGGGAAGGGATGTTCTGGCCCAGTGGGGAGTCATCTTGCAGACACCTTTTCCCTAGCGGCCATTGGGGGCAGCTTCCGCCCTACCTTAAAGTTAACATGGATCACAAAGGACCCTGTGTGGGTGGACCAATGGCCGCTGCCAGAGGAAAAGCTACGTCACCTAAAGGAACTAGTCAAAGAACAGTTAGACCAAGGTCACATTAAGCCATCCACGAGTCCTTGGAACACCCCTATTTTCACCGTTAGGAAAAAATCAGGAAAGTGGAGGTTGTTGCATGATCTCCGAGCTGTTAACGCATGCCTGGAAAACATGGGAGCCCTACAACCAGGGTTGCCCTCACCTGTTATGCTCCCACAGGCATGGAGTTTGCTAATAATTGATCTAAAAGATTGTTTCTTTACAATACCCCTCGACCCAGAGGACAGTGAAAAATTTGCCTTCGCGGTTCCTACAATCAACAGGGAAGGCCCATCAGAGCGATACCAGTGGGTAGTTCTTCCCCAGGGAATGAAAAATTCGCCAACCATCTGCCATTGGTTTGTGAATTTGGCCCTGAAACAGTGGAGGGAAAATCACCCAGATTTGATTACGTACCACTATATGGACGATATCCTAGTAGCAAGCCCTGAAGTTTTACCAGCCGCGCAGGAAGAGGAATTAATTAACTGTTTAAAGGGATTTGGCTTGGCCGTTGCCCCTGAAAAGGTTCAAAGGCAAGCTCCTTGGAATTATTTGGGCATGGTTATCACGGAGGCCAGAATTAGACCCCAGAAGCTTAAATTGCGGACAGAAATTGACCCTGTTAACTGTGTGCAAAAATTAGTGGGAGACATACAATGGATGAGGAATTTTTGCGGTATTACGAATGAGGAAATGGAGCCGTTGTTTCAGCTGCTCAGGGGAGCTAAAGAGCCTGCGGAAAAGCGGAGCTTAACTACAAAGGCTGCCTCAGCCCTAGAACAGATTGAGGAAAAGATAGCCGAAACAGCTGCCTACAGATTCCAGGAAAGATTACCAATATCCCTGGTGGTCTACAACCGAGAAAGGGAGGTGGTGATAATCATCGCCCAGATAAACGAGAAGGGGATCCTGTTTGTACTCGAATGGGTTTTTCTCCCGAGTCACCTACGACGCACCTTAACTCAGAGGCATGAGGCAATTGGGTTGGGAATTTTGAAAGCCCGACAACGTTTACGAACAATTGCCGGCAGAGAGCCTGACAGTATTATACTACCTCTAAAGGCTCTGGAGCTAGTTGAAGAATGGTACTTGAAAAGCGTAGAATTTGCCTTAGCCATTCAGGGAATTAGAGTGGACAATCACTATCCTAAGCATCCCCTCTTCCACACCTCTTTGGAGCTGGAAGAATGAGAAATCCAGAGCTCAAGACCATTGTCAAATGCGATTACTGTGTTCACGGATGCTAGTAGCAGAACTGGAAAATATGGGTACGCTTTCCCGGAGTTAGATCTTTGGAAAACTCAAATCTGGAGGGAGACCACATCTGTGCAGGTCCTAGAACTAAAAGCCGTAGTTTGGGCGTTTCTAACCTTTCACGATCGACCCATGAATATAGTCATCGATTCTCTGTACGTGGTAGGCATTGTTCAACGAATCCATAGGGCAGTTATAGGGCATGTAAACAACCATAGTCTCCAAGCCTTGTTTGTTCAGCTTTGGAACATCATCCAACAAAGGAAGCATGCTTTTTGGGTGTCACATATCCGTAGCCATACTGCACTCCCTGGCCCTTTAACAGAAGGTAATGCAGTCATAGATAGTGCCGTGTCGGCAGCAGGTATTCCCTGTTCGGCGGAACAGCAGGCATCAACTTCTCGCTCATTTTTCCATCAGTCTGCTCGAGCGTTACAACGCGAATTTAAAATCTCCCGAGCAGCAACTCGCGCTATTATTGCTGCCTGTCCTGATTGTGCAAGATTGACCCCTTTACAGGAAATGGGTACCAACCCGAGAGGGTTACAACCAAGGCAGATATGGCAGTCGGATGTTACAGAATTTGCATCCTTTGGGCGACTGAAGTATTTACATGTTACTGTGGATACCTGCTCGAAGGCTCTCTGGGCGACCCCTGCCACTTCCACAAACGCCAAGTCGGCCTGCAAACATTGGGCTCAGGCAATTGCCATCCTAGGAAAGGCTGACATCAGAAAGACAGATAACGCACCCGGGTATAAGAGTAACACCTGTAAAACCTTTTTCCAGCAATGGGGAATAACCCATCAAACGGGTATCCCTTCTAATTCCGGTGGTCAGGCCATTATCGAGCGTCACCATCGAAATTTAAAACAATTATTGTTTGCTTTGAAAAAAGAGGGGGAGAAGGGTCCCTACGAATTAATCAGCAAAGCATGCTATGTCTTAAATTGGCTTAACCCTCGAAATGATGATAACATACCTATTTTCACCCATTTTTCTAAAAACTCAGCTGATCTTTCAGGAAAAAAGGTGTAGGTAGAAGTTTTCTGGCCGCAGAAACAGATCAGGGAAGGTCCAGTTGAGTTAGTTACGCGGGGACGGGGTTATGCTTGTGTACTTGCAGGAGACGGAGCGACCTGGGTACCGGCCAAGTGGGTACGGCCGTGGTTGCGGAAGAAACAGAAAGAGTTGATGGACCAGGATGTCAGAATGGACCAGGCTCAGCTGGTTGGTGAGCATCTTGATAACGGTGACAGGCATAGTGCAGGGGAAATGGCAGACAGAAATTCAGCAGAGGGAGAACATTTGGGTCACCATAGCTAATCAGACAGGCCAAAATGCCTTCTGTCTCAGCTTGCAATGTCCAGGAGACCCTTTCCGCACTTGCTTGATAGGTGTCCCTGCTTGGCAACCTCAGGAATTCAAGGGGTATGTAGCTAATTTTGCTCTGCTTAATGATACTCTATTAAATACCACTGTGTGCCCTTACCAATTAGGGCGAATGGCAAAACAGTTAGACGGGTGCTGGCAGTGTGAAATCATCAAAAGTCTGAATGGCACTCTGACTTCCCCGCCGGAGGAATTAGACTTGTTGGGAAGTTTAAATGCCACAAATACCACCTGAAATGGTGGATGGGCTAGTTTTGAACTGCATAGCGAAGGCACACTTGAAGAAAGTACATCGCAATGGGCGACGGTTAACTTGGGGCTGAAAATTAATGATGTTTATCTTCACACATATACCCAATGTAATTTAACAAGCTTCTCTGCAAAACGGCTACCACCAGGAGTGTTTTTAATATGCGGAGATCGGGCGTGGAACGGAATACCATCCGGTCCACAAGGAGGTCCATGTTACCTGGGGAAACTGAGCTTATTTCATCCTAATATATACCAAGTGATGACCTTTGTATCCAAAAGGAAAAAAGGATCGGTACATGAGTTAGATTGTACAGAAGTCGGAGATCCAAAGTTTTGTTGTTAGTTTTATTGATATTGTTTTTATTATTGTTGCTGTTATTGTTTCTTATATTGTTCTGTTTTTATTGTTGTTTAAATATATATTCCTGTATCACTGTTTTAGTGTTGCGTATTTTATCCAAGTGATCTCAGGCACTAAAATCATCCCCACTGCAGGTGTGTGTGTGTAGGCCCAATATTCCAAACACTAGGGCCAAGTGAGGGTTACCAAAAGGTCCCTTTGGACTTCGCTTCACACGTGGCCCTAGGGATGCCACAGTCCCTTTTCCATCTTTTCCTTTTTCTGTTTCCATCTTTTGCTCTTTTCCTTTTCTTTTTCCTTCTCCTTTTTTATTTTCCTTCTTTTTCTTCTCTTTTTCTATTTCTTTTCCTTTTTTTTTCTTTTTTTCCTGTTTCTGGTCCTTTTTTTTGTATCTTTCTTTCTCTCTTTCTTTCCTTTTTTCTTTCTTTTCCTTTTCTTTCCTTTTATTTATTCTTTTTCTTTTCCCCTTCTTTCTTTTTCCCCATATTTCCTCTAATGTGTATCTATGGGAGAAAACTGCGGCTTTTTTCCACAGTTTTTCCACAGTGGCTTTTTTTGTGGGGGAGAAAACTGGGAGAAAAGGATCATAGGACATCACTGAGCCAAAGAGCATTCCCCACAGGCAGCAGGGACCGCAGCTCTGCTCCACACTCAGGTGCTCCCCTTCTAAATGCCTGCACTCAAGCAGTGCCAGGAGAGGACAAGCTCATCCTCAGCAGAGCAGGCATTGTTCTCTGGAAAGGAAGGGAGCTCCAAGGCCAGGCCTGCAAAGGAACAACGCTTCTTTTCCAGCAATGTGTATCCATTCCAATGCCAGGCTGTGGAATTTATTGCTCCTGTAGGGAATAAGTGTATGGTGCCTGACAAAACGGGAAGCAGCTGAGTGCGCCCAACAGCCTGGCTCATCGCGGCCAATGACCACCTGCAGGGACCAGCCCTCATGCACATGTTCGCCCCAGTCCTGCTTCACTGCTTTAGCCCTCTCCTCAGCTTCTCCCTAAGAAGATGCCCTGCTTCTGCTGCATCTCTGCATGGCTCTTGCTTCGGTAGAAAGGCCAAGAGGGCAGCCTCAGATCCTCAAGGAACCATGAGTGTCCAGAGCGGGGCATGATGTCCACTCCTTCCAGCAGGCTGAACACACAGATACACTGGGCCTTAATAGCAAAGCACCCGCAGCACCTGCCCTGCAGGACCACTGAGGCCAGGGGAAAGGAGGTGAGCAGCTTTGGCCCAAAAGGCCCTCTCCCAGGCACCCCAGGCACAAGAAAAGACACCCATCCATATGCTGATCTTCCACAGCTGCAAGGAGCAAGGGCCTCCTTTGGCCCCTTTGCCATATGCAGCAAGCCAGCAGGGCTGCATCTTCCCAAGCAAGGCCACTGCAGCCCTGAACGGACCACAACGGGCACCGCGCTCGCACCCGGCACCAAGCAGGCCTGACGCACAGTGCGAGCAGTGACCTCTGTGCTCACACACCTCCTGCTCAGCAAGCATTTGCACCTGGCTCCTCACACCACCTGCCCCAAGGGAAAGAGCCCATGCTGAGAGAGTTCACCTCCCACAAAATACAAATCTCACAGCTGAAAACATTAGCCACTGCATGCCTAGCAAAGCCCCCAAATAGTGTCTCTTCTTCCTTTTATCCCTCCCCAGCACAGGCACCACGGCTGCATTTCCCTTAGCAGCATTTCCCTACTAAAAAGCTGTCCCCAACACCCACACATTCCACATAAAATCTCTGTCAACAATATACTTTTCTCCTCATGCCTAGAGTAATCCACCTGCCCTACTCAACTTCCTCTCCCCAACAATACATATGGAATGGGCAAGCAAAAAGGCACATATGGACACTGATGCAGCAAGAACATATGCTGGAGTTTGCATGCACTTTTCAAGGACTGCTCAAATAGGGAACTGAAAAGTCTTGCAGAGGCACCCACTGGCAGTGCACACTCCACTCACTCATGTTGCAAGGAGCAGAGAATCTTACGCAACTTGCCTGCGGATTCTGGAAGGATCACCTTATGAGCATGACCGTATCACGGCTGTGTCTTCTTCCACCTAATTGTATAAATGACAGGGCCTAGCAGTGATAAGTGGAGCAGGGATCGGGAATGACACCTGACCAACACTTACGGCTGGACCGTGAGAATCCCTCACCTCCCGTTAACCTGGCACCCTGCACTAAGGAAACTCCTTGCAAGGATGAGAATCCCCTCAACGTTCACGAAGAAATGTCCCAGAATTTACCAGCTACAAGTAGTGCTTCCCTCACGTATGATGCTAGCAATTCTGTGTACGAGATGTGGGAAAGCCTCAGGGCATCCTGAAAATGTGTCAAATTAGATTCATATACCAAGGACAATTAAAAATCAACCTGTTATTAATCCCTAAGAATAAGGACCTTCCTTCACCTGACCTGTACACGTGTCCCAGGGGATACGCAAAGGGGAAGAAGCCCCAGCCCACCATGGGGCAGCTCTCAACTCTCCGGGTGCTGCACACAACGTGTCCCCACAGTGCCCAAGCCACAGGCAAAGGGAAGCTGTCGCGCCCCAGGGACACGGGGTCTGGAGATGCAGGGACAAACTCCCCAAGCCCCTGGGGGACACAGGGCCCCGCAGGGCTGGGACAGGCTCAGGGACCGCGTCACAGGGTCAGTGTCCCTGGAGGCAGCTGGTGCAGAAATGGGCTGCTGCCAGGAAGGGCCCCGTGCTGGGGACCACGGTGGAGGCTGCTCTGTCCCTCTGCTGTCTGCAGGGCCATCTGCCAGCTGCTCATGGTGACAATTTTGTGCCATGGGAGAAGAGGCCTTACAGCCTGACAAAACCCCACCGCTGCCCTTCCAACATCGCTGCTGCCCTGAGTGCCCACGGAGCCCTCCCCGGTCACACAGTCACGCAGTGCTTGACGTTGGAAGGGACCTCTCGACATCATCAGTCCAAGCCGCCCCTGCACAAGCAGGGAACCCTACAGCGTGTTGCACAGGATCACACTCAGGAGGGTTTGGAAGATCTCTAAAGAAGGAGCCTGCATAACCTCGCTGAACACCCGCTTCCAGTGCTCCGTCACCCTAACAGGCAAAAAGCTCTTCCTCGTATGCACATTGAAAGTGTGTTGCAATTTGTACACATTGAAACTGTGTTGCAATTTGCACCCTCTAGCCCTTGGGCTGTTGCTGGGCTCCACCAAGAAGAGTTTGGCCCTGTCCTTTTTACATCCTCGCCTCAGCTCCTTGTACCTCTTGATAAGTTTCCCTGTCACTCTTGTCTTCCCCAGGATAAACAGGCCCAGCTTGCTTACTCTTTCCTCATAAGATAGATGCTCCAGTTCCTTCATCATCTTTGTGGCAATAAGCTGGTCACTTTCTGCAAGTTCCACAGCCCTCTTGTCCTGTGGAGCCCACAATATTTCTGCCCATAAGAGTTCAGGTGTGGCCTGAGCAGAGCTGAGGAGAGGGGCACGATCAGCCCCCTCCATCTGCTGCCAACACTCCTCCTCATGCAGGCCAGCATCCCTCTGGCCATCCTTGACACAAGGGCACATTGCTGCCTCCTGCTTGACCTGTTGTCAAGCAGACCTCCCAAACCCCTCTCCACAGAGCTGCTTTCCAGCAGCTCCACCCCTAATCTGTACTGGAGCCTCAAGGTATTTCCTCCCCCAGTGCAGGACCCTGCACTTGCCTTTCTTCAGTCTCAGGAGGTTCCTCTCTGCCCAACTCTCCTGCCTCTGCAGCTCCCTCTCAAAGGCAGCGCAGCTCTCTGGAGTGTCGGCCACTGCAGCCAGCTTTGTCTCATGTGCACACTTGCTGAGAGGGCACTCTGTCACCTCCTGCAAGGCACTGAGCAAATAGGTGAATAGCACCGGACCCAGTACTGACCCCCTGGGGAACACCACTAGCCACAGGCCTCCAACTAGACTCAGCACCGATTAGAACAACCCTCTGAGCTCTGCAATGCACACAGTTCTCCAGCCACACACTGTCCACTCATCTGAAGCACACTTGCTGATCTTCCCGAGGAGGGTTAGGGGCAACCATGGGAATGAGCAGCTTCCTTTAAAGCCCTGCTTTTCCATGCCTGTATTCCTGCCTGCTCAGATATCAGCAGCTCCTCCAGCACTGGGGAGATCTCCTGCTCCGTCCACCTTACCTTGATCTGAGGGCTGGCAACTCAGCTCCTTTAGCAAGCTCCGCTCAGATTTGGACATGCATGCAGAGACCTTTGTCAGTGATGCTCTGGAAAGTCTGCAGAAGGATTTGGAACAGCAACATCCACTCTTCCAAGGCAAGAGCCTTACAAAACAGCTCAGCAGAAAGCACTGTGGAGAGGGTGCTAGTGCAGCAGCCGGGAGAGCAGCCTGGCCGGCCTCTGACTGCAGCAGCTTCAGCAGAGAACTGTGCAAGTCGGGTGGCAAAAGAGCCCATCCCCAGGGAAGGGAGCAATGCGAGGCAGGACAATGGAAGGCCAGAAGGAAGGACAACTCCTCTGGGAGAATCCAAGCTGAGTAAGTCAAGAACAAAGCTCCCATCTATCATCCTGCCAGGAACGCTCAGACTTTCAGAGCATGGAGAGTAGGTGAAGAAGCAGCAGGGGAAGATTCAGCTCACCTGTTCCTATCCATGCGGCAAAGATCTGAGTAAGATGGGCAGGGCACACCCGAAGGCGTGCAGGAGCCCCTCCATTCACCCCAACCACCTGCAAACAGACCTTGTACTGCAGTGTTGAAAAATGACTCTGAATGGAGGCCGTGGAGCAGGAGAGACCCCTTCCCTTCAGGAGTCAGCAGGATTCCAGGCAGCCTGTCCCTTCAAGCAGCTGCAAAGCACCTTTCCAGAGAGGACTGTCCAAGTGGACCCTGGTGGCCCAGCCATGAGGCAGATGAGCCGCAGCTTCTGTGCAAGCAGCCTGCGTGGGGCAAGGGCTTCCCAGCACCTTTCCTGCCGACGGGGGCGCTGCGCACGCCTGGGCTCTGCAGGCGTCACGCGCGCAGGCAAGGGGGCTCCCAGCCCTTGCCCTCACAGCCACGGGGCTGAGCTCGCTGCCCAGCCCTCTGCTCGTGCCTCCCTGCAGGGAACACTGCTCTGCTTCGCACTTCCCCTCCAGCATTCCCAGGGCAGCAGACAAATGCCTGCCACCAATTCCCCGTGCCACCAGCCCTGCGGCTGCTTGGGAGCCACCCAGAGCCCTCCGCGCACCTCTGGCGTCAGCCCCTTCCCAGCAGCTGCGCTCTGCCTCGCAGGGGCACTGCGGCATGCCAGCAAGCAAGCTTGGCCAGCACCAAGATGCTCCTTTGGGCTGCAGCACTTTGGTGGCAGGGGTTGCACTGCTTGCTTTTGGAGGGTTTCCATCAATGGGAGGGCTACACCTGGCTGCACCTTGCCCAAAGGCACCTAGCGTGTCCTTTCCCAAAGGCTGGGAATTCACCTCTGTTAGGAAGTGACTCTTTTACCCCAGTGCTGGGCAGAGATGCAGCAGCTGCAGGTCCCTGCTGCGGCTGAGGGCACATTTGTGCCTGCTCTGCCCTCTGCAGCCCTAGGAAGCCGTGGCAGGGCAACCAGTGCAGGTGCCGCACCAAGGCTGCTCTCAGCCACAGCACATGGCGCCTGCAAGGTGCGCGGCAGGACAAGAGAAGGAGCCCAGCAGCGCACCTGGGGCTCCCAGGACACCACCAACTCACAAGGGCTCTGCTGAGGACATGCACACCTGGCCCCGGGGCACAACGGCCCTTTGCGCTCATTGCGCTACCAAGGAACACGTCTCAACCATGGAAAACAAAACTTTCTCTAGTTCGTGGGGCTGTAAGGGCAGGAGTGGAGCAGGGAAGAAAGAGCAAGGCGTTCAAGGCTGCTTGCAGGGGTGGAAGCAGAGCCCCAAGTGGAGCCCGGCCTCTGGGCAGGCAGCCGCCAGCAGCACCATGGGGCTGCGTGAGGAGACCTCCTTGGCACCCAGCAAGCCCAAGGCCACGCACTGCTCTCTTTCGCCAGGCTCAGCAGTGCCAGGGGGAGTCCAGCACACGCAGACCCTTCCTCACGGCAGCCCCCCTGGCCCCTGTTGCTGCCCTCCTCCCCCCACGCAGCAGTGGAACATCCCAGAGGGGCAGTAATCGCCACGGGAACACGGATGCTTCCCAGGGCTGCGCCTCACAGTGGCCCCAGTGCTGGCCACGCAGCAGCAAGGCCAGGTGAGCAGCAGGGCCGCGCAGCACCAGGGGCCACCCGTGGTGCCCACAAGATGCAGGGGAGCTGCGGGGCTGCAGGGCAGCCTGCGCGATGCCTCCCAGGGGAGGCCACAAAGCCACCGCGTGACACTTGGTGCTCATGGCTGCAAATGTAAAAAATTCCATTCTGTTGCAGACTCAGGACATTGAAAAAAAATGAATAAATGTGAAGTCGAAGAAATGGAATGGGAGAGCTCAGTGCAGGTACTGTGCGTGCAGGCAGAGGCTGCGCGGGGACGGCTGGCGCTTGGCTCTGCGAGAGCAGCCGCAGGGCTGGTGGCAGAGGTGGCAGGGAGCTCTGGCAGGCCTGGGTGCTGGGGCAGAGCTGTGCCAGGGCCAGGAGTGGCCAAGGCCTCGGGGGCTGCTGCCTGAGCCTGGCGCCCTGGCTCTGTGCACCGCCTGCCCCGCGCACGCAGGGGACACGAGGCCCCGCGCACAGGGCCAGCGCTGCCGCCATGACCGTCCCCACAAGCTCTCCTGCTCTCTTCCAGACTCCCGGCATTCAAGGCCTGGTTATCTTGGACAAAGAGGAGCCTATGGAGTGGGAGATCTCCAGCTGTGCCCTACAGGTATTGCCGCTGCTTCCGGCTGCATGAGGAGAACTGGGGCTGGGCCTGGCCCCTTCCTGGTCTCCTGTTTTCCAATGCAGGAAGAGAGGTCCTGGGGCCAGAGTCCTTCGGATGTGAGAACTGTCCTGCATACACCTCCCTTTCTCTTGCAGACTCCTGTCATGAAAGGGGGGCTTTCAGAGAATGCGCCAGAGCCCATGGAATGGCTGAGCTATGGCAGCAGCCAGGTACAACCCCCGCAGCTGCTAGACGCTCTTATCCTTCCTCTTCCACATGCACTGTTCCCATCAATGTCTCCTGCTCTCTTCCAGATGATGGGGAGCAGTGGCCTGGGCAGCTACAGCCAGGAGGAGCCCATGGATTGGGAGAGCTCCAGCTGAATCCCCCAGGTATGGCCCCTGCTGCCGGCTGCACGGGCAGAGCTGGGGCTGTGCCCGGCCCCTTGGCGCTGCTCCGCGCTGCCTTTGGGGAGCAGCCGCGCGGGAGCCTGGCCCAGGTGTGCGGGCGCTCTGGCGGGCCGCGGCGCCGGGGCAGAGCTGCACAGGGCGCAGGAGCGCCCAAGGCCTGGGCACCTGCTGCCTCAGCCCCTCTGCCAGCTTCTTGAGGGATCTGGGTGTCCCATGGGTGCCCCAGAGTGCAGGTGGGGGTGCCAAGAAGTCTGGGCCAGACCAAGGGTTCCCCAAGGTGCAATGGGGGTATCTCAGCGGGTCTGTGGTGTTCCCAGGCTGCTCCAGGGTGCAGGCAGGGTGGTCCCAAGGCATCTGGGGCTCCAGTGATTACCCTGGGGTGCAGCAAAGGGACCCCAATGGGTCTGCGGGGGATCCCATTAGTGCCCTGTGGTGCAGCTGGGGGTTCCAGTGGGTCTGGAAAGCTGCCAGGGGCTCCTGGGGCAGGAGGGAAACTCCACAGAGTGGCTGGGGCTCCAGGGGGAAGGGGGTCCTGCCCCCCTGCACTGCTGGGTGCCTCCTGGTGACACCGAGCCCGGCACAGGGCTCCCCGCGGGTGCTGCGCTCCAAGGAGCTGGAGGGGGCCGTGGGGCCCAGCGCCCCCCCCCGTGCCGGAGCTGCAGCTGCAGACGGGGCCCGCGGCCCCGCGAGCCCCCGCACAGGTGCCCCCGCGCGCGGCGCCCCTCGCCCTGCGGCCCCCGGCACCCATTGCCCCTGGGGCGCTGCCACCGGCACCTGCCACCCTGGGGGTCCCAGCATGAGGAGCCCTTGCTGGAGGGTCCCCAGCACGAGAAGCCCTCGCTGGGGGGACACCTGCATCAGGAGCCCTCACTGCGGGGCCACCAGCACCAGGAGCCCTCGCTGCTGGGTCCCAACCAGCAGGACCTGTCACCTTCGGGCCCTCAACCCCAGGACCCCTCACTCAGGGACACTTCCCACCTGGGCACCTCAACCCTGGGCTCCCGACCCCAGACTCCTTCATCCCTAAAACTTCAGACCATGTTTCCATCGTTATAGGACCCCCACCCACAAGACCCCCCACCCACGGCCAATGGCCCAGGGACAGTTCACCCATGGGAAGAAGTCTGCAGGATCCCTCATCCGCCTGCTCTGACCATCAGGCTGCTTCAGTCTCAGGGCTAGGTCCAGAGGACCCTTCATCCATGGGACCAGCCCCCCCAGGACCACTTCACCCATGGACCCCCATTCCCAGGACCCCATCGACCCCCACCTATGGAACCCATCACCCATGAGCCCTGGTATACTGGACCCTTATTTCCAGACCCCCCCCCCCAGCTCCTTCCCCCATGAATCCCCAACTCTCAGACCTGTCACCTGTCGGCCCTGCTTCCCTGCACCCTTCTTCCATAGTGCCCCCTGCCCTGGACCCTTCACCCATGGGCCCCCACTGCCAGCAACCATCCCCCATGGACCCCAGACCCAAGGCCCCACAACTGGTGTCCCCCAACCTGCAGGACCCGTCTCCTGTGGGCGCAAAATGGCAGCACCCATCACCAAGGGTTCCCCCCATCAGCAGCCCTACCTTCATCAGTAGCCCTGGACCCTTCATCAGTAGGTCCCCCTACCCTGGGTCCTTTACCCATGGACCTCCACATCCTGAACACTTTGCCCATGGGCCCCACTTCCCTGGACTCTTTATCCGTGGGCCCCGCTTCCCTAGACCCTTTACCCATGGGCCCTGCTTCCCTGGACCCTTTATTCGTGGGCCCCCACCTCCCGGCCCCTTCTCCCATGGGCCCCCATCTCCCGAGCAGTTTCCCCGTGGGTCCCAGCTCCCCAGACCGTTCTTCCATAGGGGCCCAAGCCCCTGAACACTGCAGCCAGGGGCTCCCCATCTGCTCGGGTCCACCCCCTCCAGGAGCGACCACCCATGGGCTCCCACTTGCAGAACAGTTCACCTGGGGGTCCTTGTCCTCAGTGCCCATCCCCCTGCTAGCACAGTTCATCCATAGGCCCTATGAACCATCCCACTTGTACCCCCACTCTCAGGACCGTTGACCCTTAGGTTCCCTTTCCTCAGCGTGATCCTTCCCACAGCAGCCGAAGGGCCCTGTTGCCAGGAGCCATTTCATATACAATGCCATTTCATAGAATGCTTAAGGTTGCAAGGGACCTCTAGAGGTCATCTAGTCCAACCCCCCTGCACACGCAGGGTCACCTAGAGCACGTGGCACAGGACTGTGTCCAAGCGGGTTTGAAGATCTCCAGAGAAGGAGACTCCACAACCTCTCTGGGCAACCGGTTCCAGAGCTATGGCACCCTCACTGTTAAGAAAATTGTTCCTTAAGTTCCTGTAGAACTTTTGGTGCTTCAGTTTCCGGTCGCTCCCTCTAGTTCTGTCGGTGGCCACCAGTGAAAAGAGGCCAGCACCATCCTCCTCACTGCCTCCCTTGAGGTACTGACAGACACTGCTCAGATCCCCTCTCAGCCTTCTCTTCTCCAGGCTGAACAGGCCCAGCTCCCTCAGCCTCTCCTCATAGGGCAGATGTTCCAGGCCCCTGATCATCCTCGTAGCCCTGCGCTGGACTCTCTCCAGCAGATCCATATCCCTCTTGTCCTGTGGGGCCCAGAACTGGACACAATACTCCAGATGTGGCCTCACCAGGGCTGAGTACAGGGGCAAGATCATCTCCCTCAACCTGCTGGAGTTGCTCTTCTTAATGCACCCCAGGATCCCATTGGCCTTCTTGGCCACGAGGGCACACTGCTGCCTCATGGTCAACTTGTCGTCTGCCATGATGCCCAGGTCCTTCTCTGCAGAGCTGCTCTCCAGAAGGTCAGTCCCCAGCCTGTACTGGTGTCTGGGGTTATTCCTTGCAGTGGGGCTGCATGTGGCGCACGCGCACCCGGCATGCATCACGCGTGTCGCGTGCTCACCACGTCTGCATCTTGCAGGTGTTCAACGTGCGCCATGCATCCACTGCAGGTGTCTTACATACACGCTTTGCATGGGTTGTACACGTGTCACACACATGTTGCCCAAGGGTTCTGCACACATCACACGTGCGTTTTCCTTCTGTTGTGTGTTGCCCGTGCATTACCCACCGTTCTTCATGTGTTGTGCGTGTGTTGCACTGTTCACTAAGCAGCACAGAGCCCATCTCCGTGTCCGCTCTCTTTAATGTTTCTGCTTGCAGTGCTAAAAACATCTGTCCCCATGAAGAATCCTCACCAGATGTGATGGGGTAGAACTTAAAATCGCCAAACAAAGTAATTGTAATTGTAAAATTGTAAAAGGAATTGCTCCGCTGCGCCCCTGCGGCAGAGTCCAGCCCCGCCGGGGCAGCCAACACGCCCGGGGCCCCAACCTGCCCCGCACACAGGGCTCGGCTGCCCCCAGCCCCGCGACGCCCTGCACGGTCCTGCAAGATGGCGCCACCTGCGGCAGGGGAGGGCGGAGCTGCAGGCAGGGCAGGAGGGCGCAGCGTTGCCATGGCAGCTGACAGCCAATGGCTGTGCTGGGCACGAGGAGGTCACTGCTGCCGCAGCCCCTGATAGGCCAGCTGCAGGGAGAGGGCGTGGCTGCTGCTTGGGCGGTCCCTGCTGCGGGCAGAGCTGATTGGGCAGCAGCAGGGCTGGCTCTGCCTGGTGACTGTGAGGTCACCGCTCCCGCAGCGCCTCATTGGGCAGCAGCCGGGCCCTGCGGGGCTCTGCGCTGCTGAGATCATCTCCGCGGAGCAGCTGCTGAGCCCGGGCTGGGCTCCTGGCGGGGAAGGGCTGCGGAGGCTATTGCTGCCCTGGAGGGCAGGGCCAGAGAGCTGGGTGGGACGGCGCTGTGACGTCATGTCTTTGTGAGCGCCTGATTGGCCGGCAGCAGGCAGGCAGGCGTGGGCGGTGAGTGGGGGCTCTCTGTGGTGAGAGGAGCTGAGAGGGCAGCAGTGGTTCCTGTGTGGGGAAGGGGTTTGAGGAAGCTGCTGTCTCTGAAGGCTACAGGCAGCATCAGGGATGTGGTGGGTTTGCACCTGTGAGGTCACCTCCACCTGAGCAGCTGGTTCTAGGCTTTAGGGTTATGATTCAGTGGCACAGAGCCTAGCTGGAGGCCTGTAGCTAGCAGTGTCCCCCAGAGGTCCAGTTCTGTTCAGTTTATTCATTAATGACCTGCATGAAGGGACAGAGTGCAGCAGGTTTGCTGAGAATATAAAACTGGGAGGAGTGGTGATGCTTTGTAGGGCTGTGCAGCCATTGAGAGGGACTTGGACAGCCTGGAGAGCTGGATGTAGATGAACCTCATGAAGTTCAACACAGTCAAGAGAAGCACGTGGGGAGGAATAACTCCATGCACCAGGACAGGTGGGGGTTGACCTGCTGGAATTCAGCTGTGTGGAGAAGGATCTGGGCATCCTGGTGGCCAAGAAGTTGTCCGTGAGCCAGCATGTGCTGGCTCCTGTGGCAGAGAAGGCCAATGGTGTCCTGGCTGGAGAGGGGATCTTATCAGTGTTTATAATACCTTAAGAGAGGATGTTCAAAGGAGGAGGGCAGCTCGTGTCATCAGGGGCCCTCTCTGTAAGTCACTGCAATGGAGATGGCCTAGTCAAGCAGAGAAGAGTCCTGGAAAAGAGTCCCCTCCATTCAGCGCTGTTATCCAGAACTTGCTGACAAATCCTTCAGGAATGTCTCCAGATGGTACCAAAGGATGTGAATTATTTCCAGTGGGGCACGGGAGAAGCCACAGTTCTTGCAAGGAAAGCAGAAGGGTGGGACTGTAGGGTGGTCCTTGTTTTAAATGAGCTGCAAGACCACTTGAGTGGAGCTGTTGATCATCTTGCAGCTGAGCAGATCAAGTGGTTGCACAAATGCCTTTGACCATATTAATCAAAAGAGAGTGCATGTCTTCCCTGAGTGTGCCAGACCAGCGTGCATTGGGTAGGGGAAATGAGGACAAGGCTCAGCCCAACACAGGGTATAAAAACTGAAATGTATCAAAGAAATAAAAAAAGGGTCTGGAGCTGTATTCCTTTCTGGCAGCTGGGGATGCTCAGTGTGGTGGCAACGAGCGTGTTGTAAAGACAGGTTAATGGGAATTCCATTTGTACTGTCCCACACCTGAGTTCCCATCCAGCTGTGGGGCGGTCCCTGGCCAGCTCCATCCTCCTGCAGGTCTCCATATCCCAAGGGGGAGGAACAGGCCAGGCTTGCACGAACTCTCTTGTGCAGCAGAGCCCAGCAGGTCCTGCAGCCCAGCTGCCTGCGGAGCCCTGTGTGGGGCACAGCCTGGGGTGGGCAGGGACCGGCTCCTCGGCTGCCTCAGACCTGACCCCGCTGAGCAGCAGCCCCCATTTCCCTCCCTCCTTCCTTGTGCTCTGGATGTGCTGGCAGGAGGCCTCCGCGTTGCCCTCCCCTCCCCTCACTCTTTCCGGCTCCAGCCGAGCTCTGCATTTCCTCTCTCCATCCCTGCTTGCACAGAGCAGGTCTCGATGCTCCCCCGGGGCAGCCCGTCCCCTCCTGCCCTCTGTGCACTCCCACCCGGGCACCCTGAGCGCTGGTGCTGCTGCCAGGGCAGAGGTGGAGGATCCCCTGGAGCGGCTCCGCAGGGAGCTCCCAGGGAAAAGCTGTGCCCAGCCCCAGCACCAGCGTGGCAGAGGGGGCTGCCCTCTCCCACCCACTGTGGTGGTGCCAGACCCGCCTCAGCCCAATCCTGAATGGCTCCAGCACAGCCCCGGAGGAGCTGGAGCTGCCTTGGGCCTTGAGATCATCTGCCAGCAGGAGGATTTGACATGGGCACAGCAGCAGTGTTGAGGAGAGGAACAGACCCTGCAATCGCCTGTGTTGGCCAGGGCACTGGACAGGTGATGCCTCTGTAGCCAGATGGACTCTGTGTTGGGTGGATACCTGCTCAAGGGTAGGAGCAGCAGGGCCTTCTTGGGCTTCCAACGCAGAGTGAGCTTCCAGTGCTTCTGGATCTGTGGCTAAGGAATAAGAAACTGTGGAGCTACAGAGGAAATGGTGGCGGGTAGGGAACCGTGGAGTTTTCCAGTCCAACCTCCTACACAGAGCAGGGCTGGTTGGAGCCTTCCAGTGTTATCTGGCCACTGCTGGACTCCACCTGACCCCCATTACCATCCACAAACCTGCTCTGCTCTTCTTGTTTGAGCACTGGAGGATGGCATCTTCTGTCCATAGATCCCAGCACTATTGGCCCTGCCTGCATCCTGGGCATTGTAAGCTCAGACAAATGTGGCTGCTCTTGCTTCATGCACATAAGACTCTGCATGCAGCCTTCCTGGGTAGGCTGCCTGAATCTGAAGCTCTCCTCACACCTTTAAATTGTTTGTCAGGAAATTTTCTGCCCTGTACATACAGACAGCTTTGATATCTAGAGCCTTTTCTGGGACCTGCTCAGTTCCAGCTTCCCTTGCCAAGACTTTCCAAACTATTAGGAGGGCTGAGTCGAGCTGGAGATGGGAAGTCATCTCTGCAGAATGGCGACAAGACCAGGTCAGGACCCAGCTCAGCCATGTCCACAGCATCAGTCGGGGCAATACCAATGTCACGGGCAGAAGCTCCCTGACAAGGGGCAGGAGGCCCCATAATGAGGTTGATGACTCCCTGTCTCCCTAGCTCTTGTGCCCAGCAGGTCCCCTTCCTGTCTGCCTGCAGTCCCTCCATACCCACCGTGCTGCCCAGCACTGCATGTGACCTGACCCTTCAGTTCCTCCAACAACTGCTGCTTGTCACGGTGGGAGACAGGCTCAGTTGAAATTGAACATGGCTAAGAGTCGGATTTACATGAGAGATTCTTCAGGACAAATGGCACAAAACAGAAAATTTATTTTCCTTTGCAGGAATGTAACAGAACAAAAGTAAGAAATAAATCAAAAAACAACACGTGTCCTGGATGCCAAAGCTCCCAGTACAGATATTGCTGATGTTAGAACAATTGATTGAGTTTCCTAATGGCATCCTTGAGCTCTTTATTTCTCATGCTGTAGATGAGGGGGTTCACTACTGGAGGCACCACCGAGTACAGAACAGCCAGCACCAGATCTAGAGTTGGAGAGGAGATGGAGGAGGGCTTCAGGTAGGCAAATGCACCTGTGCTGAGAAACAGGGAGACCACGGCCAGGTGCGGGAGGCACATGGAAAAGGCTTTGTGCCGGCCCTGCTCAGAGGGGATTCTCAGCACAGCTCTGAAGATCTGCACATAGGACACCACAATGAAAACAAAACACCCAAAGACTAAACAGACACTAACCACAAGAAACCCAACTTCCCTGAGGTAGGAGTGTGAGCAGGAGAGCTTGAGGATGTGGGGGATCTCACAGAAGAACTGCTCCACCACATTGCCTTGGCAGAATGGAAGGGAAAATGTGTTCCCAGTGTGCAGGAGAGCAATGAGAAAGCCACTGGCCCAGGCAGCTGCTGCCATTTTGACACAAACTCTGCTGCCCAGGAGGGTCCCGTAATGCAGGGGTCTGCAGATGGCAACATAGCGATCATAGGCCATGACTGTGAGGAGATAATACTCCGCTGATACGAAGAAAAGGAAAAAGCAGACCTGCCCAGCACATTCCAAGTATGAAATGACCCTCATGTTCCACAGAGAATTGTGCATGGATTTGGGGACAGTGGTGGAGATGCAGCCAAGGTCGAGGAGGGAGAGGTTGAGGAGGAAGAAGTACATGGGGGTGTGGAGGCGGTGGTCGCAGGCTACGGCTGTGATGATGAGGCTGTTGGCCAGGAGGGCAGCCAGGTAGATGGCCAGGAAGAGCGAGAAGTGCAAGAGCTGCAGCTCCCGTGTGTCTGCGAATGGCAGGAGGAGGAACTCGTTGAGGGAGCTGCTGTTGGACATCTGTTCTATCGGGCTCAGGAAAACTGTGTAGGGAAAAAAGGCAATAATAGCTTAGAAGAATTTTCTCTGAAATAAACTTTCCATTTTTCATTTGAATGCTTCTCAAGCCCTGTTCCAACTCTCAGTAATTTCTTCTTCTCACTATCACCTTCAGTCAGCTCCTCAGTCTCTTCTCCAGCTGAGTGTTCTGGGAGGAGCCAGAGCCTGATTTACTCTATGTCAATGTGTATAAAGGACTAGTTCTTGATATCTCTGCTTTTGGGAGTTGATGTCACAGGACATCCACCTTTAATATAAAGGGTCTTTTCATATTCCACACATACTTCCAAGGAGTTTGGGGTGCAGCAGGGGGTTTTAGCATTCTGTTTTAGAATTACTTATGTTGGAAATTTTTAGATTCTGTCACCATATCTGGTCAGGTTCTTTACATGTCTTTCTTGACATGCAAATACAAACAGCTGTCTTTATTGCTGCAAGCAGGAACATAAAGCAGACTGGAGAGGGAAATGGGCTCTCTGCTGCTTAGGGAACAGTGAGGAGTGCTGTTGAGTCCATGTGCCTTGTTCCTGCAGAAAAAACCTGGACTCTGTTGAGATCATAGAAGACTGTTTCAAAGCACTCATTTAGCTTTGCTCTCCCTCCAAGGTTAAGGTGGATACGTGATGGAGAGAACAGGACACTGCTCCTGACATGGCAAAGACTCTGTGCACTGAATCCTCTTCTGGAGGGCACCTCACAAACCCAGCAGGACAACAGAGACAGTCATGTGTCCTGACAGTCACAGGGTCTCCTAAAGGAAGAGTCAACCCCTTTGCAGCCCTTCCAATCACGCTGCCCAGCACCCTGGGCATATTGTCCCTCTTCAGACACCTCCATGGCAGGACCTCAGGGTGAGTATCTGAATTTGTAGCTGAAGCCCCAACTGACTGCCAGGACAAGAGCAGAAAGGAGAGGCAGGGAAATGAGGAGAAACACTGTGACTGCTGCCAAGGGAGGACAGAGAGACAGAGCAGCACCGTCCCTAGGTTGCACCTCCCAGACAGTGTGGACTTCCAGGGCAGTGGTTCTCAGACCCTGTGCCTTGAAGTGAGAAATGGGCATGTGGCAGGAGAGAGGCAGCTCTGCTCTTCTGGAAATCTGACTGCAGAGGAGGTCAGAAATGGCCTGGAGCCCTTCCCCTTGAGAGCAGAGTGAGACTAAGCACAATGAGAATGAGGAGAGCTGCAGAGGGGATATTGCTGCTGCCTGCAGGTGAAAAGGCAGTTGGAGGAATATTCTGGGGTCCTCACAGACCTATTGATCCCTCAGAGCAGCACTGCAGAACTCTCCTTCAGGCATCTAAAGCTAAAATGTCCCATTCATTTGCTGCCTTGTCAAGGATACAAAACAAAATCCTAGCCTCTGGATATTCCCTTCCCTTTCATAGAAGCTTCCCAAGAGTGTCCTCTTGAAAAGCCCCTTCCAGGTATGTTGTGTGGGTGAGGCTGAGCTGTGAGCAGCCCTGACCCCACACAGCAGCCTCTCAGCAGGAGAATGAACCTGCCCAGGGGGGATCTCTCCTCCCACCCAGAGCTTCTCCCTGCAGCGCCCTGGCAGGCTGAGTGCTGGTCCTCACAGAATCACTGCCCCGGGCACACAGCACCCTGGGGCGCATGGACACTGCTCTGAAGAACAGTGCTCTGAAGAACCGATGTGCCCACATTGCCTTCACTGTCTTGCACCAGCTCCCGAAGAAGCAGCCGTGATGCCCTGACCTTGTGATGCTGGGACAGGGAATTTCTGTTCTGAAGCATCTCCTCGTATGCAAAGTAGAAGCAGGGAGAACAATCCTCAAAAAAAAAAAAAAAAAAGTCATCAGCTGGGAGGGATGCTGCAGACCCCTCCAGAAAACTCTGTAGAATTACCCTGCAGCCGGTGACATACCTTGTCAAAGTTTGCTCCCACCATGAGCTCTGCTCTGTCCTCCCACTCCACGCTGCCTTTCACCTCTCTCTTCTCTCCTGTCCGCAGCAGCAGGCAGTGCCCGCAGCCCTGCTGCTCTTGGCACAGGAGCTGCTCCTGCACTCAGCTGTCTCTGGCAGTGCTGACAGGTTGCCACGAGCTGCAGCCCAGCTGAATTCATGAATTGCTCTGTCCCTTGGGATTCCTCCCTCTGGGATATGTTCCATCAAGTAGAGTAACCTGTTTTCCTTCTCTAAAGAGTACAGGGATACAGATTCCAACATTGCAGTTTATTTCATCAGATAATGATTATCTACCAAAGTTAGAAATGTCCCACGAGAAGTCCTGATTCACTTCTCTTAACTAGGCAGGACACCCAGACAGGGATAAGAAGGGAGCTTGTTGATACATGGTGCATATATGATTCAGATGATTTATTCAGATGACTAATTGGGGCTCCACATGTCCGTTCAGAAACGCCAGGTTTGGAGAAGGACTCAGCTAACTCATGAACTCCACAAATACAGGGCAGGTGGGATTCCCCTTTACCAGGCTAAGCATGCACATGGTCTGCTTGCAAGCTCCTGGCCTAAAGGTCCTAATGGAATCACTGGAGATAGAGCTTCAGTGCGAGTCCAGGCCAGGAATTTCCTTGGTCATCTCTAATGACCCTGGATGCCTTCTATCCTGCTAGAGCACCACTCACAATAAAGCTGAGGGACAGGCAGATCCCTACAGCTCAAAAAGCTGATCTATTCCAGTGGAGACCATTTATAGAATCACAGAATGGTTGAGGGTGGAAGGACCTTCGCAGATGATCTAGTTCAATCCTCTTGATCAAGCAGTGTCACCTACAGCACATTGCGCAGGATCCTGTTCAGGCAGGTCTGGAATATCTGCAGAGAAGGTGACTCTCTGGGCAACCCATGCCAGCGCTCTGTCACCTTCACAGTCAAGATGCTTTTCCTCAAATTCAGGCAGAACTTCCTGTGCTTCAATTTGTGTCTGTTGCCTCTTGTGCCATCACTAGTCATCACTGAAAAGAGTCTGGGCCATCCTCTTCTGCTCTTGGCATCCTCCCTTCAGGTATTTGCACACCCTGATAAGATCCCTTCTCAACCTTCTTTTCTCCAGGCTAAAACAGGCCCAGGTCTCTCACCTTCTCCTCACAGGAGGGATGCTCCAGCTCCCTGATCAACTTTGTAGAGCTGTGCTGGGCTCTCTCCAGTAGCTTCATGTCCCTCTTGTGGTGGGGAGCCCAGCACTGGACACAGGACTCAAGGGGTGGTCTCCCCAGGACTTACTACAGAGGCAGGATCACCTCCCTTGACGTCCTGGCAAAAGTCTTCCTACTGCACACCAGGAGATCATGGACCCCCAGGTCCTTGTTTGCACAGCTGCTTTGCACCACTGTGTTCTTCAGGGAATCTTCTGCCTAGCAGGAACCTTTGGCCTCAGGGGTGCTCTGCCAGCAGTATGCAGGTCGGCAGAGAGGCTTCAAGGGGGCTTGAGTGAGAGAAGACAACTTTCTCTGGTTGCAAGGGACGTTTGGAGATCACCTAGTCAGATTATGGTCAAGTCAATGTTTGTAAGCACCTGGGAGGCCAGCAGCAGGCACATGGCACTGCTACTACTTGGCAGGGGGGTCACATTGTCTGTGCTCCTGACTGGACAGCACCAGGCATTAGCAGGTCCATCCATGTCTGTGAGGGTGACCGTGAGCTCTGCTCTTTGCTGAGTCCCGGGCAGGCCAGCAAGAGGCGCCTGGCTGGGCAGTTCCTTGGGAGGTCCTTGCGGCAGAGCAGCTGCGAGGCCAGCGCTGGCCCATGGCTGGGAACGGGCTCTGAGGCCGCTCCTGTCCCAGCAGCAGTGCGGCCGGCAGTGGGGTCTGGTGCAGACACGCGGGGAGGTCCCTTGTGTGCGCGGAGCTGCCGGGGCAGCAGCAGGCGCTGCCTGTGAGGCCAGGGGTGTCTCAGCAGTGGGCAGGGACACGGAGGCCATTGCGGGGACGCTGCCGGGAGGCCCCTGCTCTCTGCAGGGCTGGCTCTGTGCTGACGTGTGGGCGTCAGCTGGTGACGTCACTGCTGCCGCAGCCCCTGATAGGCCAGGCCGCGCAGCTGGTTGTGACGTCAGCAGCCCCTTCCTGGCCGGGGCGGCTCTGCCGAGGAACCTGGTGTCCCTGCAGCCCGCGGCGGCAGCAGCCCACGCTGGGCTGTGCGCGAGCGAGGTCCCCCTGCCCGAGGTGCTGCTGGGCCAGCAGGAGGCTCACGGCGGGTGCTGGCGCTGAGGTCGCTGCTGCCAGAGCAGTGAGGGGCCAGCAGCAGCGGCGGGGACGAGAGGGTTTGCTGAGGGTGCCCCGTGGAGGGGCTGACACCTGCAGAGCTCTGCAGCCCTGGAGAAAGGCGGCTCCTTAATCAAGAGGAGGGAGATGGAGCACTTAGCACCACGAATTTGTGCTGCTGTGAGCATGATCTTCTCCGTTGAACGTGTACAAGGAGTAGAGACTTGCAGTGAGCTACCAGTGGACCAGGGAGTCGAGCAAGATCTTTTAGGCTGCTAAATGAATCCAGTGTCTAAGTGAGCATGGTGTTACAAAAGCAGTGGCATTAGTAATTTATGATTGCCAGACTGTTTGTGCTGCAGTAAGTCCCTTCCCTGTCTGATGCGTGAGTGAAGAGTTCATGTAGACTCGGCTGAATTGCACTCTGAAGATGTGGTATTCGAAATGATGGGCACCGTCTCCAGCAGCAAGTTCACAGAATCACAGAGTGGTTAACATTGGAAGGGACCTCTAGAGATCATCTAGTCTAACGCCCCTCCTCAAGCAGGGACACCTAGAGCATGTGGTACAGAGTGGCATCTAGGCGGGTTTTGAAGATCTCCAGAGAAGGAGACTCCACAACCTCTCTGGGCAGCCTGTTCCAGGGCTCTGACACCCTCACAGTGAAGTTCTTCCTCACATTGAGATGGAACTTCCTGTGTTTCAACTTGCAGCCATTACCCCTTGTCCTGTCACTGGCCACCACCAAGAAGAGTTTGGCCCCATCCTCCCTACAGTCACCCCTAAGGTACTTATTTCTACATGTTGATCAGATCTCCTCTCAGTCTTCTCTTCTCCAGACAGGCCCAGCTCGCTTAGTCTTTCCTCATATGATAGATGCTCCAGTCCCTTAATCATCTTGGTCGCTTTATGCTGCACCCTCTCTGGAAGCTCAATGTCCCTCTCGTACTGCAGAGCCCAGAACTGCACACAATACTGCAGGTTAGGCCTCATCAGAGCTGAGGAGAGGGGGCAACATCTGCTGGCAACACTCCTCCTGATGCAGGCCAGGATGCCATTGACCTTCTTGCCCACAAGGACACATTGCTGACTCATGGTTAACTACTTGTCAACCAGGATTCCCAAATCCCTCTCTGCAGAGCTGCTTTCCAGCAGGTCAACCTCTAATCTATACTAGTTTCTGGGGTTATTCCTCCCGAGGTGCAATTGTCCTTGTAGTGATATGCTGGGCAATATTTCTAAATGCCTCTGCCTTTGCCTCTGGCTTTTTTTTTCTTCTCTACGTTGCCCTATTAGCCTGGAGATAAGTAAGGAGATCCCAATCTACCCAAGGCGTATATGCTGGTTTGAGTGCCCTGAGGTATCTGATAGTTTTAGTGAGTATCGGTATGACCCATCCTTATGCTTGGCAGGTCTGTCCTTAAAGACCTGCTGGCTTTCCTGAGCTCTGGTGTCCTTGAGAGCTGCCTCCCCCAGAATCCCTCACCAGTCCCCTGAACAGGCCAGGGAGTTGGCTCTTCTGAGGCCCAGTCTCTATTCTGCTGCTGTCCTTCTGCACTCCCCTCAGCATTAGGCACTCCAGATTCTCATGGTCACAGCAGGCAAGGCAGACACTGACTATCCCATCCCTGATCAGTTTGTCCTTGTTTGAAATGTCCAGATACCAGAAAGCATCGTCCTTATGAGCCCATCTGGCAGCTGTGCAAAAAAGTTCTCCCTAATGTCCTCCAGAAGCCTCCCAGACTGCTTGCACCCTGCAGTTGACCTTTCCAGGTCGTGATAGGGGGATTAAAATCCGTTCAACAAGAACCAGGGCCAGTGATCCACAGACCTTTTTTATACTGCCGAGAAATAGGAGAGCTCCCTCCTGAGATGCTCACCCACAAGCTCTCACTTCAAACCTTGCCTCTTCCAAGGAAGAGCTCCACACATCCAATCTGCTCCTTCACACAAAAGGTATCCTCCCTCATCTTCCATTGGTCATCATTCCAGTGATATTCCAGGCCTGTGACAGCCTGCACATCTTCACGTGCTCCTGCCTCTACTTCAGGCAGCCTACACTTGCATATATTTGGGCTATAGAGCTTCAGCTGTGGCACAGAGAACAGAATGGTCACAGAGAAACCTGTTACCAAGAGGCAAAGACACTGGGTGTGCAATGGCCCAGTTCCAAGCAGAGCCATGCCGTCATATATAGCAGGAACAATGCAATGGTGGAAGCAGCTTCCCACTAAGAAAGTGAATCCAGCAGTGTCCGAGGCCAGGAAGACGCAGAGCTGGGCCACTGAGAAACAGCAGGAAAGAGGGTTGCTGCCTGAGGTGACTCTGTGGCTATACTGGACCTATGACAGACTTCTTGCACAAATCTCGAGGAAGGAGAAGGTGCCCCTGATGATATCCATGGACCCTGACAGCCCGTGATCCAGCCACGCTGAGGTCCACATTAGCCCAGTCCCTGTTCATATAATGTGATGGAGTGAGCAGAAGTTGAGGGGAGGGGAGAAAGAAGAGGTTGAGAGTGTAAAGAATCTGAAGATACCTTGGTGTGATGTGCCTCTCATTTATGCAGCACACATGGATGTAGACGGAATGGACTTTCCCTACAGACAGTGCTGGATTTCATTTGTTTGGGTTCAGGATGGAACCCTAGGATTCTCTGGAGCACTTGCCCAGAAAGCGCTCCAAAGGGGATAGTTTCCCTGTAGGTCCAATCTGCTAAAGACATATGGTTGAGCTGGACAACCCAGGCATCTGACAAGGCTCTTCCAGCACTTTTCAATGCCATCAAATCAAGTGTCTGCACTGAATTACAAGAGCTGCTAGTTAATACTGGAATCTTCCTATGCCTCAGCTGGAGTGAGTGGGGCTCCAGTTGTGTTTGGCACCAGGAGGTCATTTCAGATAGCCAAGACAATTCCCCACCTGATCCTCACCTCATCCTCTAGGATGATGCAGGTCCCCCAGTTCCTGCATCAGAGCAAGCAGACACTGACACCACATCTGTGTGTGGCATATCTGCCTTGGACCACATCTGTATCTTCAACTGTCACCAGATATCTGTGTGTAAGAGACTGACTCTTCCATCTCCAATGATTATCAATGATTATCAATGATTATCAATGATTATCGATCTCCAATGATTATCCCAATGATTATAGTGGGAGCCTAGACAGAGCACACATGCACACCTGTGTGTCGTGCTCCCTTTGTTTTTGGCAAGGGGAATCCCACCGATGGCATCTGTGGATTTTACAGGAATAATCTGAATATCACTTCAGACCCAGGCCTGGGGGTCTGAATTCTGTAATGCCCACATTGATTAATCCTAATCAAAACCTGAACCACGTCTCAATGAGTTGGCTTTCATCCCATCTACGCGTCCCTTTCTGGTTGAGAGATGAAAATCATTCTTCCAGAGTGGGATATTCACAACTTTCATAGCTCCTCATCCTCTGATGAAATAAATTGCAATGTTGGAACTTCACTCATGAGAAAAGGAAACCAGATGATTATTTTAGTTTGCTTGAGGGGACACAAGGGACAGAGAAATTGGTGAGTTCAGCGGTTCCTCTGCTCCTGTGCGGGGCCAGGCTCCTGGGACGGAGGCAGCTCGTGGCAGCCTGGCAGCACTGCCCAGAGACAGCCGAGTGCAGGAGCAGCTCTTGTGCCAAGAGCAGCAGGGCTGCGGGCACTGCCTGCTGCTGCGGACAGCAGAGGAGAGAAGGCAGCGAGAGGGGAACGGCAGTTTGGGGCGGGAGCACAGAGCAGAGCTGTTGTGGGATCAACCTTCACAGCCCTTGACATGGTGAGTCTCTGTCTGCAGGGCAATGCTGCTGAGGTTCTTGGAGGGGGTGTCTGCATCCCAGCCAAACCATGGCTCATAGGATTTTTAATGGTCTCTCTCCTGGAGTAAGCAGGACATAGCAGGAGGAGGAGATGCGTCAGAGCAGGGATTCCCTGAGACATGGTCGGAGGATCAGGATATGCTTCTCTTGAGTATGCCACTTGAACACAGGGATGTAGGGCTGTGAAGGCAAGGAGTGCACCAAGGTCTGCGTGGGGCTGTGATTCAGAGCAGTGTCCCTGTACCTCATGGTGCTGTTTGCCCAGGGCAGTGACTCTGCCACCTGTGAGGGTCAGCACACAGCCTCTCCAGGGAGCTCCCTGTGGTGCTGTGGGGAGAAGCTTTGGGTGGTAAGAGAGATCCCTGACAGGGCAGGTTCTCTCTGCCTTTGAGAGGTGCTGCGTGGGTCAGGTTCTGCTCATAGCTCCAGGACATGTCTGAGGGGTCCTTTCAAGAGGAAAATCAAGAGAAGAGCTGCTTGAAGGAGAAGGAGCTTTCATTCAGGTCTCTGCACTTTCACTTTCCTCATTTTGACAGGGAGAATGAAGGAACAAGTTTTCTGTTTTGGCAATGAGCTGGGAGTAGTAAACCTTCACACTGAGAGATTAATAGGTCTGTGAGAAACCTCAGTGAGCTGCTTCATCCCCACTTTAGCCTAAAGGCAGCATCAGCATCTTCTTTGCAGCATCCTAGGACTTTATGTGACCTGCTCATTTCACCTGCAACCACAGAGCTGCCCCTGGACATTGCCACAGGTTTCTGTAGGGCAGAACTGAGCACTCAGAGGGTGACAGGGGATATTTGAGCAGTGACAGGGAGAAAACACTGGGACAGAGAAAGAGCTGCCAGCAGGGACAGCTCCAGGCAGCAGAGATGGGCAGGGAAGGAGAAGGAACTGCAGGGCAGGGGACTCTGGCTGAACTCTGCAGCTGGAGCTGTGGCAGAGGAGAGGGGCATCTCTTTGGTGCCTCCCCACCAAAGGGCTGAGAGGGGCAGTGCTGCAATGTCCCCCTCTGCAAGGTGCCATACCCTGCAGGTAAAGCGAAGGTTTTCCAGAATGCCTCTCTGTCCCTCTCCTTGCCTCCCTTGGCAACAGGGTCATGGTGTTACTCCTTAATCCTTCTCCTGTCCATGCTGCTCCTGTTCTTGCTCTCTGCTTCCTGTGGTTGGGAGCATTCAGCTGCAGTTCAGGCACCAAAGCTACAAGTAGTGGAAAAGAGGGATTTCCAAGGGAGTGAGGTCTCCACAGCCCCATTCTGTCCTGTGGAGCTCCGGGAAATGCAGTACAGGGAAATGAGTTGAGTCTCCCTTAAGGAAAGTCCATCTTAAATCCTGACAATCATTTGGCTGTTACCCTGCGGTGTCCTGCAGGCTGCCACCTGCCTTCCAGAAAGCCTCTGCTGTCTCATGGCATATCTGGTATCTCAGCGACCCATGGAGAACCTATGGAGATACTGATAGTATGGAAGTGATGGTAGGAGGCTGTAAATGAGCAGCAGAAAAGGGTCTTATGTGTTGTTTGCTAGAAGGGGAGTCTGGAGACCTCCCTTAGGTGAATGTAGAAAGGGTGAGAAGGTCAGAAATGGGCACTCTCAAAACACCACTCTGCTCTCAGCAGGGGATGCTCTCTTTTCAGACTAACATCATCCTCTAGCTAGAGGAGGCATGAGCCTCAGAGATCTGGGAATGAGACAAATAGATGAGAAAACTTTATTAATTTGTTTATTTTCCTTTTAAGAATGTCTCCTAACTTGTCACTGTTTTTTTCCTTGGTGAATTCCCCATATGTATGGGGAGGAAATGTCTAACAGCAGCGCCCTGAAAGAATTCCTGCTCCTGCCATTGGCAGACACGCGGCAGCTGCAGCTCTTGCACTTCTCGCTCTTCCTGGCCATCTACCTGGCTGCCCTCCTGGCCAACGGCCTCATCATCACAGCCGTAGCCTGTGACCACCGCCTCCACACCCCCATGTACTTCTTCCTCCTCAACCTTTCCCTCCTCGACTTTGGCTTAATCTCCACCACTGTCCCCAAATCCATGCACAATTCCCTGACGGACACCAGAGCCATTTCCTACTTGGGATGTGTTGGGCAGGTCTTAAGTTTTACTATTTTCATATCAGCTGAGTATTCTCTTCTCACAGTCATGGCCTACGACCGCTACGTTGCCATCTGCAGACCCCTGCACTACAGGACCCTCCTGGGCAGCAGAGCTTGTGTCAGAATGGCAGCAGCTGCCTGGGCTAGTGGCTTTCTCTATGGCACCCTGCACACTGGGAACACATTTTCCCTACCCCGCTGCCAAGGCAATGTGGTGGAGCAGTTCTTCTGTGAGATCCCCCACATCCTCAAGCTCTCCTGCTCACACTCCTACCTCAGAGAAGTTGTGCTTTTGGTGGTTAGTGTGTCTTTAGCCTTTGGGTGTTTCATTTTCATTGTGGTGTCCTACGTGCAGATCTTGGCTGCTGTGCTGAGGATCCCCTCTGAGCAGGGCCGGCACAAAGCCTTTTCCATGTGCCTCCCACACCTGGCCGTGGTCTCCCTGTTTCTCAGCACTGCAGTGTTTGCCTACCTGAAGCCCCCCTCCATCTCCTCCCCAGCTCTGGATTTGGTGCTGGCTGTTCTGTATTCAGTGGTGCCTCCAGCAGTGAACCCCCTCATCTACAGCATGAAGAACAAGGAGCTCAAGGATTCCATTAGGAAAGTGATTTCATGGACCTTTTTAAGCAGTGGTAATTTTTCCACATCTCTGCACAAATGACTCTTTCTGTATCCCGTAGCTCGATTGAACATTGTTTCTTCATGTTATTTTTATTATGGCTTTAACTAGTGATGATAACTGTTATCATGTTGCTACACAACTACTTGTATTCATTCCCCTTTTTACAGTGTCTGCTCTGTCTCACCTGATACTCCAAATTGTGTTCAGTGCTGGACAAGGACTGGCTCCCTAACAGTATCTCTGTAATAAAGTAATTTCTATCAGTACAGTGCGTGAAAGCTGGGCTTTTCCTCCACAGCTGGTTTCAAGAATAGGCCCAAGGACTTGCACCCCTCAAGGGCCTGCTGCACAGGATTCTCCATGGGTTCAGCAACACAGAGCTCAGGATCATGTAATGATCTTTTAGAGACCAAGGTGTTGAGGGTCACTCTCACACCAAGTGCCAGGGCCCTCCCCACAAGCCAGAGCAAACAACACCTCCACACAAAGTGAGGTCAACTCCCCTCTGCTGTTGTCTGCAGCAGAGCTTTATACCAGTGCACGTGGGCATGCGCTGAGGAGCAGCACTCATTGGCTACAGGCTCCCAGCTGATTGGTTCTCCTCCAGGTGCTTGGTTGCTAGGCGTCGGTCCAGTTCTCCACAAACTCCAGTTTCTTATATATTCTTACTAAGGCCCCAACATCTCCCCCTCTTTTTTCCAAAAAACAAAAATTAGCAATAAACATTGCAGCATTTACAAAAAACAAAGTAACATGGCTGTAATCCTCAGCATTTCCCCTCTTTTTTACAAAAAAAAAATGGCAATATCATGCATCAAATATTACAAATAAAAACAAAGTAACATAGTTGCAAACACAAGCATGATCATTCTGGTCACACTTTAATGTTTCATTTTTAAATTCCCAAGACAAAAGAAAATGGTCCCAAAGGAATACACAATTTCATTTTGCTTACAACCACAGAAATTCTTCTTGGAAAGGTAATTGTGCTCTTCATTTCAGCAACAGGAGAAGGAAAAAATCTTGCCCTTTGGAGCTGGGGAGGATGGGGGTCCAAGTTAGTATGGTCAGACTGGATATGCTATCATTTTTAGTTTTCAACCGCTGGAAAGTTCTTCCAGTCACAGAGTCTGCTGCTCTTTTCAGTTCCAGATCTTGAGGAAGCTGTCCCACAATCCTGTTGCCACTGCCATTCCATCATCAGTCACACCTAAGTAACTGACACAGTTATCATGACCAGCAAGGACACCTGCTCTATCAGCTTTCAGTGTATCCCAGACATTGTAGTTGAAGTCGTCATAACCAGCTAGGAGGAGACATAGCTGTCCCAGATCATAAGCTTGCCATCCTGGGAGGCACTGACTAGAAGCCTGGAATCAGTCCCCCACTGCATTGCATAAATTTTAACCAAGTGTCCCCAGAGTGTTCTTCTAGTACGCATTTGAATTCTCCCCACGGGGTCAATGTTGGCTGTGATCTGAGCCAAGGTGGCATTAGCACATGCTTTCCTAGCATCCCTGATTTGGTTTTTCAGTTGCTCGGCCTCCTGGCGTAACTGGTCAAGCTCACTCATTTTCCCATGCTAAAGTTGCACTTCACTGCCACCTCTGAGAGGACCACAAATCTGCTCTTCTGTCCGCTGCTCATTAACAGGCCCGGTTCGTCTGCCCGCCCTGGCCTGCTCCCGGCGACACTGCAGCTTGGGGGGGCGGGAGAAGGAGAAGAGGGTGGCGGTTGGGGGGGGGGGGGGGGGGGGGGTCGCTGGCTCTCAGCTCCTCCCCAGGGGACCAGTGCACATCAATTCTAATATGTGCACGTCAGTCTAATCACTGTGGATTTTGCCACAGAGAGGTTGACTCCTGTGCTTCCGCGGGTTGCGGCGGAGAGTTCACAGAGGCAGCCATCGTCTGGGGATACTTGTTCGCCGCGTCCCTCACAACGCGGCGGCTCCCGTTTCCCTGTATCGGCATGCCGTTCTTGTGGAACCGTGATCGGCACTCCGCTGCCTTATGCCCGAACCTTTGACATCTCGTACAGGTCCCATTAAATCCTCTCGGGGCCATACCTTCCATCCTGAATCTGTTAGGACACTTCCTCCTCATGTGTCCTAATCGACCACATAGGAAACATGTTCCATGAAATCTCTTGTCTCCCTTTCTAGACATTCTTTCTCCTTAAGGGAGGGAGTGCAGAGGACGGGGATGGTCTCTTTTCAGTGGTGGCCACTGATAGGACTAGAGGAAATGGCCGGAAACTGAAACATCAAAACCCGCTTGGATGCAGTCCTGTGCCACGTGCTTTAGGTGTCCCTGCGTATGCAGGGGGGTTGGACTAGATGATCTCTAGAGGTCCCTTCCAACCCTAAGCATTCTATGATTCTATGATTCTATGATTTAATTGCTGCGGCCAAAGCCACACCATGTATTTTTGCCTTTTGTTCTTCCTCCATCATTGGCGCTCAGGCACAGGTCTCTATCATTTGGACAATTGAAGCTCCTGGTGGCAAAGTAGCTAATAGTTGCTTGCAAGTTTGGTTTGCGTTTTGAACTGCTAAATCTTTTGCCAATATTGCTTTCATTTCAGAAGGCACATTAGGTGCCATATCCAGGGCTTCCTTCAGCCGATCAACAAAGTTGAAAAAAGACTCATTCGGCTTTTGTATTATTTTTGTGTATGGCAACTGTGGCGTTCCTATTTGTGGTAGTGCAAGAAAAGTGGCTAGCGCTGCATTTTTTGATTGCTGTAGTATCCTAGGGTGGAGCGCTGCCTGGGCCTCGGTTGCCCGGTAACGCCCATTCCCCATCAGTTGATCAAGGGTGGCAACCCTTAATGGATCATCCATACTGCGATTTAGATTCTCCAATTGTTTTTCCTCTAATCTTTCCTGCCATTTTGCTAACCAAAGCATATAAGCGGTAGAGGAAAGCAGGAGCTCCATTATCGCTCTGCTATCTGCAGGCACCATATGGGAATATTTAAACAGAGCAGAGACCTGATTTCTCACCAACTTATTGTCGTGCCCATACTGCATTACTGTTTTTTGTAAGCCTTGAACCAGTTTCCAATCGAGAGGTTCCCACCTGGGGCCCTGGGCTCCCGTTACTACAGGAGCTGCTAGTGGTGTTAATACAAATTCTCCTTGTAACTGAGCATTCTCTATGAGTCCTTTATACCGTGCTCCCGCATTAAATGTTGGATCAACAGGTGGCATTCCCTCATCATTACTTCCACCTGCAGTGGCTGGGAGCTCTGGCAACAATCCTTCTTCAGCTGGGTCACTTGCTCCAGCTGCTTTCTTTTGAATCTTAGGAGTATCTTTTCATGCCTCCCACTGCTCCAATTGTTTGTCTACATTTTCCAACCCTTCCACTATAGCCCTGTGGGCAGCCTTATAGGCTGCCTTCACATCTCTGGCCTTGGACCCACAGTCTAATCGCCGCATTTGTTCTAATAATTCTGTCATTCTCTCTGCCTGTCCCCGAAGTTCTTGTCGCATTTTTTGAACCACGACATTATCATCATCCGATCCATCTGGGATCGGTACTTTAATTGGGTCCACTTCCATTTTGGGCGCTGTGGGGATTGGTCGCTTTTCCCCCTCCCATTCGGGCGCTGTGGGAGGTGGTCGCTTCTCCCATTCGGGTGCTGTGGGGGGTGGTCGCTCCTCCCCCTCCCATGGGGGGAGATACTCATCCACTCCCCCCCATACTTCTCGTTCGGCCAAAGTTACCGGACACGCCTGTTTAGGTGAGGTTACCTTTTTCTTATTATCTATTTTCTCACACTCATTTGGCTTAGTATTGTTAGTATACTCAGAACTTTCAGACCCATTCTCCTCTTCTCCATGGAGCGCTTCCCAGAAGGCAATAGCAACTAATCGCTCAAACACAGGCCATATAAGACGATATGTCTTTGTGAGGCGCCACGCTTCCTCTGAGCCTAATTGTACACCGTCCCATAGTTCTTTTCCTACTCGCTCCCATGATTCAAATTTATATGCTTGGGAAGCTTCTTCTATGATTTTTCTCTTCTTACAAAATAGCAATAAATCGGTTAACTCAGTTTTTGAGACCTCAATCTTAGTTTTTTGAGCAAGCCTTACGAAGCGTTCAACAGTATCATGTTCCATTGCTGTTGCAGCAACTTCCACTCTAGATGCGGCAATTCCCATTCTGACTCACCAGGTCGTGGTCACAATCCGCTTTTCTCCAGTAAGATCCCTCGCGTTCTCGCACGATCACGTCGGGGTCACCAGATGTCGAGGGTCACTCTTGCACCAAGTGCCAGGGCCCTCCCCACAAGCCAGAGCAAACAACACCTCCACACAAAGTGAGGTCAACTCCCCTCTGCTGTTGTCTGCAGCAGAGCTTTATACCGGTGCAGGTGGGCATGCGCTGAGGAGCAGCACTCATTGGCTACAGGCTCCCAGCTGATTGGTTCTCCTCCAGGTGCTTGGTTGCTAGGCGTCGATCCAGTTCTCCACAAACTCCAGTTTCTTATATATTCTTACTAAGGCCCCAACACCAAGGGCTGGATTGAGAATTTACCTATCAGAGTCCAAGGATAGTGGAGACCCTGAATGGTCATGGATTTACACATGCACAGCTCTCCTACGTATTAAGGCACAGTGTCAGACGGCTGTTCTCATGGAGGGAAGCTGGCGTTGTCAGGAGAGCACAGAGATCCTCCTGGGACAGCATATGCCTGGGATGGACTGTGAGTAGAGCCTCATAAAGGGAGAGGTCCTCAAAGATGGAGTTTCTTAGAGGTAAAGCACTGGGGATTCACAGGCAAAAGAGGACTCTGCAGTCTCAGGAGAGGCAGTGAGGACCCAACTGTCAGGAAGAAGGGAGAACGGAGAGCCCTCTGGGTCACCATCTATCAAATACCAGGGGCAGGATGTATAGGCACAACCGGACACAACAAGCACCCTTGGAAATGCTCTGCAGTCCAGGTGCCCTGGACTGTGCAGTCATCTGCAGTCCCCCGGAGGGATTAGAGGTCGTGATACCCATTTGGTTGGGTCTGACTCCTACCCCCGGTTACAGGGGCATTGAAATGTCACCCTTAGCCACTTTATTCCTCCCTCTCCCCCCTCCATATCCTTCCCAGCTCTGGATCTCTCTATACTGGCCATTCTGTACTCAGTGGTGCCTCCAGCACTGAACCCCCTTGTCTACAGCATGAGGAACAAGGAGCTCAAGGAGGCACTGAGGAAATTTCTTCAATGGGTACAACGTCAGTGCCAAAAACTGTGCTGTGTGCAGTCACTTGTCATTCCCATGTACTTGGCATGAAACATGTGCTCTTCATTTATTTCTTTCTGAATTTTTACTCTTACCTTCCTGATAAAATAATAATAAATAATTATTTAAAATATGATACAACAACACAGCAGGAACAAAAGGCTGACTAGGGAAAATACAGGCCTGCTGCTAAATGGGCCAAGAGACCTGGGCTGGGCTCACAGCATCACTCACGAGCAACTTAATAAGCAACCCAAAGAGGTCCTTCCTTTGGGAGTGACTTGGAAAGCCACATCTCCGGCAGGGTTGCAGGGAGATGTGGGTTTTCTTCTTTAAGATGTTAACCAGGACTCTGCAGAGATGAAGAAGCGCATGAAGGTTGCTTGCAGGGATTTTTGTTCACCAACTTCATCAGCTGCAGAACAAGGAGCTGGTCATCTCACAAACTGCTGATGGAGTCAAATGAGGTGGGGACTGATGTGTGAGATGGGGACTGCTGGATCAACACCCGCAGCTTGGACCCCAGTTCTTGTTCCCAGTGATCCTGCTGCTGTCCACCAAGGCTCCGAGCTGTGACTGCAAAGACCCCTGTGGATCCTGGGCTGTAGCAGTACCTGCTCAGGGTTGGAGGCTGCCGCAGGAGTCCTGCCTGAGAGTCCCACCTTGCTCAGGGGACAACGTGGCAGCCAGGACCCCTGGGCTGGGGCTTTCCCAAGCCCCAGGGCTCCCGTGGGGCAGCTCCAACCCTTGTGTGGGTGCTGGGGGCAGAAGGAGAGAATCCAGGGCAGGTTTCCCTGGCACTGGCTGCCCCTCTTCTCCCCCACGCCGGGGTGGGCAGTGCTGGCTGAGCCCAACACAGCAGCTCACACAGCCCCCCAGGCCCCCACACCAGCACCCCCAGCACCTGCAGCCCCGAGCTGGGCTCCCCTCCCTGCCCCGGCCCTGCACAGCCCCCAGCACACCCAGGAGCCCCGCGGGGCCTCACAGCCAATGGCTGCGCTGGGCACGAGGGGGTCACTGCTGCCGCAGCCCCTGATAGGCCAGCTGCAGGGAGAGGGCGTGGCTGCTGCTTGGGAGGTCCCCTCTGCGGGCAGAGCTGATTGGGCAGCAGCAGGGCTGGCTCTGCCTGGTGACTGTGAGGTCACCGCTCCCGCAGCGCCTCATTGGGCAGCAGCCGGGCCCTGCGGGGCTCTGCGCTGCTGAGATCATCTCCGCGGAGCAGCTGCTGAGCCCGGGCTGGGCTCCTGGCGGGGAAGGGCTGCGGAGGCTATTGGAGGCTCTCAGGGCAGTGAGATAGACCTGGCTGTGACGGGGCTGTGATGTCATGTCTTTATGAGCCGCTGATAGGTTGGCAGCAGGCAGGCAGGCAGGTGTGGGCGTTGGGTGTGAGAGGAGCTGAGAGGGCAGCAGTGGTTCCTGTCTGGGGAAGGGGTTTTGAGGAACCTGCTGTCTCTGCAGCCCATAGGGCATCAACAGGGATGTGGTGGGGTTTGCACCTGTGAGGTCACCTCCATGTGAGCAGCTGGTGGGTCAGGAGAAGTCCCATATGCCTGTTGCAAGGCCTTGGAGGACTGGAAGGGAATGGAAGGGATGGAGAATTGGGCTTGCTGTGTTTTGGGGCACTTTGAGATATCCTGCCTGCTGCCATGTGTAGTGCTTGATGCAGAGGCAGAGGCTGAGGACCCTCTGTTTAGGTGTGCAGGTAGTGGCGTGCTGCAGTGCTTTGCTCCCACAGCCCAGCCTGCCACCCCAGGGTCCTGCTGAGAGAGGAGAGGGTGGACTGTTGGTTACCCTGTTCTCTCCTTGGTTCCTGAGAGGCTCCAAAACCATGGGTCAGGGCAAGTAGAAAATCTGAGGAAGTTTCTCCAAATCCTGTGAATTTTGCCCAGCTTTCTTTAATCTGGCCCTGAGGAAAGCCATTTCTCTTTTGCATCTTATGCTTTGGGGTTTTCCATTATACCTCCAGTGCTTCTCCCCTGGGTATAGTTCCTGGCACCTGCCTTGCTTGGGGACCTGTAGAGCCCTGACACCCTGGATCTCCCACACTTGTCTCAGGACAAGCCCACACAGTGCAGCACTGCTGTCCAGGCTCCTGTATGGAGCCTGTAAGGCACTGCCGTGCCTCAGGAGCTGAATTTTGATTTGTTCACAAGTCGATTGTTGCCGTTCAAACAGCGCAGCGACCCGGTTCAAGACCACCCCCAAGCCACTCGGTCCATTAACTAGTTGACACCAATGTGATGGACGACAAAATGGCCTTTATTGATGGGTAACAAGGTGTTATATAGCTAAGGTTTACAACGTCACATCCGTCTGCTTACATCATAAACTAACACTATTGGCTATTAGGGGCCCTATCTTTCCGTACAGCACGACATCTTCCGGCCGCCGGACCTAACTACCTGCAACATTTCCCCCCTGCCCCCATGCATAACAAAATTAGCTAAAATATAACTATCTTATTCTTACTTATTTTCTTATCTAATTCTAATTTTAATTACTTGTTCTTATTTTATTCTTACTTACTGTTATTATTACTACCTTATTTTTACTATACTATTCTTATTATTATATTATTCTATCCTTATAACAATGTTAAAATTATGTATCATAACTTTGGCATTAAAAAGCATAAGGCACAAAGAAGAAGGTATGGTGGATATCCACTGAGTGGATATATCTGTTCAAGTATCTATTTGAAGGACTGGTGTGACTTTACTTGTCTTATAAGTTCCGGAATTAAGATGACGCAAAGACATCGCAGACCCCTCTTGCGGAGGGTGTTTTGTTGTTTTCTGGATTCAGTCGGCGTGGAACTCACAGTCTCCGGTGGGATGTATGTCACTGGGGCGCACGGGTTACTTGGGGCGCCCGATGATCTGGTTCTGTGAACAGAAACTCACAATTTTCATTAGTTTTATTTTGAAGGTCTGGTTTAATAGACTTAAGCGGGCACCACTTGACTCTGCCATCTTTCCTGACGGCGGCATACCCTCGCCCTGTTAGAACTAGTTTCCACCCTTGTTCCCATTCTCCCAGTTCATTTCTAATCATAACTGGTGGGCCTTCTTCTAGTGCTCGAGTGGCCCAGTGTTTTTGGGTGGGACTTTTCACTTCCTCCCCCCTGGGAAATTGATTTAGTGCTAACAAGGCAGTCGCTAGTAGACGTGTTTGGTCTCCTGCGGGAATGGCGTTGCTAAAGCCCTCTGCATTTGCTAATACCTCTAATTTAGACTTCAGAGTTTGGTTTGCTCGTTCTACTATGGCTTGTCCTGTGCTATTATATGGGATGCCATGTGTTAGGGTAATACCCCATCTCAGGGCAAATGCTTGGACTGATTTAGATACAAAATTTGGACCGTTGTCTGTTTTGATCTGATTAGGAACACCAAGCCACGCCATGGCTGTTAGCCAATGTTGAATGGTTGCTTTGGAGTCAGTTCTAAGGTGTTGAGTGGCTACGATCACTCCACTATATGTGTCTACAGTCACCGCTAGCCACGCTCGAGGTTTCAACAACTGGCAGAGTGTAAAATCTGTTTGCCACACTTCGGAAGGTTTAAGACCTCTGGGGTTTACCCCGCTAGACCACAGTGGTGCTTTCTGACAGTGGGGGCACGTAGCTATTATATGTTTCGCGTCAGTGATTGAAATCCCGCATCTTTTTGCTAACGCTTTGGCTCCGATATGGAGAGACTCATGTAGCTGTCGAGCGTCTCTTAGCGTCCATAGTCTTTTTGCAGCGGCGTCTGCTTTATTATTACCGATTTGGAAAAACCCTTTAATTGGGCTGTGGCTATTGACGTGGATGACTGATATGGTGCCCTTTCGAGAAAAAAGTGCTTCTTCCAGCATTAGGGCCGTCGTGGATGTTGACACGCCAGGCCCCAACATGGCCAAGCAAAGCTTGGCCACAAACATTGAATCAGTTACTATGTTGAGGTGTTCTGTTGGGAATAGCCCACACGCTAATACCACGGCCATCGCTTCTAACTGTTGGGCTGAAAGCGTGCGATCGATCACTTTAATGCAATGCCATTCTCCTCCTGATTGCCATACTGCCGCCGCTGTTGAAGTCGCTGAGGATGCGTCTGTAAAGACCGTTCGTCTTCGTTGGGGCCGGTCCATGATTTTCTGTGGGAGGTCCATGTTGACAATTGTCAGCATCTGGGTCCAGGGAGGTTTTGCGGCGTACCGGATTTCTCCACCAAATCCGACGAGAGCTACAGCCAGATACTCTGACATCGCTACTGATTGCGTTGGGAGCTGTTTGCGGAAGGGCAGGTATATCCTGGTAGGTTCGATGCCTAGGTGTCCTAAGGCGAGTTTTCTGCCTTTCATGATGAGATTGCCAAGACACTCGACTCCCGGAGAAAATGCACGTGACGGTTTTCCTAGGACTATCCATTGTATTGGCTGAGCTTTTTCAGGAGGGCCCTGCGCTAGTGCTCCTACCCCTCCTCCTTCCGTAAAGTGTACATATAGATCAAGTGGTAAATTTGGGTTCCACCTGGCAAGCGTGCTGGATGATACTTGCTGTTCAATGAAATCGAGAGAGTCCATTGCCTCTGCTGTTAAAGTTTTTTGTTCCCATGGGCTCTTTCCTTTTAAAAGATCGTGCAGGGGGGTCATGATTTCAGGAGGGATTAGGACAATATTGCGGAGCCACTGTAAAGATCCGACTAACTGCTGCATATCATGGAGTGTTTTAATGTTTCGACGGATTTTTATTTTGGGGGGGGGTTATATAAGAACTTGTGATCCCTACTCCCAAAAAACTTACACATGGTCCCTTTTTGATTTTCGCACTTGCAATTTCGAATCCGTTCGTTTTCAGGGTTTCTGAAACTACTAACACCAATTGGTCCACTTGACTTCCTGATGGTGCAGCGATTAAAATATCGTCCATGTATTGAATAATAGTCACAGTCGGATTATTGCGTCGGACTGGTGCCAATGCCCGATCCACCGTAATCTGACAGATAGTGGGTGAATTGATCATTCCTTGAGGCAACACTTTCCACTGGAAACGTAGGTTGGGGCGTTGGCTGTTTGGAAACACAATAGAAAAGGCAAACCGCTCCCTGTCTTCCTCATGCAGAGGTATTGAGAAGAAACAGTCTTTGATATCAAGGACAGCACAGGGTTATCCTTCCGGTATCATAGAGTTCATGGGCAATAACGTTTGAACAGGACCCATGGGTTGGATTCTCTTGTTGACTTCGCGTAGATCATGGAGGAGACGGAACTCCTTGCCATTTCGTTTGTGTATTACAAAAACTGGGGTGTTCCACGGGCTGGTGGAGGGTTCTATATGACCTCGCTGTAATTCGCGGTCGATTATCTCTAGAAGGGCATCCATTCGAGGCTTCGATAGGGGCCACTGCTCAACCCACACTGGGTCGGATGATTTCCACGTCAGTTTAATTGGTGGAAGTGGGTGTACGGCAGTGGCCCTTAGAGTAAATTTGTCACCCTGGCTTTTAATAGAGCCAGAGCGTCCCTTCCCAACAAAGGTGGGACTCCTGCCATAACATATGGAAAAAGGGTGATGGTTTTTTCAGGCCCCTTTTCTGTGTGAAGCGTGATTGCTACCGATTGAACACTTTTTCGAGCTCGGGTTAATCCGCCGACTCCACCCACCATGGGTGCGTCTTCCAATTTCCAACGTGAGGGCCAACTCGTCTCCGGAATAACTGTAACATCTGCGCCGGTATCAATTAAAAAGGGGATATTAATAGCGGTGTCGTTAAAAGCATTAGAGAGGGAACAAGTTCCCCACACTACCGGTGGGTGGTCACATCTCACTGCTAAGGCCACTCTGGGGTCTCGTCCCCAAGTGGTGGTTCTTGTTCTTCCTGCGATAGGGGCTGATTTAGCTCAGCCGTCGGTTGGGCCATTAAGCTGGTCGCTCGAGGAGGTAGCGGGTTCAAGAATGCCTTGCTCCATCCAGGGTTGACATAGTTGGGCCGCCTCATGTTCTGAGTGGGAGAGAGCCGTGCACGGCCCAGGCGCCCTCTCCCCACCCCGTTTCCCTGGAATCTGGATCTGCATTCTCTAGCGAAATGTCCTTTCCTGCCGCAGACCCAACATGGCCCTTTGAGTCGATCTTGACATGCCATTGCGTTGGCTACTGCGGCGTGAACAGCCACCTGAATTGGGGTTAAATGCTCTTCCTTTGCAACATGCTTAATCATGTCTGCAACACTTGCCCCCGTCCGTAATGATCGCAAGATTTCTTTGGTTGCCAAATTGCATTGTTGGCGTAAACATTCCGCTATGACCGGGCCTTTTGCCTCCGTAGGGAGGGATGAAGAGTCAACCGCTGCTTGGAGACGATCTACAAATTGTGTAAAGCTCTCACTTTCATTTTGCTTTATTGAGGACCATGGCGTTGATTTGGCGACAACTTTAATGGCTGCGCTAATGGCTTCTCTGGCCGCACGAGTAGTTGCCATAACTTCATGGGGCCGCAGGCTGTGGGCCTGCGTCTGGGGGGTGATCATTGCTGGATCTGCACCCATTAACCGCTGCAGGTTGGAACCGTATAGCGGATGATCTGGTCCGGTTACTTGGGCCAAATACTTTGTACAGTTGTCTTCCCATTCTTGTTTGAAAATGATCACTCCTGCTCCATCAAAGATCAGCCTACAAATTTGCTTTATATCGAATGGGAGCACATCGTCCCCCCCGAAGATACCATCTATGAGGGTTGAGACCATGGCAGAATTAATCCCTTTATCTGCAATTGCTTTAACAACCGCTTGTATGTCCTTAGATTTTATCGGCGAGTGGACCCTCTGTTCTCCTTCCATCCGAACCGGGAATGCTAGCTTGGCTGATGGGGCCCAGTCGGCACATGCGATCTTTATTTCCTTCCAGTCTGTGTAAGGCGATTCTTTCCCCCTCGGTTTTTCTTTGAAATGACTGCTCGGGTCTTCTCTCCACCCCTCACTCGGACTTCTTCTCGACCCCTCCCTCGGGTCTGCTCTTCGCCCCTCCCTCGGGCTTGCTCTCGACCCCTCCCTTGGGTCTTCTCTCCACTCCTCACTCGGACTTCTTCTGGACCCCTCCCTCGGGTCTGCTCTTCGCCCCTCCCTCGGGCTTGCTCTCGACCCCTCCCTCGGGTCTTCTCTCCACTCCTCACTCGGACTTCTTCTCGACCCCTCCCTCGGGTCTGCTCTTCGCCCCTCCCTCGGACTTCTTCTCGACCCCTCCCTCGGGTCTGCTCTTCGCCCCTCCCTCCGGCTTGCTCTCAGCCCCTCCCTCGGGCCGCCCTCAGGTGTCCGGTCACTCCCATTGGTTTCCGGCGCCTCACTCGCGCCGGGGGCACCCTCGCCCCGCCCTTCCCCTTGTGGCTCGGCGCCATTTTGGGGGGCACAGGGTGGTGGCCTGGCCCAGACGTCATCATGCTCTGACTTCTTTTCAATGTTTCTAGCTTCCTCGGCTAGCTCGCTCCAAACAGATTTCGGCTGTTTCTGCTCCTCTGTAAGCGGGGCGGGGTTTGGGGATGGAGGGGATGTTTCACCCTCTTGCTGACCTTTAGGCTCAGTAGAATTGCCATCATCTGGGGGGTCCAAAGTCTGTGCAGTTGTCCCGATTCCCACTTTGGACGTGGTCATTAAACAGTCTTTTACTGCTACCCAAGTCTCCTGCTCTTTCATAGCTTTCTGTAAGGCTTGTACAACTTTTCCCCAAGCCTTAAGGTTTTTCCCACAACCTGAGAACATTGTCTCCTCAGCTAATGCCTTAGTACATTTGTCCCACAGTTCGGGGTGGAGAATATCCACCGGCTGGTCTATAGCCTTAATTTTCAAAAGCCTTGTAACTGCAAGAGTAAAATCTTTTGGCTTACAATCAATCCCCCAGTACTTATGTAATTGCGATACGACCTTTATGAGGACTTCCATCCTCCTTGTTGATTCGGTAGTGTCCCCTTCGCCGGGGTGGTCCACTTGCTCTGGCTGCTGCTCACGCTGCTCGCTCATCCAGGCGATGACGTTCCCGGGTTTCGGCACCACTTGTTGCCGTTCAAACAGCGCAGCGACCCGGTTCAAGACCACCCCCAAGCCACTCGGTCCATTAACTAGTTGACACCAATGTGATGGATGACAAAATGGCCTTTATTGATGGGTAACAAGGTGTTATATAGCTAAGGTTTACAACGTCACATCCGTCTGCTTACATCATAAACTAACACTATTGGCTATTAGGGGCCCTATCTTTCCGTACAGCACGACATCTTCCGGCCGCTGGACCTAACTACCTGCAACAGTCGATGAGATGACCATCTCCCCACTCTGCTACTGCTGAAGCTTTGGCCTCTCCAGTTTTGTACAGTCACTAACAAGTGAGAGGGAGTCCAGCACAGGGACAAGAAGGTGGTCAGGGGCTGGAGTGGGGCAGAAAAGGAGATGCTGGGAGAGCAAGGTTTGTTCAGCGTAGACCAGAGAAGTCCAAGGGTGATCTTCATGCTGTGCACAGCTTCCTTGTGGAGGGCTCAGAGCAGGTGGATATTCTTGGAGGGTCACACTAATGACATGTGAGACAACAGTGAGAGAAAAGGAAATGGGCAATGGGAAATGTTCTTAGATGTTAAGAACCAATCTTTTTGTCTATGATCATGACCAAACTCTGGCACAGGATCCAGAGAGATTCTCAGATCTCCATCCTCGGAGATAACCCAAAGTTCAATGGAAAAGGCCCCAAAGACCTGCATACTGGGACCTGCCTTCAGCAGGGCACTGGATCCCCTGCTGCAACCTCAAGGGATCTACTCTTCTGAGAAAGGCTCTACAGGCTCTTTGCTTTTAAAAGCACTCAGGAAGGTTTCTTGTTCTGTGATAAGATAGAGATGATATGTCAGAAAAGAGCAAACATGTCCTTAACACATGTCTTCCTTCCAGAGGGCTTGAGACGGGACATTGGTTCCTGATAGGCTCCAAAACCATGGGTCAGTCCAGATAGAAAATCTGAGGAAGTTTCTTCAAATCCTATGAATTATGCCCAGCTTTCTTTCATCTGACCCCGAGGAAAGCCATTTTTCTTTTGCACCTTACTTATGCTTTGGGGTTTGCCATTACACCTCCAAGTAGTGTTTCTCCCCTGGGTATAGTTCTTGACATCTGCCTGTCTTTAGGATCTGTAGAGCCCTGGCACCCTGCATCTCCCACACTTTTGACCCTGGACCTTGTCTCAGGGCAGGCCCACACACTGCATCACTGCTGTCCAGGCTCCTGTATGGAGCCTGTAGGGCGATGCACTAGGGTCATGGGAAGTATTGGTTTAGGGAGCTCCCCTGAAGCCATGAGAAGCTGCAGAGCTGAAGGCCTGATGGAGGAAGTCTGGAACGTGGATGTTTCCCCTGCCCACTCCTGCTCCCATCTTAAGGGTCCAGGAGGGTCCAGTGCTTTTGGTGTTGGTGGGTTGTGTTTCCTTTGACATCCCCAAGTCCTTCTTTGGGTTGCTCTGAGCAGCCAGGAAAATCCTTCTTCTCTAGGGTCTTGCATCAGGGCCTTTTTCCTACTTTTGTAGAGAAGTGCAGGCAGGTCTGGGATCTCCAAAAGCAGCATGGCCCACATCATGACCCAGGACCCCCAAGAAGCTGTATGGCTCTCCCATTCCCACATGTCCGGCTTAAACTGACACTATCTTTACAAGATACAAGCTGGCCATTGTAAAACCGCAGTATTGTGACTCCCCGTGTTACTCTCTGTTCACTCCGGGATCCAGCTGCTGGTTTGCACTGCAGGAGTTTAAAGGTTGCTCTGTCTTTCAGGAAAGCTGTCCCTTGTAGCAAGGGAACCTAATTGTTGACATGGTGGACTTAGCCTACACTCAAAGAGCACAATTTCATAAATAATAATTATTTCATGCTTTATTTCTGTTTCTTTGCAGTTAAGAAAAATCCTGTGTTTATTTGCAGCTGGTTCTTTAAGGAACTCTGTAAGGAAAGCAGTTGGGAGTTGCAGCAGATGAGCTCTAACTTTCAGTTGCTGATTTCAGTAGAACAGAGAAACTTCTAACAAGAGTGATGGAAGTCCCAGGTGGCTGATATGAGAAATGGCAGGTTGGGGAGAGGGCAGTAGACTGTCCATACAGTGCTTGAGCTCTGGGGCACTGGTTTTCCTACATACCCAGACTTCATTGGGAGTCATTCTGGATTGATTCCAATTCCAGAATACTGCTGTCGATTACTCTCAAAGCTAGATGTTAATAGCAACAATAAAAACATGTAAAACCAGAAATACTTGTATATTGTTTATGTCTCCACCTTTCAGCTACAGTCCCCAAACCTCTCCAATTAGTCATGCAAACCTAGACAAAAATTGCAGGGAGAGACACGGTTTGTGATAGCTTTTTGCATTTTAACGAGCTCCATGGTGTATTTGGTGCTGAATCCATGAACCTCAGTTCCTGAGAGGAGAATTCAAAGTCAAGTTCAACGCACAACATTTTGTTGAGTTTTAATGGGTCCCACTGATAGTTGTTAGCAGTAAAGTGTCTCCAGGGGCTGATTAGAGCAGAAAATTGTCATCACTGATAACAGGTAGGCAGAGAAAAAGTGCAGGTGGCTCTGATGCTACATTAACCCTTGAGGTATTTTATCAGGCAAAATGTCCAAGCTCGGCCACTGAGCTTCTGGGAAAGGAGATCCTTTCTCCCACATGTTTTCCAGGTCCTCCTGGGGACAGTGTGTGGGTGGGGGTGTACAGTGCTCAGTGCAGGACAATGATATGACACCTTTTGGGGTGTCAGCAAGAGGGACACTGAGGCCCCGTGTCTCCTGACAGGCCTTGGTGGCAGAGACAACAGCCATAGCCAAGAAGATGCTGACCTGCTCTGGTGTCTTTGAGCCTTGACAGTGCCTTTGTCTGTCTCCAGCAGAGCCTGTCCTATGCTGTCTGATGCCTGCAGCTGTGTCTGTGCAGCCTGTAGACACCCACCCTGCTTCCCCACTTTGCTCTCACACGGGGTCTCCTTCCCTTCACTGTTGTCTCTGCATCCCCACTGGCTGTTCCTCCCCAAAGCTATGGGATGATCCTTGGCTCCTCCTGGGTGTCCTGTTGCACCACAGCACCAGCCTTCAGGTGTCATTTCTTCATCCTTATGTCCAGTCTGAAATTCTCTAAACTGGGGATTTTTCAGGTTGTTTTGGCTATTCATACTGCCTCCCACTACCAAGTAAAGCTTCTGGCCGTACCATAGAATCATAGAATCATAGAATGCTTAGGGTTGGAAGGGACCTCTAGAGATCATCTAGTCCAACCCCCCTGCATACGCAGGGACACCTAGAGCACGTGGCACAGGACTGCATCCAAGCGGGTTTTGAAGATCTCCAGAGAAGGAGACACCCATAGTGTGGGGAAGAATATAACCTTGTCTGTCAGGACAGATAGAAACTTGAGGAACTGAGGAGAGGGCTGAGGAGAAGGGCCTTGGTGCTACGAGGGATGCCATATGAGGCAGTGGTGCATGGTCATGTGAATAATGCCAGATGCCTGTGGGGCTGCATTAGTAGTAGCATGGCTAACCAGAGGAGGGGAGCTGTTATCTGTCTCCAAGGGGGACTTTTCCTGAAGGCAGTGGTGGCACTCAACTTTGGGGGAGCATGTATGAAACCCAGGTGTCCTAGGCGGTTGCCAACTAATTCGAAGGGCCTGATTTTCCTGTTGGTTCCCTCCTCTTAAATACACTAGGAATGTGGCAGTTTTGCTGGATACCTCAGCCATCTGACACGGCCGAGTAGACCTGTTTTCCTTGCATGAAATCAAGTGTCTGCACAGAATCATGCAAGCTCTTTGCAATGGACATGGATCTCCTCATTGCTCTGTCAGAACAAGTGGACATTTGCATCTGTCTTGGACCAGCTCTGTCCAACGTGGACTGCCTCCCCCTTGGAAAAAGTCCAAAGGGGCGAGTGTGTGTGCACAGCTGATTCACTTCTCCCAGTGACTGCAGTGGGAGCTCAGAAAACCAGCTCCCATACAGGGAGCCGTTTTGTGCACCCCAGCAGCTGGACAAAGGGAATCCTCCTCTGAGTTTGTGGAGTGCACAAGAGCAAACTGAATCCTCCTGCGCTCCTGGAGCTTCTCAATGGGCATTAGCTGTACTGCTGAACTGCTCTAAATCACCTCCTGAAACATGAGGGTATTAACTCCCTTCTTGCCCCTGTGCAAGTGTTCTGAGCTCTTATGGGATGGAAGCAGAGGCTTCAACAGCAGGACATGTCCACTCTCCTAGACAACCATCCTGTGATGAGGCCAGCTGCATGCTGGATTCGTTCCACGGACTCTCTCTCTTTACATCAGTGGACCTTTGCCAGGGATGACCTTGCTGCCTTGCAGGAACTGTCAGCCCTGGAGCCCCAGAAATGCCTGGAGGCTTCACAGGGGACAGAAAATGTCCCATCCGCAGCTGGGTCCCTGCTCCTGAGCTGGGCCTGGCTCCTGGGACTGCAGGAGCCCATGGCAACATGGCAGGCGCTGCAGAGAGACAGCTCTGCCCAGGAGCAGCTCCTCATAAAGGAGCACCAAGACTCAGGGCACTGCCCGTGGGCACCAGGCTGGGATGAGTCGCTCATAAGTGAAGGACAGTTGGGAATGGGAGGACAGCTGAGCTCACTGCAGGCAGAAACCTCCCCAGCCCTTGACACGGTAAGTCTCTGGCTGCAGGGCTACACTGCTGCGGTTCCTGGAGGGATCTTCTGAACCTGGAGCCTTCAGCAGCTGATTGGATTTGTCAGGGTGGCTCTCCCAGCTTCTCCTGTTTGGAGCTGGTCGTGCTTTAGAGCAGGGACTCCCAGCCACACACTGGCTGATCACGGCTGCCTTTGCCCACCCTTCAGCCTGCAGACACAGCCAACATCCCCTCCCCGGCCTCAGCAGGGTTTGTCTCACCTGCTCTTTTGCACCTGCAAACACGGAGGTGCCCTGGGCAGGGTCCTGCCCCTGGCAGGTGTCTACAGGGCAGAGCTGAGCACCGAGCGGGTGCGATGGGGTCTGGAACATGGACAGGGCAGAGATGTGGGGACAGAGAAGCAGCTCCTGCAGGGATGGCTCCAGGCAATGGAATCATGGTGAGAGGGTGAGAGGAAAGTGCCTCCTGCAGAGCCCCTTCCCACCAACACAGCCCTCTGCACTCCAGGCCATGGGGGCCAGTGCAGGACTTGTCCCAGAGCAGCCAGATGTCCAGGAGAGGAGACACATCTGAGTGCCCCTCTGTCCCTGCCAGGCCCTGCCTCCCTCGGCACAGCTATCATGGTGTTACTCCATGATCCCGTCTGCCCATGCTGCCCTTCTCCTTCCCTTGGACTCTGTGGGCAGGGGATTTCTGATGCAGGTCATACACTGGCCCTGTGGGTCCTGCCATGCAGATGGGTCCTGGACTGTGAGGTGCCCAAGTGCCCTCTAAGCTGTGGGGCTCAGGGCAGTGCGGTTGGAGGAGCTTGGAATCAGCCACCTCTCTCATCAGGACACCCCATCCTCAGGACATCCTGCCATCTCCCTGGGTGCCTGTCTGGGCTCCAAGCTGCCCTCTGGAAGAGCTCAGCTCCCCCGTTACAGCAGGTGCTGTCTGGGTGCCCCAGGGAGAAGCCTCCTGGAATCTGAGGTCACAGAATCGCTGCAGGGAGGTGGATGTGGGCAGCTGGCAGGAGTCCAAGGTGTTGCTGGCTCCAAGGGGAGGGCGGAAACCTGCCTGACATCCCCTCCAAAAGAGTGCTGGTGGACATGATGTAAAGGAATCCTCTGCTCCCCATGGTGTCATTTAATGGAGGGGTAACATGAGTGCAAGTGTCCTGCACCTCCAAGGTGAGAGCACAGGGCAATTGGGACCAAGGCAGATGGAGAAGCCAGCTCTGCTCCCCCAGCATCAAGGCCAAGAGCTGAAGCCATAGAGCTCAAGGATGGTCCTGCTAAAATGGGGGGGAGGCCATGAGTGTGTGTTTGGGGACAGATATGAGAAAGTTTTGCTCGGAGAAGTTTTCCCTAACTTGTCCATGTCTTTTCTTCCTCAGATATTGACCCTATGCTGCAAAGGAACAAATGTCCAACAGCAGCTCCCTCAACGAGTTCCTCCTCCTGCCATTCGCAGACACACGGGAGCTGCAGCTCTTGCACTTCTCGCTCTTCCTGGCCATCTACCTGGCTGCCCTCCTGGCCAACAGCCTCATCATCACAGCTGTAGCCTGTGACCACCGCCTCCACACCCCCATGTACTTCTTCCTCCTCAACCTCTCCCTCCTCGATGTTGGGTGCATCTCCGCCACTGTCCCCAGATCCATGGCCAATTCCTTCTGGGACACCAGGGCCATTTCCTACTGGGGATGTGCTGCACAGCTCTTAACTTTTACCTTTTTCATTTCAGCAGAGTATTATCTCCTCACAGTCATGGCCTATGACCGCTATGTTGCCATCTGCAGACCCCTGCACTATGGTGTCCTCATGGGCAGCAGAGCTTGTGTCAAAATGGCAGCAGCTGCCTGGGCCAGTGGTTTCCTCAATGCTCTCCTGCACACTGGGAACACATTTTCCCTGCCTCTCTGCCAAGGCAATGTGGTGGAGCAGTTCTTCTGTGAGATCCCCCAGATCCTCAAGCTCTCCTGCTCACACTCCTACCTCAGGGAAGTTGGGTTTCTTGTGGTTAGTTTTTGTTTAGCTTTTGGGTGTTTTGTTTTCATTGTGGTGTCCTATGTGCAAATCTTCAGAGCTGTGCTGAGGATCCCCTCTGAGCAGGGCCGGCACAAAGCCTTTTCCATGTGCCTCCCCCACCTGGCCGTGGTCTGTATGGTTGTCAGCACTGCAGTGTTTGCCTACCTGAAGCCTCCCTCCATTTCCACCCCAGCTCTGGATCTGGTTGTAGCTGTTCTGTACTCAGTGCTGCCGCCAGCACTGAACCCTCTCATCTACAGCATGAGGAAAAAGGAACTCAGGGATGCACTGAAAAAAATGATTCAATTGGTAATATTTCAGCAGCAATAAAATGCCCATCCTTCTACTCAAGTAATATCTAATTTCTCTCAGACAACTCCTGTGATTTTGACATTCTTGATTTAATAATGAGGTTTGTGCACAAGTTTCTGAATTCAACCCACTTCTGCAGAGGTGTTAACCATGTCTTTCTGACACAGAGGTCTTCTTTAAATGTGTCTATCATTGTTTCGGAGCTGTCGTTCCCCTAATTAAAGGGTATGTTTTCATTGCATCTTGTAGATTGGGCTCTTCTTCCAAAGCTGGTGCCAAGAATTTGCTCCATGATGTTCAGCCTGAAAGATGCTTGTTGTTTTTCTGGGGCTCTTCATGGGTCCAAGGCAATGATCTCCTGGGGGGATATGTTAGGGAATAAGGACTGGATTGAGTTCTCACTTGTGAGTGCTCGGTGCTTCTGATAGTGGTGAATGGCCAAGTAGTATCTGCCTGGGACTGTCCCCCGTATGGTGGCCTATGACCACATTGGGGACGTTGCAGGCACAGGGAAAGGAGCTTCAAGAGCCGCCCGTGACAGCTTATACCTGAAGTCATGGTCTGGATCTAGGGACACATGAACACAGCCTGAGCCATTTTATATGGCCTGTGATTGCTCAGAGCATCATTCACAGATAGAAGCCCCTTGATACGGTGTTCTCGGGTACAATGATGCCTGTCCAGCTGGGTCTGTGTCCAACCATGACCACAACAACTGCAGAGTCACCCTGTGACCCCAGAGCACCACAGCCCACTCACTCTGCAGAGCAGCACCAGCATCTCGGGGTCCTGGAGGGAGCACTGGGGAGGCTCCAGGAGCTTACAGGCAGACCATAACTAAGGAATCAATCTGGGGAAGGGTTTTCTAGGGAGCGGGGATATCCCTGGGGAAGGGGAAAAGGAGCAATTGTGCTCTTAGAAGGAGGAATAAATGGAGAAAAGAAATATGTTTCTGTGCATGTCAGCTAGGGGCTGGCTGCTGTGTCCCTGGCAGCAGGAGGTGACAGCAGAGCCCCAGGACAGGGAGCCTTGTGCTGTGCTGGAGAGAGGGGATGGCATGGGGACTGCAGGCAGCCTGGGGCAGGGAAGCTCTGGGATGCAGGAACAAGAGGCACAGAGTGACACTGTCCTCTGTGTTCGTATGCCACTGGGGCCAGTTCCAGCTTGGAGCCTGATGGGGCACCTGACACACACAGCCCTGTCCCCTGCAGCTGCTGTGCCCACAGTGGGGCTGGGGCTGTGGGGTGAGTGCCCTGCGGGGGGCACTGCTGCGGGGCCACCCCCAGGCTGCTCTGCTCTGCTGGGTGGGCTGGGAGAGGGCAGGGCAGGTGGGGAGAGCTGGAGAGGGGCTGGGCTGGGCTGGAGAGGGTCCGGAGAGGAAAAGGACGTTTGCTCAGCTGGGTGTCCTTGGTTGCATGGCGTGACTGTGAAGGGGCTGCAAGGCATTTGCCACGGATTGGTCTCTCACTTTGGCCATTTCCAGCACTCATCCAACATTGGACATTTGCAGGACTCAGCAGGGGCAGGTTGCTGAGGGTGACTGCCCAAGCAGGAGGGCTGTGGTGGGCTGAGACACCAAGGGCTGTTGCTGGGTCCGTACTGGGGAGACCTTTCCCCATCCTGGAGTGCACCCTGCCCCATGAAGTGCCTGCACATCAGGTTCATGGTGTGCAGGGCACCAGGGATAGGAGCCACAGGGCTCCTCGCTGCTCCACTGCAAAAGGGAAACTGCCAGGGCAGCTCTCCCCGTGCTGCCCCACAAGCTCTTGTCCCTGCTGCAGACACGCCGGGCTAGATCGTGAAGACCAGAAGGTCCCTCAGGCAAAGCTGTGCCAGCCTCAGGGAGCTGCCCTGAGCACCCGGACACGCAGAGTGTTCTCCTTGTAGAGCCTTGTCCTGCTGGGAGGGTGGCACGGGCACCAGGGGAATGGCCTGTGTCTGCATGAGGTCACTGTGGGGCTTCTGCATGGGAGGTGAACACATCAGCCCCTGCACTGCAGCCTCACCAGCCATGACCCCTCACTGCAGCCCCCACTGCTGTTCACCCCTGCCCCTACTGACCTGCCACCACCCCCACATTGCCCTGACTCCTGTCACGTGTCTCCACACCCTTAGGACCAACAGTGCAGCAGGAGCTAGCACAGCCCTATGGCCACTGCCTGACGCCCAGGCCTCCCCTCCAGACGTTTACAACCATCTTCCAGGCCAGGAAAGAGGATCTGGGGAGTGATGGGCTGATCAGTGCCACCTCAGTCCCTGGGAAGTAAATCATTCTGTGGGCTAGTTCCAGCTACATGAAGGGACAGAGAACAGCCAAAGCATCAAGGGCAAAATTCTGCCCTGGCAGAACTGGAGAATCAAGATCATTTTCTTATTGTGTATGTGAATCACTGCCTGCAAAGTCCCATGTATGTTTTCATCATCAATCTGGCCTTCCTTGAAATCTGGTTTATATCCTCTAAAAACCTCACGTTGTTGGTGATTCTGAGTTCTGGGAGGAGAACAATTTCCTGAAGCATCTCTTTTGCCAAGAGCTATTTCTGTTTTGCCCTGGGCTGTACAGATTTTGCTCCCTTATTATCATGTCCTTTTACTGCTACCTTGCCCTCCACCAGCCTTTGCATTGTGCTGCCATCATGAAGCAGTAGCTCTTCACCCACCTGATTATTGCCCTGTGGGTCACAGGCTTCACTCTGTTGAGTTACCACCCGGTCCTGCTCTCAAAGCTGACTTTCTGTGGCCCCAACAAGATCCACCATGTCTTGTGGGACAACTACCCCTTATTCAAACTGTCCTGCTCTGATACCAGCCTGCTTTGGAAAGCGGACTCTGCTTTGATATTGTTTGTTGTTCTGAGTTCCTTATATTGAATCATGGTGTCCTATATGTGCATTCTTCCACTGTATTCTGCACATGCCCTCAGTATCTGGGAGGTAGAAAGCCTTTGCTATATGTTCTTCTGATCTCACCAGCTTAGCCATCACATAGGGAAGCTGCCTTGTTCTCTATGCTTGGCCCTAAGACCATGTTTCCCTGGAAATCAGCAGAACTGTAGCTTTGCTGAACACTGTCTTGTATCCATTCTTAAACCCCTTCACCTATGGTCTCAGAAAGAGGACTGTTAAGATTGCCCTGAAGGAAGCCATTGGCTGTGCAAAGGTTTGCCTTTTTCCCCACTCATGATGCCTTCCATGACAGCAGTTCTAATTATGTCCCATATATTATACCATGCACATCATATATGGAGCAACTAAATACAGGTAGCTCAGGAGATTTATGTTCTCATTGGATTGTGGTGCTGAAAGGAAGGAATGTGACTTGTGCCTCATGCTTACAGGGAGCTATTATAAGTGACATCTGGAGAGATATTAATAATTTTTTGAACGCACAATATTTTGGACTGGGACATATAGGTGAGTCATTTAGGAACATGATTTAGTAGGCATGGTGGTGATGGGTTTATGGTTGGACTTGATGATCTTAAAGGTCTTTTCCAACCATAAGGATTCTATGACATACTGCCTGTGCATGCTGACTCAAGGCAGTTTTCATACATTGTTTCCGGAAATTCCACTGCAAATTGTAGGGATCTTCTCCAATGGTTACTGAGGAAAGCTCCAAACACCTCCTCACCCTGAATAACAGAAGATTCTAAGAACTAAAATTAAGCTCAAACATTAAAATGGATTCAGATTCATTGGATTCAAATCCATAAACCACTTGCCAGTTTTAATGCTGTGATAAAGACAAAAAGACAAGCATGTTCACAGTTAGAAACCCTGCTTTGTCTGTGGCAATCCTGTTTGGTGACTCTAGGATACATTTCTGTGAAAGAAAAAAGACGTATTTCTTCTTGGACAACTGGCTTTTTCTACAATCTTGTTCTTTGTTGAAGGAGTTCTTCATGTGTGGGAATTATTTCAAATTATCTCAAACACTATCACTAGAACTAGAGCGATAGTTCTACTATCCTTATTTTTTTGTTCTTGTCCATCAATAAAATTATAAGCATATCTTGATTGGTATGTACTGTTGACAAGGGGAATAATCCCCTTTTATCCCCTTTTCCCTTTACTCTCTGTATCTTTTTTTTTTTTTTTTTTTTTTTAATTCCATGGGAATAGAAGGAAAGCACAGAGGAAGAGAAAACGCTCCTTACCAACTTTTATAAATTGTGTTGTGGTCATGGCATTTCTGGAGGGAATTCTACGAGTGTGAACTCTTTATAGTAAATGTATTTCGCCCCTGTGGTTGAACCCTAGAAATACCAGCTCTGTGATCTTCATGGCCGAGGAACAGTGTGTGAGGAGCTGTGCTGGGTCTCTGTGGTCATCAGGAGGAATGACCATCTGGGAAACCCTCTCCCGTTCTTTGCGGCCAGTGGCTCCTCTGGTCCAGCTTCCAGCACTTCTGCCTGGGCTCTTGGCAGAGGGACGCTCTGGGATCCCCAGATTTCAAAAATCAACACCACCCCCATTTCTTTCTTGCTCAGATACTCACATAGTGATGGTACCAGCTGGGTTTTAGAGCTTCAGAGAGGCAATTCTTATTATTTTTTTTTAAGTCAAAGGGTCCTTGCAGTGTCTGCTCTTCTCTTGGAAATGAAAAGAGGAAAAGAGAGGAAAGCAAACAAATGAAACAACAACAAAGCTCCAAAGAGCTGCTGGTTCCGAGCGGGAGCCGGCGAGGGGCAGCGTGGGCAGCCTAGTGCTGTGCGACGTGTGCAGAGGAAGAGGAGGAGAGGAGCTCTGTCCTCATCACCTCCCTCTGCAGGGTGACCCAGAGCGAGGAGGAGAAGGATGGCGCTCTGGAAGGGTGGCCACAGGACACAACGTGGCAAGGCGGTGCCAAAAGTACCCCCAGAAGGTGAGGCCTTCAGGAGATCTTTTCCAGGAGCTGTCACAGAGATGATGAACTGTGAACTTGGCTGTGGAAACCCTGGGCCGGGGGGATTGGAGGGGCTGGGGGCAGCAGGCAGAGCCCAGGCTGATGGTCCCATCCAGCTGTGGTGCCAGTGTGACCGCCAGGACTCCTGGGTCCAGCCCTGATGCTGCCCCTGCTGTCCCGGGGCCCCTGGGCAGACGTCACTTTCCCGAGGGTCCCTGCTGGCCTCACAGTGGGGATCATCCACCCGAGCTCACAGTGGGGATCATCCACCCGAGCTCCTGGCAGGGGAAGGAGCTGGAGCAGCTCTGGTGGCCGTGTGTGTGCAGGGATCCCGTTTGCCCATGCAGCAGAGTCCTTTGGGAATGCCCTGAGTCCCCACACTGCCACGGGCATCTCCATCCCCTCGCTGGGTGAAAATCCACCACCACCATCCCTAGGGAGAGGCTCACCCTGCGAGAGCTGCTTGTGCCAGGCAGGGAGAGCTGGGTGAGGAAGGCCGAGGGCTCCCGCAGCTCCTGCTGGGCTCTGCAGAGGCTGCTGGCCCCCATGCACTGCAGAAGAATCCTCGCGCTGCTCCGCAGCTCCACAGGGATCTCTGTGCGGCACCCCAGGTGCTGCCTCTGCTCCTTCCCTCCGCGCTGCCCGTGCCTCCAGCCTGGCAGTGCAGGCTGTGAGCTGGACACAGCGTGGCTGTCCCGGCAGCATCGCCGCGTCCTCACGCCTGTGCCAGGTGCCGAGCGCTGCCGGGCTCAGGGCACAGGTTCCAGCCTGAAGGCAGTGCCCACCTCAGCACTGTGGCCCCTCGCAGCAGGGGGGTCATTTTGGGGAGGGGGTGCTGTTTGTTGGTGCCTGCTGCTGACATCTCCTTGCTGAGGTGTGTGCTGGATGGCTGTGAGCTGCCCAACCTGGAGCATGACAGGCAGCATTTTCCCTTGCTTTTCCAGCGGCTGTGCTCATCTGGGACGGTGCTGCTGAATATGTCGTGGAGAAGCTGGTGCAGAACACGGTGGGTCTGCCCTGATGTCCCTCCCCTCCAGCTCTGATGGTTCCAGCAGGCCTGGCATCTCTGTGCCATTGGATGCAATCATTCTGCCCCTCATCGAAACCAAAAGAAAATCCCGTGGAGAACGATGCTCTAAACAGCAACAGTGCCGTGGACAATGTCTCCCTAAAGAGAGACAGCAAATCTCCAATCCAATTTTGTTCTTGGGAGTGGTTGGAGGCTTTACATATGCTTTTGAGAGTGGGGGGAGGATGGAGAGGAGACCTTCTGGAATGTTCTTCCAAAGGACCTCTCCAAGGTTTTCCAGAGGGCTCCATCTTGTCCCTTTGTATGCCAGAATTGAGCAGAGCCCATCACACCATGGACATGTTCTCACAAGACCTGGGTCTCTCTGTTCCCCTCACCTGCTTAGAATTCTTCTCTTCTGTTTGCAGGATGTGAAAATTTGTCCACTTGGGGTCTTCAGGGCTGTTAGAGAAAAAGTCTCTGTCATTGGAAAACGTGGCAAGACTGCTCGTGTGACAGCCTACAGACCCGTGTTTTGCATCGCTGAGGAGCTCGCAGAGCGTCATGGTCTCGACCAAGAGGAGGATGATGATGCTGGTAAGAAGACAGGCTGCAACTTTTGCTTTGCCTTGCAACATCAGTGGGATGTGGATAACTGCTGTTCTGTAGGGGCTGTTTGAAATCTGTAATTCCTTCATTGGGTGCTAAGAAGAACTTCAGGTCTTATTTATTTATTTATTTATTTATTTTAATTTGTATTGTTGTGACATTACAATGCAGAACTGAAGGGCCCTCTCTCTCTCCCTCTTGGACTTGCTTTTACAGCTGTCTCCAATCAAGTGTTTTGGAGCTGCTGCTTCTAATCCAATGTAGTTTAAACTACTGTTCCTTATTGCTGCCTCAGCAGGCCTTGCAAGGGCGAAGGTCAGCACTGCTGCTGGCTCTTCCAAGCCGCTTCTGCTTCAAAGTGGATTGAAGACACTCGTAGTGTTCTCTGGCAGAGTGAAACAGTGATGGGAACACTACTGTGCAGGAAAACCCCTCTGAGGCCAGCTGTGCAGTGATTGCTGGGCAGTGCTGGGAGCAGTGCAGCTGCAGTGTGACGGGGGTGATGGCCATGGGCAGCAGGAGCTTTGGGCTGTGTTCCCAGTGGGCCTTTCCTTTCCAGTGACTCTACCTTGTTGGGGCTATAGTGCTATAACATCAGTCTGGCATCCCTTGGGGATGGGCCTCGGGCACCCAAAGCAGGGCTGTGTATTCAGCAATTCTGAGGGCCTGGGGGTGACCAGAAGGAGTGAGGTAAAAATGACGATTACTTAATATTCTTTACTAGGGAGCATGAATGAAGATTCAGCAGTGCCTTCTCCTGGGAACTGGCTCCCTTTCTCCTCTCCTTGTGCTGCCGTCCTGCCTCACAGTCATGCGAGTTAGCCAGAAGCCTTTCTTTAGTTTGTGCAGGAAGGAAACATTGCTGAACTCTTGGCCCATGAGGCTGTGGATTACTAGGAATTTCTCTCGCAGGAGGGATGCATCAGCCTCCTTTATGGATTTCCAGAGGGTTAAAGATGAAGTTCTGTAGTACTGTCTTGCTGGAAGACCTTCCAGCTGCAGACACACTCACTCTCTCTCTCTTTTTTTTTTTTTTTTCCCTGCTGAAGAACTCCATTGGTGACTGCGTTACTCTTGCTCTTTTGTTGCTGCCTAGGTTGTACCGGATGTGTGCGCCTGCAGTATGATCGCATAGCGTATTACACCAGCTTTCCTTCCAACGTAGTGCTGAGTTGCATACGAGAGACCATGAACCAGCTCTCTTCCTGTCTTCAGACTGGGACTAATGTTGCCCTTGTTCTGAGGGACATTGGCGTCCTAGTCATTGAAGACAAAATTGTGAAAATGAGGTTTTACAGAAGCCTTCTTGAAAGGATGAATGAGTCTGACAAGGTGATAACAGCTCTTCTTGGGGTAAGTTCTGCATATCTGCAGTGCTACCTCTTGCTTTTTGGCATCCCTAACCAAGCCCAAGTGAATGGATTTCTCCTGGGCTGCCACAGCGTGTCTGGACATGGGGTCACTCCTGAACTAGAGGAATGGCAGGTCCCTGCACAGTGACCCCTCCTGCCCTTCCCTGCACTGCTGGGGGTATCAGACATCTCTGCCAGCTCTCTGGTGATCTCAGCCCTCTCTCTCTGAGGATAGAAGTCGTCAGTGTTTTCCATCCCTCCTGTGTGGCATGGGGTCATGGTACCTTTGATTGGCCTTGGTGCTGTTGGAAGGAATGGGTTGCTGTAATTCCCTGTCCTTCGGCTGTGACACCAGGCAACTGCAGCTTGTAGAATGTGCCAGCATTCCTGAGGTTGCCTCAGCACATCCTCTTCAGTGGTGCTAGGGCCAGAGGAGCTGGCAGGACTTACCCCACTGTAAGCAGCCTGTAGCCCAGACCAGCTCCTCATTTTGTCTTTTTTTTTCTGCCCAAGTTTTTGATACCTTATCAGGCCATTCTCTAGGCCAGTGAGCTTTTTTCTGCCCTTTCTTTGTGTTTTTTTTTGTTTGTTTTCTTGCTTATTTATTTTTTTATTTTGCAGTGGGTCTCACTCCCGGGCCCTCAGCTACAATTCTGTCGAATGCAGGGTCTGCTGTCACCAGTGGAAGCACATTGGGTGCCCTTGTGAGCAACAAGACCATTTCCTTGGCAGCATCTCACATGCATCCCTCTCCTGTGCAGATGCCAAAGATGAAGGGTACAGTCATCTCAGAGAATATCAGAGCTGTTTCACTGACCCATTCAGGATCAGTGATGGTCTTTCCAAAGTGAGTGATGGTCTGCAGAGTGTCCTGCAGGATTTGGCCTATTCTGCGTATTTTGCTCTGGAAAAGGATGGTCTTAAGGATGGCTCTGACGTGTGTGTCCGGGTCCCCATAGTTAGCATGTGCTGCAAAGGAAATGTGGAGTCCCTGCTTCAGAACACTGTCCTTTTGCTGTTTGCAGGCAGGAGATGGAGACTTTTCCCAGCCAGCCGCTGGTGAGACCTCCGCCTGGGAGACCTCCCACTGGGAGAGGTCCCGTCCTGAAACATCGAAGGGTGAGAGCTCTCATCATGGAGGAAGCAAAGCCTGCTTTGGAAGAGGAAAGAGGAAAGACTGTTAAGAAAGGTAAAGGAAAAGCTGAAACTTGATGCAGGGCTGTGCCTTCTGCTTCTCCTTGTTTTTGGGTGTTGGAGCCAAAGTTCCAATGGGATGTGTGAGATGCCATGAGGCACTAGATGTGCTGCCTCTCAGCCCTGATGGGAAATGTCAAACGACTCCAGAGGGAGGAAGAGCTTAGGGCAGCCCAGCACATCCAGATGCAGCTGGTCCCTTTGAGTTAAGCTTTCCCACCGGACTCCATGCACCAGTGTACCAGCAGTCAAATTGCTCTTCCATTTGAGGAGGTCAGGAATGAGAGAGACAGAGTTGAGGACAATTACTGGGAATCATCCATTTTGTCTGGAGCAGAATCGTAATGGGAAGAGTGCCCTATCTCCTAACCTATCTCATGGAACCTGCTCAGATTGGTCAGGAGGGTGGTAATGGGTGCCAAGACTTCACTGGATTTTCAGAGAAAGCAGGGAGTGGATCTACATGTCACTACTGTCCCAATGGTGACTGTGGTTCAGTTCTGAAGTGGTTTTTTTTTTTTCCTCCTGCTTACAGAAAAGCTTCCTGCCATGCGCTGCCTCTTACGAGAGCCCCAAGCACCCCTCAAAGTAGAGCCTGGGAATGTGGGAGAAGGAAAGGAGGAGAAAGAGGAGGGGAAGAAGCATCCTGGAAGGTGAGTGTCTGGGGTGAATGGAAGTGAGGGAGTGTCCATAGCACTGGGGCCTAAGACCCTTTTGTGAAGTTGAGGTAAAAATTCTGTGTTCTTGCAAGGCCTCTGAAGGAGGAGAGGTGTGTGTTGGGCTTGCCCCACCATGGGGGCTCTTCCCAGAGGCCAGAGAGTCTGTAGTGAGACAGGATTAAACACTGAGGAGCTCTTTCTTTGCCTTAGCAGTGGCTAAAGCACTTGGCAGGACAGAGGCTAATGGTGTATATGGGAGCGAGTGCTTGTAAATGACCCTGGTGCTCTCCATGCTGCATGGAGGGAAAGCCTCAAAGGGGGCACCTGGAGCTTTCCTCTGGGCATGTGGTGCAGCCCTGGGTGTTTTGGTGCAGGGGGATTGCTCTCTTCATAGATGACACTGCATCCAGGCAAGCCTGGAGCCTCTCCTGTAGAGCTGCCTTCTGCTGCAGAAGCAGGTGCCCAGCATGTGAGAAAGGTCTGGAGATCCAGCTCCCCCTGTGCTCATTCAAATCCTTGTGTTGTATATTTGCAGTGTGCTCCCATGTATCCCGAGGCCCTGCACACAGGTGGCATCACAGGGTGGGAGAACATCCATTGCCACCCAACCACCAGCTGCAGGGCCGGGGAATGAAGGCTCTCAGGAGGCGGAAGAGGTAGGTGCTCCTGATGTATGAGGTGCTTCTTGTGCCAGCCTGAATTATGCAACAACATCAGAGAATGGGTAGCGGCTGTTCAAGACCCCCCCAATGTGTTCCTTTGAACTCTCACTGCCTCTGCCATGAGCTTGCTTTCAGACAGCCCTTGTGCTCTACTTTTGCAATGCATCTGCTGCTGCCGCATTCTTCATCTAAGCATCTAAAGTATCTCTTGGGGCCTGATTCTGGTGGAAATATCACTGCTGCTTCTTCCTGGGCTGAAGACAGAGATTTTCCATTCATCTCTGTGATCATTTAGATGACTGATCATAACAGAAAAGGGAGGTTCAGTCTTGCTAGGATTCACTGAAGGGCACAGTGGTGCAGGCAGTGTCAAGAGTGAAGTGAATGATGAGTGAAGTGAATGAAGTGAGTGTAAGGAATGATGTAACAGACCTGCTGTCCCTCCCTCCCTAGCAGGAGTGCTTTGTCCATTCCCTATATTTTGGGGGATGCCTTCAGCTGTGCTCTCCTGCAGGGGCTTGTCTATTAGGCAAGAACTGGTCTCCTGCCCAGGGAGGGTCTTGATCCTTGCCCTTGCCGAAAGCCCAGCAGTGTTACTACCCATTCTCCTGTGTTCCCCTGCAGCTCCTCTTCTGTGAAAAGGAGGAGCCGCTGTGCAGAACAGCAAAGACTGTTTCAGAGCTTCTGAAAGGCAGTGGCTTGTATGAAGGGTGGAAGCCTTGGCTGCCTGTGAGCAACAAGACCATTTTCTTGGCAGCATCTCACATGTGTCTCTCTCCTTTTCAGCTGTCAGTGAAGAATGACTCAGTGCTATCAAGCACTCAAAGAGCCGGCTCTGACATGCGCTTTCCGAAGTGAGTATATTTGCTTGCTGGTTGACCGTGTGTTTGGTAGTGTTGCTTTCCAGGGCTTGTGAAGGCACTCTGGAAGTGATTTGGGAGTAACTCCTTCCAGTGGTTGGAAACCAGTGAACTCCAGGCTTTCCTGGCTTCGTTCAGGCTCTGCTGTAGGGATGTGCAGGGCAAGACTGGAGTTTGAAATGGTGGTGGCAAGTGGGAGGAAAGCAAAGGAGGCCAGTTTGTCCTGCCTGGACAGTAGTGTGGAGAGCAACTGGGAGCTGATCTCCAGAGGCAGCCTGGGTCATATGGCTGGGAAAGCTTTGGAAAAGTTTCTCCTAGGTTGGGGATTGAAAGCCATGGAGCAGCCTAGGGAGGAAACTTCCATGCTGGAGTTCTGTGCTGTGTCACTCCACTTCCTAAGACAGTCCTGCAGGATCGGTCCTATTCTGCATATTCTTCTCTGGGAAAGGATCGCCCTTAGAGTGGCTCTGATGTGTGTCCTGGTCCCCAGAGTTAGCATATGCTACAGAGGAAATGTGAAGTCCTTCCATCAGAACACTGTCCTTTTGCTGTTTGTAGGCTGGGGCTGGAGGCTTCTAACAACCACCCACTGGTGAGACCTCCACCTGGGAGACCTCCCCCTGGGAGAAGTCCAATTCTTCGACATCGAAGGGTGAGAGTTCTCATCGTGGATGAAGCAAAGCCTGCTTTGGCAAAGGAAAGGGGAACGGCAGCTGAGAAAGGTAATGGAGCATTTAAATCCTGGTTGGGAGTTGTATCTTATCCTTCTCTCCTCCTTGGTGTTGAGTGTTGGAGCCAAGGCTCCAGTGTGATATGTCGGATGCCTTGAGACATGAGATGTGCTGCTTCTCATCCCTGATGGCAAATGTCAAGTGAGGGCCTGAGGGAGAAAGAGCTCAGGGCAGCCCAGCATTCCCACATGCAGTTGGCGCCTCTGAGTTAAACATTCCCACTGGAGTCCATGACCAGTGTACCAGCAGTCAAACTGCTCTTCGATTTGAGGAGGTCAGGAATGAGAGAGACAGAGTTGAGGACAATTATTGGGAATCACCCATTCTGCCTGGAGCAGAATGGTAATGGGAAGAGTGCCCTATCTCCTGACCTATCTCATGGAACCCAAGTAAGCTGCTCAGGATGGTCAGGAGCATGGTAATGGGTGCCAAGACTTCACTGGATTTCCAAAACAAGTAGCTCTGCCCTTTCCTTGTGAGTTTCTGCTGCACGTGCCCTCAGCATTGCCTTTGGGTTCACTGTGTGACCAGAGGCAACGCAGGCCTGTAAGACCTGTAGAGGGATCCTGGCATACGTTTCCCTCTTGCGAAGAAGTTATTGCCCCAAAGAGGCTCTCTTAAGACACTTACACATCACTGTGAACTATGAAAAGTCTCCCCTAGTGGGGACATGATAGAGTAGAAGCAATGCCCCATGTCAAGAAATGATGTTGCAGAGAGAAAAGGCGAAGAATTGGACAGCAGCCAAGGTGAAGGACAGGTCACAGACAACCTAGGAGACCTGGCTTTAGAGGTCTCCCATTGAGGTCTTGCAATTCCGTTCCATACCAGAGCAGATCTGCACATCGCTCCTGTCCCAGTGCTGACTGTGATTCTGCTCTGAAGTGTTTTCCTGTCTCCTGCTTGCAGAAAAGCTTCCTGCCCTGTGCCGCGTCCTACGGGAGCCCCAGCCACCCCTCCAAATAGTGCCTCAAAATGCGGGAGAAGGGAAGGAGGTAAAAGTGGAGAAGAAGCGTCCTGGCAGGTGAGTGGTTTGGGTCAATGGATGTGGGGGAGTGTTTATAGGGCTGCGGGTCTAAGGGCATCTAGTGAGGCTGAGAAACATTCTGTTTTCTTGCAAGGCCTCTGAAGGAGGAGAGGTGTGTGTTGGGCTTGCCCCATGGGGGCTCTTCCCAGAGGCCAGAGAGTCTGTAGTGAGAGAGGATCAAACACTGAGGAGCTCTTTCTTTGCCTTAGCAGTGGCTAAAGCACTTGGCAGGACAGAGGCTGATGGTGTGTCTTGGAACATGTCCTTGTAAATGACCCTGCTGCTCTCCATTCTGCATGGAGAGGAAGCGTCAAAATGGGCCCCTGGAGCTTTCCTCTGGGCATGTGAGGCACCCCTGGGTATTTTGGTGGGGGGAATTGCTCTCTCCATTTATTCCGCCTCATCCAGGCACACCTCGAGCTTCTGCTGTAGAGCTGCCTTCTGCTGCAGAAGCAGGTGCCCAGCATGTGAGCAAGGGATGCTTTTCCAGCTCCCCCTGTGCTCATGCGACTCCTCACGTTGTGTATTTGCAGTGTGCTCCCGCATATCCCCAGGGCCTGCACTCGGGTGGCAGCACAAGGTGGGAGAAGAACCATTGCCACTCGAACACCAGCTGCGAAGCCGGACAATGAAGGCCCTCAGGAGGCAGAAGAGGTAGGTGCTCCTGATGTATGAGGCGCTTCTTGTGACAGTCTGAATTACACAAAAGCATCAGCCGATGGGCAGCGGCTGTACAAGACCCCTCCAAAGTGTTCCTTTGAGCCCTCACTCTCTTTGCCAGCGGCTTGTTTTGAAAGACACCGCTTGTCTTCTACTTTTTTAATGCATCTGCTACTTGTGCATGCTGAGAGGAGCTGAGTGGACTTGGAAGCAGAGCACTAATTCTTTGGGAACTGTCTTGCAGATGCAGACAACAGTTGAGAAGCTGCCTGAAGAACCGCCTGTTCTTCAGAAAGTGTTTGAATGCTACCTGGGAGAAGATGAGGGTTTTTCCGTCACATATTCCTTGTCCGGCATAATGCAGGAGGCGAAAACTGAGGCCCAACAACAGGGGACTGAACCGAAAGGGTACGTATGTGCCAGCTCCAGGAAAAGCCTGGGACCACTGAGTAGCAGAGGTCCTACAAGGGGTCAGACTCCCAATCCCAGAGGCACTGGGTTGGACAGAGCACCCTGAGAGTTCTCACAACATGGGATGGATCTGCCTTCCACCCGGACCTTCAGCACCTCTTTCCAGCCCCAAGCAAATGCCAAGTGCTCTGCTGGAGAGTGCAAGTGGGACCAGGGTGGAGGAGCTGGGGAAGGACAGAAGCAGGAGGGGTCTCAGAGTGAGAGTTGTCAGTGCTGCTGCATCCTGTTTTCACCTTGAACAAGTCATGCTGGCCTAGGATGAGACTTCCCTTCCATCGCTCAGCACAGGCTGCAGCTTTGGGACCGACAAGTCCTGAACAGCTGAGCACAAAGGGGCCCTCCAGGGTTTGCCTGCACCCTTTCCAACTGCTCCCCAAAGGGGGATCCCAGAGGCAGGATCACCCCCCAGCAGGCTCAGCCACAGGCTGATGTGCTGCAAGGGGACCTTGTTTGGACACAGGGGCCTGTGTTACATGACGATGAGCAGGGAGATGCCATCAGCAGCACATCCAAGCATACACGTCCTGAGCTAGTGTGCAGTATTTCTCTGCCTTTGTCCCTGTGCATCACGCAGCCTCTTCCTTTCTCCCTCCTCAGCCCTGGCAAGGCAGCCAAGAAGAAGAAAATGAGGATCGTTCATGATGACCACAAACAGCAAGTTTTATTCACTTGAATTAAACTATATCCTCCAACTAGTGTGGACCATTTTTTGGGTGGAGTTGTATGGGAATATCCAGGATCCCAAGACCAGAAGTGAAATCTCACAAGCTGGAGAGTTGGGGCCAGGAGGGTCCATGGCAACAAATCCTGGCTGAGAGCTGAGGTGTCACCTCTGTGGTGATAAAGGTGACCTGGCAGTGTGTCCTGGCCCTGCTGGCCCTTGTTGGCCTTGGTGTCACGGGTCACACAGCCGCTGCTGGCAGCGCCTGCCCCGGACTGGCACTCGGCGCGGCCAGGCCCAGGGCTGGAGGCAGCTGCAGCCGGGCGTCCTGGAGAGGAGGCAGGAGGAGCTGCCCCGGGGCTGCAGAAACAGCAGCCTGGAGCCAGCGCCCAGGGCACTGAAGCCCCACGAACTCCCAAATGGCACCACTAGCTCCCACAGCGGGAGCGTGCAGAGCCCCCAGGGCCGCGAAGGCGGCTGCTCCCGGCGCTGCTGCCAGGCCAGGAGCTCCTGGGTGAGCCCAGTGGAGACCCCTGCGATGGCTGTGAGTTGGAGGAGAGAACACGGGAGTCGAAGCCCAGGGTGCTGGGTCTGTTCAGCTGGGAGAAGAGGCAGGAGGATCTCAGTGCTGCCTGTAGCTGCCTAAGAGGAGCGTGGGGAGAGGATGGAGCCAGAGCCTTCCCAGTGGTGCCGAGGAACAGCATGAGGGGCCTAGGGTTGGCCAACACTGAAGGAAGGTCCCAGAGCCTTGGGGAATCCATCCCCAGAGAGCATGGGAGCTCAGGCCTGCCCAGCCCTGGGAAATCCCCTCTGTTGCCTCCACTTGCAGCACGAGGTTGAGTGGAGACCTCCAGGAGCCTCTTCCCTCCACGGCAGCTTTGTGACTGTCTGGTGAACCAATGTCCCTCCACGCCCCACTAGCTCCATTGGCATCGCCTGCTGTAATCTAAATGTAGAGATTAGCCCGACACAAAGTGACACGGGGAGAAAAATCTTTTGAGGGGTTTATTTGAAGGAAGCAATGTCTTTTGCCACCTAGGGCTTACATGGGCACATGGGTGCTCTGGGACACGACGCAGCAGCATCTCTGTAGCCCCCAGGACACAGTGTCTGTCGCTCTGCATCAGCCCCGTTCTTGGGATCCTGCTGGGCTTTCACCTGTGCCGCTCCTCTCGCTGCCCTGCGATGCAGCAGAACGCTCTGAACAGAGCCCGAAGCGCCGTCCTGAGCCGCGAGCGCCATCGCCGGGGAGCCGCGACGTCCGGGAGGGCAGCGATGCCTGCGGTGGGAAGCAGAGCTGTGGGCAATGGGCTGCAGGGCACAGGGCTGCACCTGCCTGTCCCTGACACCAAGAGCTTCCCGAGGGGCTCGGCACAGCAACTCCCGAGCACTTCCTGCTGCCGACCTCGGTGCCACCCCCTGTGCCAGGACAGGCCACTGTCCCCAGCAGGGCTCTCCACTCGGGTATGTACCTGGCTCAACGTCAGGTGTGGGGCTGCAGGAGGAGGGCTTCTCCTCCTCCTCTTGGGGCTCCAAGGCCACCTGCATGGGCAGAGCAAGAACACGCACCCGTCAGCCATCAGCTGGCCCTGCTGAGGGTCCCAGTGCCCCAGGTTGCACAATGGCAAAGGGTTTGGATCAGAGGAGGCTGCCCATGGCTGCACGTCCCAAGGGAAGGGACCTGCGGCTGGCACAGCAATGGGACAAGGTTCGTTGTGGGGCCGTAGCAGCAGGGCTGGGCTGGGACCGTGATGCACAGGGAGTAGGGAGGCAGCTGGGTATGTAGCACAAGGGGGCTCGTGCACTGGTGCGGAGGAAGCTGCTGTTCCCTCCTCGCTCAGCATCCAGGCCCCAGGGCTGAATGCAACGCCGGCTGGAGCAGACTTCATCGCTGTGCCTTTGGCACTGGGAAACGGAGAGGAGCCGGCATCTCCCCATGGAGACATGGCAGAGGGCAAATGCCTGGGGGTGACAGTGGGGCACCATGGGCAGAGGGGTCCCAAGGGATTGGGCGGCTCAGGGCAACGCTTCTGCTCTCCCCAGACCCAGCTCACAGGGCAGCTCCCTGGGATGGTGGGTGCAGGTGAGGCGCTGCTTGCTCACCTGGGGAGCAGGGCCTGCAGTCAGGGGAGGAACCGCTGGTGCCGTGTCATCAGGCAGTGGTTGCTCTGGAGTGGGGCTGTCACTCACAGGGAGCACCTTCTGGTCAGTCATCTCCCTGTCTGTGAACTGGCTCCGGAGGCTAGGTCTGACCCATGGCAAGGAGATGCTTCCCTCCACCTCCTGGCCTTGCAAAACCTCTTCACCAGCTTCCTCTTCCTCATCAGTCTGGCCCATGTGCTCATCCTGCTCTGCTCCCAGGTCCTTCTTCCCACTTCTCACCTGCCACTCCTTCTTGGGAGCATGGACATAGAGCCGCTCCAGCACCTCCCACTTGCACCTTGCATCTTTGAGGAGCTCCACTTGTGTGACCTTTGGGTTCCACAAGTCATAGAAGGAGTTTCTGGAAAGGAGCTAGAGGAGAGAGGGAGGTTTGTGAACAGAGCTTCATTTCCCACCTAAATGGCCTCCTGAGCACAGGGACAACTGGGATGCCACAATGCAGCGCAGCAGCTTGTCCCAGCACCGGAGGGGTTATGGCTGCCCCAGCCCTCCCTTGTGCTCACTTGTTTGGGTCGGACATTGAGCGATCCCGAGGCTGTCAGGGAGAAACGTGTCCCCTCGCCCTCCTCTTCCTCATCCTCGCTCTCCTCCAGGCTCTGCTGCTTCCTCAGGAAGGTGCCTTCTCGCAGCTGGGCCAAGCTCTGCCCGGTGCGCGCCAGGCAGCTGCTCTCGAGCTCCTCCAGCAGCTCCGTGCGGATGCTGAGCACGGACAGGCAGCGCGCGGTGTTGTCCGGGTGCACACGCAGCGGCTCTGCTCCCAGGTGGCAGACGATGCCCACAGGCTGCTGCTTTGGGCCCTGTCCTGTCCCTGCTCGGCGTGGTGGGGCAGCCTTCCGGCTCTCTGCCCTCAGCTCCACAGCAATCTCCGCAAAGATGCTGTCCACGAAGCCAGCAGGCTCGAGCAGGGACGAGCACGTGGCCTCCAGTGAGGCCATTCCTCCCGGTGAGCCGGCAGCAGCTCTGTCTTCTGCAGAGCCGTGCAGTGCCTCTGCGAAGGGCAGGCTGGGGAGTTCAGCCTCCCGGGAACCCTCCTTGGCTGTCGGCGCGCACTGCTGGACATCCTGCGGGGCAGAAGAGGCTCTTTCTTCCTGAGACACCTTGACGGGTGGCACTTCCACTTGGGGAAGCTGCAGCTCTCCCCGTTGACACCCTGAGGATGTGCTTACCACCAAGTCTTGGTTCGGCACCGTTGCCTCCAGGCATTGGTCCTTGAGCTGCAGGCCCACCTGTGGGGAGAAGGAGGCCCGTGATGGAGGTGCATGGATACAAGTGGCCCCTGAAGCACAAGAAACCTCAGCCCTGTGCCCAAGGGAGGCTCATGGCTGCACACAGTCTGGCTGAGCTCAGTCTACAGCTGCTCGCTGAGCCTCTGCACAGAGCTCACAGGGTTTGGGTGGCCCTGGGAGGACCCCAGTTGCCTGCTCCAGAAGAGCTCCTGCCTAGCTACCTCACCCCAGCTCTCCTTCCAAACCACCCTTGTGCTCTCCATGTCAGTCCCATCCCTGGTGCGTGCCTCTCCCTTCAGCCTCACTGCCCACCTCGCTCCCGCTCTCCTGCAAGCCTGAGAGCCCGTCTGCGGGCTGGGAACAGGCGCTCCTTGTCCATATTCAGGATCCTCTTGTGAGGACCTGACACTGGCACCAAGGGGAGCTGCTCTCTCCTGATCGAGCTGCTCTCCTCAGAGTGGGGATCTGGTGTCTTTTCCCTCAATAAAGGCATGGTCACCATGGGGACCGCCCCCTCACAATGGCCTTGTGAGCATGATGCCATTGTCATCACAAAGCCCTAGTGAGTGCTATGAGGACCCCATCATGATGTCTTGGTGGAGACCATGGGGACCCCATCACAATGCCTTGGTGAAGACCATGGGGATCCATCCCATCATGATGCCTTGGTGGAGACCAAGGGGACCCCATCATGATGCCTTGGTGGAGACCATAGGGACTCCATCATGATGTCCTGACCATCTCCATGGGGATGCCCATCACCATGTTGCTACCTCCAAGTCCTGATTCCAGCTTCTGAGCCTGCCTGGGAGCTGCTACGAGGGGAGCAGGATGAATGTTCCTCCCTCCAGCTCTGCACTCCCCAGGCCTTGCAGAGGCTGCACTTCTTCAGGCGATGCATAGGAGAGATCCACACAAGGCCATCCCTGTCGGCCTGCCCATTAATCCTCACCCCTACAATCCTGACTGGCTCTCTGTCTGTCCCTAGGCAGAGTTCCTTGGATCTTTCTGTGCTCTCCGGGGTTTCCTTTGTCACCTGCACCTTTCCCTGCCATCCCAGCCCATCACTCCCTCACTCTTGCTCTAGTCTTCTTCTTCTCTGAGTCATTCTCAATTTAAGGCTCTCCTCACCAGCTTGGCCAACTGGTTGATGACCATCAGGTGAGCAGATGGGAACAGTCTCCTTCCAGATGAAATGTGACAACATGCAGTCTTGCTGCCTTGCTCTAGGCTCAGCTCCAGGTTCTCCTCCAGCTCCTGCTGAAAAAAAAAAAGACAAGAAGAGAAGGAAAAAAAAAAAAAAGGAAAAGAGACTCTTTGCTCTTCATCCTCTCCATTTCTTGCTTGTCTTAAGCTGGTATGAGGGTACATGAAAGCAATATGAATTATGGTACCTGAAATGCAAAATTAAAACCTGAATCCTTCGGACATGTTTCTCCTTGTTGTATCAGTGCATGCCCAAATGTGCAGGGCTGCTCCTGCTGGAAGACAGTTCTGTGCATTTCTGTGCCAGAGCAAAGGCCACTCCAAGGGCACTCACTGAAGACTCCAAGGCCAACAGGGAAATCAGCAGGTTGCGAGGAAGCCCCAAAAGTGCCTTCACCCACTCTGCCCATTGACTGCACCAGCAGCAACTTTGCTGGTCCCAGCAGGCCACCAAGCATGGAAAAGGGGATAATCAAGGGGTGCCAGGCACCCAAAGGCCATGCCAGTGCCATAGGGACCATGGGTGTGCATGTGCAGGTGCTCTAGGTGAGCACACTTGTGTCTGTCACCCTGGACTAGCCTGAGGGACAGGGCAGGATGGCTCCCAGAAGCACACTGCTGTGTTCCCCTGTGCTTCCCTGGCACAGTTAACCACGGGTGACATTCCTCCTCTCCTGGGAACTTTCTAGGCCAGCCCAGCCGGGTCAGGCAGCCCCAGCAGGAGAGGGGGTTGCTGCCCCAGGGGCCTCTAAAGTACCTCGAGGCACGTGACAGAGGTAAAGAGGATGTCCAGGAAGGGCACATTGCTACTGAGAAAATTCCTGTTCCTTCTGGATGAGGACAGTCTTTAATGTGGCCACACCGAAGACATCAGGCCCTAGGGACAAGAGAAGAAGCCTGGAGAGAGGAAGACTCACCCTGGGTAGAGGAAGATTGCGTCAGAGAGCACCTAAGGAAACTCGATACCCACAAATCCATGGGCCCTGATAGGATGCACCCCAGAGGCGGATGTCATAGCTAAGTCACTCTCCATCATCTTTGAAAGATCCTGGAGAATGGAGGAGGTAATGGAGGACTGGAAGAAAGCCAATGTCACACCAGTCTTCAAAACAGGCAAGGAGGAGGACCCAGGCAACTACAGGCCAGTGAGCCTCACCTCCGTCCCTGCAAAAGTGATGGAACGGCTCATACTGGCCGTTGTCTCCAGGCACGTGGAGGACAAGAAAGTGCTCAAGAGTAGTCAGCATGGATTCACCAAGGGGAAATCTTGCTTGACTAACCTCATAGCCTTCTATGATGGAATGACCAGCTGGATAGATGAGGGGACAGTGGCGGATGTTGTCTATCTCGACTTCACCAAGGCTTTTAACACTGTCCCTCACAACATCCTCCTGGGCAAGCTCCAGAAGTGTGGGATAGATGAGTGCACAGTGAGGTGGATTAGAAACTGGCTGGATGGCAGAGCTCAGAGGGTGGTGATCAGCAGTGCAGAGTCTGGTTGGAGGCCTGTAGCTAGCAGTGTCCTCCAAGGGTCAGTCCTCGGTCCAGTCGTGTTCAATTTATTCATCAATGACCTGGATGAATTTGTTTTTTGTTTTTTGTTTTTTTAATTTCACCAGAGTATTGTCCCTTCACAGTCACGGCCTATGACTGCTATGTTGCCATCTGCAGACCTTTGCCCTTTGCCCCTTCTTGGCCACAGGGGCACACTGCTGCCTCATGGTCAACTTGTCATCCACCATGACACCCAGGTCTTTCTCTGCAGAGCTACCCTCCAGAAGGTCAGTCCCCAGCCTGTACTGGTGTCTGGGGTTATTCCTCCCCAGGTGCAGGACCTCGCACTTGGCCTTGTTGAATTTCATGAGGTTTTTCACGGCCCAGTTGTCCAGTCTGTCCAGGTCCCTCTGGATGGCAGCGCAGCCCTCTGGGGTATCGGCTACTCCTCCCAGTTTTGTGTCATCAGCAAACTTGCTGAGGGAGCACTTCATCCGGGTCATTGATGAATAAATTGAACAGAACTGGACCAAGGACTGACCCCTGGGGGACCCCGCTAGCTACAGGCCTCCAACCAGACTCTGCACCGCTGATCACCACCCTCTGAGCTCTGCCATCCAGCCAGTTCCTAATCCACCTCACTGCCCACTCATCTATCCCACACTTCCGGAGCTTGCTCAGGAGGATGTTGTGAGGGGCGGTGTCAAAAGCCTTGGTGAAGTTGAGATAGACGACATCCACTGCTCTCCCCTCATCTATCCAGCCGGTCATTCCATCACAGAAGGCTATCAGGTTAGTGAACCGAGTGCCTAAGTAAGCATGGTGTAACAAGAGCAGAGGCATTAGTAATTTATGATTGCCATGCTGTTTGTGCTGCAGTAATTCCCCTCCCTGTCTGATGGGTGAGTAAATGTAAACTCGACTGAATTGCATTCTGAAGATGTGGTAAGGGAAATGATGGACACGGCAGCAAGTTCACAGAATCACAGAGTGGTTAACATTGGAAGGGACCTCTAGAGACCATCTAGTCCAACCCCCCTGCTCAAGCAGGAAGACCTAGAGCACGTGGCACAGGGTGGCATTCAGGCGGGTTTTGAAGATCTCCAGAGAAGGAGACTCCACAACCTCTCTGGACAGCCTGTTCCAGGGCTCTGTCACCCTCACAGTAAAGTTCTTCCTCACATGGAGATGGAACTTCCTGTCTTTCAACCTGCACCCATTACCCCTGGCCACCACCAAGAAGAGTTTGGCCCCATGCTCCCTACATTCACACCTAAGGTACTTACTTCTCCATGTTGATCAGATCTCCTCTCAAGTCTTCTCTTCTCCAGACTAAACAGGTCCAGCTCGCTTAGTCTTTCCTCATATGATAGATGCCATGATCCCATTAGCCTTCTTGGCCACAGGGGCACATTTCTGACTCATGGCTAACTACTTGTCAACCAGGATTCCCAAATCCCTCTCTGTGGAGCTGCTTTCCAGCAGGTCAACCTCTAATCTATACTGGTTTCTGGGGTTATTCCTCCCCAGGTGCAGGACCATACACTTGTCCTTGTAATATGACGCTGGGCAATATTTCTAAATGCCTCTGCCTTTTGCCTCTGCCTTTTTTTTCACCTCTACATTGCCCTATTAGTCTGGAGCAAAGTAACGAGATCCCAGTCTACCCAAGGGGTATCTGCTGGTTTGAGTGCCCTGAGGTATCTGATAGTATTGGAATGGCCCATCCTTATGCTTGGCATGTCTGTCCTTAAAGACCTGCTGGCTTTCCTGAGCTCTGATGTCCTTGAGAGCTGCCTCCCCTGGGATCCCCCACCAGTCCCCCGAACAGCTTCCTACTAAGAAAGTGAATCCAGCAGTGTCCGAAGCCAGGAAGACACAGAGCTGGGCCATTGAGAAACGGCAGGAAAGGGGGTTCTGCCTGAGGTGACTCTACTGTGGCTATACTGGACCTATGACAGACTTCTTGCACAAAACTTCCAGGAAGCACAAGGTGCCCCTGACGATGTCCATGGACCTTGACAGCCTGTGATCCAGACACACTGAGGTCCACATTAGCCCAGTCCCTGTTCATACAGGGACTCATGGAGTGAGCAGAAGTTGAGGGGAGGAGAGCAAGAAGGGTTTGAGAGTGCAATGAATCTCAAGATACCTTGGTGTGATGTGCCTCTCATTTATGCAGCACACATGGATGTAGATGGGATGGTCTTTCCCTACAGACAGTGCTGGATTTCATTTGTTTGGGTTTGGGATGGAACCCCAGGATTCTCTGGAGCACTTGCCCAGCAAGCATTCCCTGTTGGCAGGGATAATTTCCCTGTAGGTCCAATGTGCTAGAGACATATGCTTGAGCTGGACAACCCAGGCATCTGACAAGGCTCTTCCAGCACTTTTCAATGCCATCAGATGAAGTGTCTGCACTGAATTACAAGAGCTGCTGGTTAATACTGGAATCTTCCTATGCCTCAGCTGGAGTGAGTGGGGCTCCAGTTGTGTTTGGCACCAGGAGGTCATTTCAGATAGCCAAGACAATTCCCCACCTGATCCTCACCTCATCCTCTAGGATGATGCAGGTCCCCCAGTTCCTGCATCAGAGCAAGCAGACACTGACACCACATCTGTGTGTGGCACATCTGCCTTGGACCACAACTGTCTCTTCAAATGTTACCAGATATGTGTGTGTAAGCGACTGACTCTTCCATCTCCAATGATTATCAATGATTATCAATGATTATCTATCTCCAATGATTATCCCAATGATTATAGTGGGATATTAGACAGAGCATACATGGACACCTCTGTGTTGTGCTCCCTTTGCTTTTGGCAAGGGGAATCCCACCGATGGCATCTGTGGAATTTACGGGAATAATGTGAATATCACTTCAGACCCAGGTCTGGGGGTCTGAATTCTGTAATGCCCAGATTGATTAATCCTAATCAAAATCTGAACTATATTTCAGTGAGTTGGCTTTTGTCCCATCTAGGCATCCCTGTCTGGTTGAGAGATGAAAATCATTCTTCCAGAGACTCTCATAACTCCATTCACAACTTTCCTGATATTCACAACCTTCATAGCTCCTCATCCTCTGATGAAATGAATTGCAACGTTGCAAACCCTCTCCACTCACAAGAAAAGGAAAACAGATGATTATTTTAGTTTTCTTGAGGGAACATTCCCCAGGAGGAGGGGGCACAAGGGACAGAGAAATTGGTGAGTTCAGCTGGGCCTCTGCTCCTGAGCGGGGCCAGGCTCCTGGGACGGAGGCAGCTCGTGGCAGCCTGGCAGCACTGCCCAGAGACAGCCGAGTGCAGGAGCAGCTCCTGTGCCAAGAGCAGCAGGGCTGCGGGCACTGCCTGCTGCTGCGGACAGCAGAGGAGAGAAGGCAGCGAGAGGGGAACGGCAGTGTGGAGCAGGAGCAGAGCTCATTGTGGGGGAAATCTTCACAGCCCTTGAAACAGTGAGTCTCTGTCTGCAGGGCAATGCTGCTGAGGTTCCTGGAGGGGGTGTCTGCATCCCAACCAAACCATGGCTCATAGGATTTTTAACGGTCTCTCTCCTGGAGTAAGCAGGACATAGCAGGAGGAGGAGATGCTTCAGGGCAGGGATTCCCTGACACATGCTCAGAGGATCAGGGTATGCTTCTCTTGGGTATGCCACTTGAACACAGGGCTGTAGGGCTGTGAAGGCAGGGAGTGCACCAAGGTCTGCCTGGGGCTGTGATTCAGAGCAGTGTCCCTGTACCTCATGGTGCTGTTTGCCCAGGGCAGTGACTCTGCCACCTGTGAGGGTCAGCACACAGCCTCTCCAGGGAGCTCCCTGTGCTGCTGTGGGGAGAAGCTTTGGGCGGGAAGAGATCCCTGGCAGGGCAGGTTCTTTCTGCCTTTGAGAGGTGCTGCAGGGGTCGGGTTCTGCTCACAGCTCCAGCACATGCGCAGGACATGTTCCCTCCTTTCAAGAGGAAAATCAGGGGAAGAGCTGCTTGAAGGAGAAGGAGCTTTCCTTCAGGTCTCTGCACTTTCACTTTCCTTATTTTGACAGGGAGAATGAAGGAACAAGTTTTCTGTTTTGGCAATGAGCTGAGAGTAGTAAACTTTCACTCTGAGAGAACAATAGGTCTGTGAGAAACGTCAGTGAGCTGCTTCATCCCCACTTTAGCCTAAAGGCAGCATCAGCATCTTCTTTGCAGCATCCTAGGACTTTGTGTGACCTGCTCATTTCAACCTGCAACCACAGAGCTGGCCCTGGATGTTGCCAGAGGTTTCTGTAGGGCAGAACTGAGCACCCAGAGGGTGACACGGCTGCAGGCAGCAGAGATGGGCAGGGAAGGAGAAGGAACTGCAGGGCAGGGGACTCTGGCTGAACTCTGCAGCCAGAGCTATGGCAGAGGAGAGGGGCATCTCTTTGGTGCCTCCCAACCAAAGGGCTGAGAGGGGCAGTGCTGCAATGTCCCCCTCTGCAAGGTGCCATACCCTGTGGGTAAAGCGAAGGTTTTCCAGAATGCCTCTCTGTCGCCTCCTTGCCTCCATTGGCAACAGGGTCATGGTGTTACTCCTTAATCCTTCTCCTGTCCATGCTGCTCCTGTTCTTGCTCTCTGCTTCCTGTGGTTGGGAGTATTCAGCTGCAGTTCAGGCACCAAAGCTACAAGTAGTGGAAAAGAGGGATTTCCAAGGGACTGAGGTCTCCACAGCCCCATTCTGTCCTGTGGAGTAACATCATTTTCTAGCTAGAAGAGGCATGAGCCTCAGAGATCTGGGAATGAGACAAATAGATAGATAAAAAACTTCATTCATTTCTTTATTTTCCTTTTAAGAGTGTCCTCCTAACTTGTCTCTGTCTGTTTTTTCCCTTGGTGAATTCCCCATATGTATGGGGAGGAAATGTCCAACAGCAGCTCCCTCAAAGAATTCCTGCTCCTGCCATTCGCAGACACGCGGCAGCTGCAGCTCTTGCACTTCTCGCTCTTCCTGGCCATCTACCTGGCTGCCCTCCTGGCCAACGGCCTCATCATCACAGCCGTAGTCTGCGACCACCGCCTCCACACCCCCATGTACTTCTTCCTCCTCAACCTCTCCCTCCTCGACCTTGGCTCTATCTCTACCACTGTTCCCAAAGCCATGCACAATTCTCTGAGCAACACCAGGGACATTTCCTACTTGGGATGTACTTCACAGGTCTTTTTCATTTTTTTCTTACTTTCAGCAGAGTTTTATCTCCTCACAATCATGGCCTATGACCGTTATGTTGCCATCTGCAGACCCCTGCACTATGGGACCCTCCTGAGCAGCAGAGCTTGTGTCAAAATGGCAGCAGCTGCCTGGGGCTGTGGGTTTCTCAAAGCTTTCCTGCACACTGGGAACACATTTTCCCTACCCCTCTGCCAAGGCAATGTGGTGGAGCAGTTCTTCTGCGAGATCCCCCAGATCCTTAAGCTCTCCTGCTCACACTCCTACCTCAGGGAAGAAGGGCTTATTGTCTTTAGTCTTTGTTTATCTTCGGGATTTTTCATTTTCATTGTGTTGTCCTACGTGCAAATCTTCAGAGCTGTGCTGAGGATCCCCTCTGAGCAGGGCCGGCACAAAGCCTTTTCCACGTGCCTCCCGCACCTGGCCGTGGTCTCCCTCTTTGTCAGCTCTGCCATGTTTGCCTACCTGAAGCCCCCCTCCATCTCCTTCCCAGCTCTGGATCTGGTGGTGGCTGTTCTGTACTCGGTCATGCCTCCTGTACTGAACCCCCTCATCTACAGCATGAGGAATAAGGAGCTCAAGGCTGCACTGAGGAAATTGGTTCAGTGGGTACCATGCCAGCACCAATAACTGGCCATGTGCATCTACTCCTCTTCTCTAGTGTATTAATTGGCCTGAAGGATCTGTGTCCGTCCTTCCTTCCTTCCTTCCTTCCTTCCTTCCTTCCTTCCTTCCTTCCTTCCTTCCTGCCTTCCTTCCTTCCCTCCTTCCTTGCTTTCTCTTTCCATTCCTGCTTAAAGACAAAATGTTCCAGTTCATACCACTCAGCATCTGAAATCTCTCATTTGAATCTGACTGACAGACTGTCCTTAAGAAGGCAGATGGTCTTCCTCCTTCATCAGCAGCACTGGGGAACCTCTGCTCCCCCACTCTGAGCTCCCTCAGATGCCTGCAGCTTTCCTGGAGAAACACCCACCAACAGAAGTGGGTCTTTGTTATTTCACTTCTGTTCTCCTCCTTTCCACACTATCCTACTGTGCTCCAGTGTGTACATATGGCCCAGGAGTTCTCATTACAGGACAGCAATAGAGTTGTGTTTCTGTCTGCCTTCCCGTGGGTACAGGCAGGACCACGGAATGGGCACCTTTAAAATAAAAGGGGATCTCCTCAGAGACAATGGCTAAAGTCTGGTTACTCTTCAGAAGAGGGAGTCAAAATGCCACCCAAGGGATTGCGCTGTAGAAGGGGCTGGTGCTCTGCCTTTGTATCCTGTGGGCAGCAGGACGAGATCAAAGTCCCAGCATCCCTTTAAAAGACCAAAGTCTTGACTGTGTCTCATTTTTCAATGGCCAGTTGTGGTCTGAAGGGGGGCAAATTTGCTAAGAGATAAATCCCCTTGTGTTCCATTCAATACTCAGAGATGAGAGGGGCTAGGGGTGGCTAGACTCATCTCTTAATAGTGATACCAAATACCATGGTAGCTATAGACCCAACTCTGGCAGCCCTGGATTCACAAACACTCTGTCGACTCTAGGTCTGATTCAGAACAATTAGTCAAGTTCACGAATAGTGTGATTTATTCAAATACAACATTTACAAAGCAAATTTCACATGTCAGTAGAGGAATTTCTATACTACCTCATGAGGTTCTTAGCTAGCCCTAATGTACAATGCACAATAAGCACAGTACAGTATGCAAAAAGTATGCAGTAATTCAGCAGGACATCTAATACCCATTGAGAAGCTCCTGGGATAGAGTGAGATTCAGTTCACTTGTGCACACAACAAACTTCGAGAAGGATTCCTAACTTTTGGGGTGCACAAAATGGCTGTCTGCATGGGACCAGTTTTTCTAAGCTCCTGATGTAGTCAGTAGACATGAGGGAAGGGAGTCAGCTGTACACACAAACTCACCCCTTTGGGCTTTAGAGGGGTCAGGGATGGTCCAAAAAATCTGCATGTGTCTGCTTGCTCTGATAAAGTAAGGAGGAGACCCATGTCCATGTAGTGCATCAGCCAGGTCTTTCGGGCCATCTGAGCTCCACTTGCTTAGAAGCTCAGACCTGTGGAAGTCTAGACAATGCGAAGAGTTTAATTCAGTGCAGCCACTTGATTCCATGAAGTGACATGAAGAAACCTGAGTTATCCAGCACAAGCACTATGTTTCCAGAATATTCAAGAGGAAAGCAAAAGGAAGATCAGGCCCTTTGGATGAAGTTAGTGGGCAAACACCCTAGGACATATGTCCTTCCCCAAAATTGATTCCCACCACTGCCTTCAGGCAAAATCCCCCTTGAAAATGCTCCCCTCATTTGGGTAGTCATGCTACTACTAATATAGCTCCACAAAGGGGCTTGTATTACAAGGAATGGCCAGTGAGGATGGAGAGACATCAGTGAAGGGAAGGAGATCCTGTGTGAGAGCAAAGTGAGGAAGCAGGTTGGGTGTCTACAGGATGTAGGGACACAGCATGTAGGGACACAGGTATGAACCAGCATAGGACAGGCTCTGGTGAAGACAGAAAAAGGCACTGCCAAGGCTCAAAGCCACCAAAGGAAGTCTTGGCTATGGCTGTTGTCTCTGCCACCAAGGCCTGCCAGGAGGGCCACACTGTCTCTCGAACAACCTGAAAGCTGTCATATCATTGTCCTACACTGAGCACTGAATGCCCCACCCACAACACTGTCCCCAGGAAGACCTGGAAAACATGTGGGTGAAGGGATCTTCCTTCCCAGAAGCTCAGTGGCCAAGCTGGGACATTTGGCCTGATGAAACACCTCAAGGGTTAATGTGGCATCAGAGCCACCTGTACGTTTCTTCTGCCTACCTGTTATCAGTGATGACAATTTTCTGCTCTAATCAGTCCCTGGAGACACTTCACTGCTAACAACTATCAGTGGGACCCATTAAAACTCAACAAAATGTTGTGGGTTGATCTTGACTTTGAATTCTCCTCTCAGTAACTGAGGTTCATGGATTCAGCATGAAATATACCATGGGACTCATTAAAATGCAAGAAGCTCTTACAAACCATGTCCCTCCCTGCCATTTTCATCAAGTCTTGCATGACTAATTGGAGATGTTTGGCGAGCACAGCTGAAAGGTGGAGACATCAATAACATACAGGTATTTCTGATTTTAAAGAATTTTATTGTTACTATTTATATTCAGCTTTCCAAGTAATTGACAGCAATATTCTGAAATTGGAATCAATCCAGAATGACTCCCAATGAAGTCTGGGCATCTTGGAGAACCAGTGTCCCTGCGCTCAAGCACTGTATGGACACTCTTCCTCACCCCTCCCCAACCCTACTGTTTCTCTCATCAGCCACCTGGGACTTCCATCACTCTTATTAGAAGCTTCTCTGTTGTGCAGAAATCAGCAACTGAAAGTTAGAGCTCATTTGCTGCAACTACCACCAGCTTTCCTTAGAGAACTAGCTGAAAACAAACACAAGGTTTTTCTTAATTGCAAAGAAACAGAAATAAAGCATGAAATAATTTCATACAAAATAATTGTGCTCTTTGAGTGTAGGCTAAGTCCGACATGTCAACAATGAGGTTCCCTTGCTACAAGGAACAGCCTTCCTGAAAGACAGAGCAACCTTGAAACTCCTTGAAGCGCAAACCAGCAACTGGGTCCCGGAGTGAACAGAGAGTAAGAGAGGGAGCCACAATACTGCGGTTCTACAATGGCCAACTCGTATCCTGTAAAGATGGTGTTAGAAATTGTCAATTTAAGAGAAGGGATTTTCCTGGCTGCTTAGAGCGACCCAAGAGGGACTGGAAAACCCAAGTCAAAAGAATCCCAACTCACCAACACCAAAAGCACAGGACCTTCCTGATCCTTGGGCTGGAAGCAGGAGGGGGAATGGGAAACAGACACACCCCAGACTTCCTCCATCAGGCCTTGAGGTCCACAGCTTCTCATAGCTTCAAGGGAGCTCCCTAAACCAATACTTCCCATGGCCCTAGTGCATTGAGCAGACTGAGCAGACACAGAAGAGACAGGGGAGATAAGGGGGAGAGACCCAGGGTGCAGAGTGGGCCTCCTTTTGCCATATACAGGTTGCTAGAGACTGAATAAGCAACCCAAAGGAAGGAAGGAAGTCATGCTTTGCTTTTCGGTGTCTGGAAAGCCACATCTCTGACAAGCTTCAAGGGGGATGGGGTCTCCCTTCTGCAAGATTGCCCCTAGGACTGTGCAAACACTATGGAAAGAGGAATGTTGGTTGTTGGAAGCTTCAGCAGTAGGGGTGTGGGGAGATGGTCATCTCACCAACCTCTGAACAAGACAAAATGCAGCTCCTGAGACATGCCTTAGGGATTCCATACAGGAACCTTGACAACAGTGCTGCAGTGTGTGAGCCTGTTTTGAGACACCCAGGGTCAAAAGTGTGGGAGATCCAGGGTGCCAGGGTGCTACAGATCCCAAAGAGAGGCAGGTGCCAGGAACTATACCCAGGGGAGAAATACTACTTGGAGGTGTCATGGAAAAGCCCAAGGACTAAGTAAGGTCCAAGATGAGAAATGGCTTTCCTCATGGACAGGCGAAATAAAGCTGGCAAAATCCATGGGGTCTGGAAAAACCTCCCCATACTTGCTACCCAGACTGGCCCATGCTTTTGGAGCCTAGCAGGAACCAACATCCTGTCTCAAGCCCTCTGGAAGGAAGGAAGACACCTGCTAAGGAAGACACGTTTCCTCTTTTCTGATTTACCATCTCTATCCCACCACAAAACAAGAAATTTTGCTGAGGACTTTTAAGAGCAACAAGCCTGTAGAGCCTGTCTCAGAACAGCAGATCCTCTGAGGCTGCAATAGGGAATCCAATGCCCAGCTGAAGACAGGTCCCAGTAGATGAGGAATCTTGGGGCCTTTTCCAGTGAACTTTGGATTTTCTGCAAGGATAGAGATCTGAGAATCTCTCTGGATCCTTATGCCAGAACTCAATCATGCTCATACACAAAAAGATTTGTTCTTAACATCTAAGAAGCATTTCCCATTGTCCATTTCTTTTTCTCTCACTGTTGCATCGCATGCCATTAGCATGTCCCTCCAAGAAAATCCAGCTGCTCTGAGCCCTCCACAAGGGAGTTGTGCACAGCATAAAGATCCCCCTTGTCATCCTCTAGTGTATGCTAAACAAACCTCGCTCTCCCGGGGGCATCTCTTTATCTGCTCCACACTCCATCTTGGTGTCCCTGTGCTAGACTTCCTCTCACGTGTTAGTGCCTTTGCAGAACTGGAGAGACCAAATGGGATCTGGTAAGCAGACGTGGTCTCCACTCTGCCAAAGAGAGGGGCAGAATGTGGCAGTGGCCCTCCTGGTGTGCTCTCCCATATACAAATCCATGAGGGAGGCCAAGCTATGGCACAAGGACCCACAGAGGTCTAAACTTCACTGGAAAAGGGCCAAAGACACCTCCTCTACTGGGACCTGCCTTCAGCAGAGTGTTGGATCCCTATCTCCAGAGGGCTCCCTAAAAGCAGGGTCAAGGGATGTACTATTCTGAGACTGCTTCCAAAGGGACATGTGGATTTGGAGCTACTATCTCCACCACTGACCAAGAACAGGTATCTCAGAGCCACCCATCACCCTGAGGGGCCTGAATTCTTGTGAGGAGGCATCTTTACATCTGCAAGTGTCTGTGTAGAAACAAAGTGGAGAAATGGTTCTGACTGCCTTGATTAACTATCCATTTGTAGGAGGGATCACAGTGGATTAGGGTCTGGCCTGGGCAGGTGCAATGAGAGTCTAGTTTCAACAGAAAATCTTTAAAGGAGTGAGAAGAAAACTTACTCCACCAGAGTGCCTCCGATGCCAAAGATTCAGGTAATCATAAAGACCTTCAGAAGCTGCAATCCTGAACATCAGCTGACAGAAACCACCCAACTGTGAGAAACCCTAGGCTGCACCAGGGTGCTGCAAGGAGAGAACAGTGTAACCAACAGCCCTCCCCCACCTCTCCCAGCAGGACCCTGGGGTGGCAGGCTGGGCTCTGGAGGAGAGCGGTGCTCTCTGCAGACACCTCCTCCCCTCTGAGCACCAAGACACTGGGGACACCCCGCACTGCAGCACACCACTACCTGCACACCTAAACAGAGGGTCCTCAGCCTACACCTGCCTCTGTATCAAGGACACACTGGGCTAAGCACCACATGTGGCAGCAGACAGCCCAAAGTGCCCCAAAACACAGGAGGCCCAATTCTCCATCACTTCCATTCCCTTCCAGGCCAAGGCCTTGCAACAGGCACATGGGACTTCTCCTGACCCATCAGCTGCTCACATGGAGGTGACCTCACATGTGCAAACCCACCACATCCCTGATGCTGCCTGTGGCCTTCAGAGACAGCAGCTTCCTCAAACCCCTTCCCCAGACAGGAACCACTGCTGCCCTCTCAGCTCCTCTCACCACAGAGAACCCCAGCCACCGCCCACGCCTGCCTGCCTGCTGCCGGCCAATCAGGCACTCACAAAGACATGACGTCACAGTGCTGTCCCGCCCAGCTCTCTGCCCTGCCCTCCAGGGCAGCAATGGCCTCCCCAGCCCTTCCCCGCCAGGAGCCCAGCCCGGGCTCAGCAGCTGCTCCGCGGAGATGATCTCAGCAGCGCAGAGCCCCGCAGGGCCCGGCTGCTGCCCAATGAGGTGCTGCGGGAGCAGTGACCTCACAGTCACCAGGCAGAGCCAGCCCTGCTGCTGCCCAATCAGCTCTGCCCGCAGAGGGGACCTCCCAAGCAGCAGCCACGCCCTCTCCCTGCAGTTGGCCTATCAGGGGCTGCAGCAGCAGTGACCTCCTCGTGCCCAGCGCAGCCATTGGCTGTGAGGCCCTGCGGGGCTCCCGGGTGTGCTGGGGGCTGTGCAGGGATGGGGCAGGGAGGGGAGCCCAGCTTGGGGCTGCGGGTGCTGGGGGTGCTGGTGTGGGGGCCTGGGGGGCTGTGTGAGCTGCTGTGTTGGGCTCAGCCAGCACTGCCCACCCCGGCGTGGGGGAGAAGAGGGGCAGCCAGTGCCAGGGAAACCTGCCCTGGATTCTCTCCTTCTGCCCCCAGCACCCACACAAGGGTTGGAGCTGCCCAACAGGAGCCTTGGGGCTCGGGAAAGACCCAGCCCCAGGGGTCCTGTCTGCCACATTGTCCCCTGAGCAAGCTGGGACCCTCAGGCAGGACTCTTGTGGCAGCCTCCAGCCCTGAGCAGCTACTGCCACAGCCTGGGATCCACAGGGGTCTTTGCAGTGACAGTTGCTGTGTGACACCTTGGGAAGGAGCTCCCGAAGCTGGGAGCCCTGGTGGAGAGCAGCAGGATCACTGGGAACAAGAACTGAGGTCCACGCTGGGGGTGTTCATCCAGCAGTCCCCATCTCACTCATCAGTCTTGTCTCATTTAACTCAATCAGCAGTTCGTGAGGTCACCAGCTCCCTGCTTTGCAGCTGATGAAGGTGGGGAACATCTTTGCAACCTCCCTTCATGCTCTTCCTCATCTCCGCAGAGTTCTGGGCACCATCTTACAGAAGACAAAGGCCATCTCCCTGGGACCCTCTCAGAGATGTGGCTTTCCGAGGCACTGCCAAAGGAAGGACTTCTTTGGGTTGCTTATTCAGTCTGTGGCAGCTCATCAGCGATGCTGTGAGCCCAGCTCTGCAGGCTAGGCATCTTGGCCCATTCTCTCTCCTGTCTCCTGTGCGGCTACTTAAGTCTCCCATTCCTACATGTCCTGTTCAAACTGACAATTTCTTACATCCTCTTTAGGGCACTATCTGGGCACATTGGGACTCCTCGCGATACTCTGTTCACTCAGAGACCCAGCGGCTGGTTTGCCCTTTAGGGAGGTTAAAGCTTGCTCTGCCTCCCTGTAGTCTGCCGCATTAGACAAGTCCTTTCTGTATGTATGGGTTGTATGGACACAGTGTCCCTACACTCTGTCCATACACTACACAGAGTGTCATTTTCCATGAAACTATACTCTTCTCTATCTTTTTTGTTTGTTTGTTTGTTTGTTTGTTTGTTTGTTTCTTTGTAACCAAAAGAAGATCCTCCTGTGCCTTTTTGCAGCCAGTTGTCTAAGTAAAGCAGGTGGGAATTCAGACAGGTGAGCTCTAACATTCAATGCAAACTTCAGTGGACTAAGGTTGGCTTTCAGCATACAGTGCCTCATCTCTGGGACATGGCTTTTCCTACATGCCCTGACTATATTAGGAGTCACTCTGGATGGCTAGGAATAGGACAGTGTGCTGTCACCTATTCTTTAGAATAATAATACAAAGCCTTAAAAAGATGAAATACTTGTATATGATTATTGTCTTCAGCTTTCAGTTACACTCCCTAAACCTCTCCAATTATCCATGGAGAACCTGAAGAATATTGCAGGGAGAGTCCTGGTTTATCAGGGCTTTTTGCTTTTTCATGAGCTCCATGAGTACTTGGAGCTGATTCCATGAATTGGAGTTATTGAAAGGAGATTGAAGAAATCAGTGAAGAAGTCAAAGTCAGAAGGAAACTCCAAAGTTTTGTAGACATTAATGGATCCCACTGAGGCCATGAACATGGCAGGTGGCATTCCCATTACCAACCTAAGTGTGCATGACACAAGACACCTGCTCATGAGCTTCTTGTCTAAGCTCCTAATAGAATCACAGGAGATGGAGTCACTTGTGCACACAAGAACACCTGGTGACATTGGAAGAGACAGGGGTGGCCCAAGGCATGTGGCAGTGTGTGTTTACTCTGAGGGAACAAGCGTAATACCCGCATCCTTCTGGAGCTTCAGCTGGAAGACAGGTGGGACATTTCTGTGGCCATCTCAAATAGCCCTGCATGCCTTCTACTCCTACTAGAGCACCACTCACTCTCAAGCTGAGGGACAGGCAGATCCCTACTACTCAAAAAGCTGAGATAATTCAGGGCAGACACTTCACAGAAACTCATAATGTTTGAGGTTGTAAGGCATCTTTGTACATGATCTAGTCTAACCCCCGTGATTAAGCAGTGTCACCTACAGCGCGTTGCATGGGATCTTGTCCAGGCAGGTTTGGAATATCTCCACAGAAGGAGATTTCACAATCACCTTCTTCCACTATTTGCCCAGGAGATTTCTCTGGGCAAAATGTACCAGTGCTCTGTCATCATCCCAGTCAAGAAGCTGTTTCACAAATTTAGGAGGAACTTCCTGTGCTTCACTTTGTGGCCATTGCCTCTAGTGCTGTTGCTGGCCACTACTGAGAAGAGCCTGGCCTCATCATCTGGACAACCTCCCTGAAGATATTTGGACACACTGATAAGATCCTTCTCAGCCTTCTCTTTTCCAGGATAAGTAGGCCAAGCTCTCTTAGCGTCTTCTCACAGGAGAGATGCTCCAGTCCCCGATCATTTTTGTAGTCCCACACTGGACCCTCTTCAGTAGTTCCATGTCCCTTTTGTAGCAGAGAGCCCAGAACTGGACACAGGACTCCTGATGTGGCCTCAGCAGGACAGAGCGGAGGGCCAGGGTCGCCTCCCTCCATTTGCTGGCAACACTTCCTAACACACCCCGGGCAGCTCTCCATGAGCATTCCCACCTGTCTCCGTAAATGTCACCAGGGAATTGACTCCCACCCTCCATGTGATGCGGTTACAACAGAAGCTTAGGCAAGGACCTCCCATGCAGACATCAGTGTAATTCTCCCTTCAGTTTGAGCAAGGAAAGTGCTTTGACTTTTATGTTTGTGGAGTTCTGAGTATGGAACCAAATTCCAGTGCATGCCAGGGGCTTCTAAACCAGCATGAGATGCCCAGAGGGACTCATTTGAATCAGCACCTGAACCATAGTTAAATGACCTCCATTCTTGTCCCAGTCTAGGTGCCCTGCCTAGCTAAGAGATGGGAAGAGAAGCCTCCTGTGTGGGATGTTTTCACCTCTTGCAAGTAACCATTTTCTGATGAGAGCAATTGCAATTTTAGCCTCGATCTGTCACTAGTTAGAGAGGGAACATCAGGGATTGTTTATGTCTATTGCAGTGATTATTTCCCATGAGTAGTGAGCACAAGGGACAGTGAAATTGGTGAGTTCAGCCGGGCCTCTGCTCCTGAGCGGGGCCAGGCTCCTGGGACGGAGGCAGCTCGTGGCAGCCTGGCAGCACTGCCCAGAGACAGCCGAGTGCAGGAGCAGCTCCTGTGCCAAGAGCAGCAGGGCTGCGGGCACTGCCTGCTGCTGCGGACAGCAGAGGAGAGAAGGCAGCGAGAGGGGAACGGCAGTGTGGAGCGTGTTGAGAGATGAGAGCTCATTCTGTTCACAGCCCTTGAAATGGAGAGTTCTCAGAGCAATGCTGGTGAAGGGGTCATCTGAACCCATCCACTCACAGAATTGGATTTTTATGGATGGTTCTCCACGTTCGTCCTTTGCAAAGGAAGAGGGGATGGTTCAGAGCAGGGATTTCCTGCTCTCTTCTCTCTAGGACGCCGCAGCAGCGTGAAGCCAGTGTTTCCACAAAGGTTGGTCCATGGCTGTGATTCGGAGAGTCCCTGCACCCCAGGCTGCCGTGTGCCTGGGACATTGACTGCCACCTGCGAGAGGCAGCACTCAGCCTGGCCAAGGGCTCCCCATGGTGCTGTGGGGAGAAGCTTTGCACGAGAGGGGCGACCCCAGCAAGGTAGGTCCTTCCTTCCATCAAGCAGGTGCTACCTGGGTCATGGCTTCAGGGTCACAGCTCCAGCTCACAATGAGGATATTTTGAGAGCGGAGTTTTCCCCAGGACTCAGCATCTTCACCACAACCCTGACAGATTAGTTGGTGTGCAGGTGCCTTCACCAATCCCCAGCCAGCAGTGACTGCACTACTATCCTGTTGCCAGTTGCATTGGGGTTTTTTTCATGTTCTCTTTAGGGGAAATGCAGCTGGGCAGTAATGTGCTGCTTGGAAGCTTCTGTAGGGCAGAGCTGAGAGCACAGTGGACAGGATGGGGTCTAGGTGGGGAAGAGGAACAGCTCCCATCAAGGAACCTCCAAGCAGGAGAGTTGTTCTCTGAGGGTGAAATGAAAATGCTACCAGAAACCTCACGGGAGGTTGGGATGCAGGAAGGTCTCTACCAGCCTCTGCAGTGCAGATGCTTTCCCATCAGTAAGGTACCTTCACAGTCCCTCCGACACCCAGCAGAGCCCCTGTCCTGAAGGCCATGGGATCACGGACACCGACCGCCTTTTTGGCAGCCAGAGGTCCATAAGAGGAGAGGGGCAGCGCTCCTGCCACCTGCATCTTTCTTCAATCATGGTAAACGAGCATGCAACAACCCAGTCTGTGATGTCTCCATCCAGGAGATGGTGTGCACAGCTGCATTAGGATGAGACCTTCCCCAGTGCCTCTCATTCTGCCTTTGCCACCCCAGACAGAAGCACCAAAGTGTGGTTGCTTGTTCCCCTCCCAGGCTGGGCTGCTCTTGTCTCTGTGCTTGGGCTTTATGGGGAGGAAATTTAGAGCTAGATTCTGGCACAGACCCTGGGATCGCTGCTGTGGAGGTGTCTTCAATGGAGAGAAAGGATGAAGATCCTTCTTGTCCTTGGGACTCAAAGCAGCACAGTCAATGAGTCTGGGGAACCATCTGATTCTCCTTTCAGGTCACCCTTAAGACCACAGTTTGCAGGTGGGCACCACCGTCAGCACAGTGGAAAGGGTGCAGTTCCCACCCTGCGGAGCAGATGAGCAAACCACAAAGATCCCCCAAACTGAAACTGTTGTCCTTGTGGTCAAAATGTCTATTAACTGGACGTGAAAATGTTGAACAGTCCTTAGATATTATGGAAGGAGCCCTCTGGAGCCCTTGGCGGAGGACTCTGCTCCTCCTGGGACACCCAGCCAGCATTAACTGAACAAGCATCGTGCCAAGAAGGAGGAAAGCAACGTGCGTGTGTGTGTGTGTGTGTTTGGGGAGCTGGGGAGAAAGTTGAAGAGTTATGATCATAAATATCTCTCATGACTTCTCACTGCTTTTCCTCCTTGAACAGTTCACTCTGACAAGTGGGACCAAAATGCCCAACAGCAGCTCCCTCAACGAGTTCCTCCTCCTGCCGTTCGCAGACACACGGGAGCTGCAGCTCTTGCACTTCTCGCTCTTCCTGGCCATCTACCTGGCTGCCCTCCTGGCCAACGGCCTCATCATCACAGCCGTAGCCTGTGACCACCGCCTCCACACCCCCATGTACTTCTTCCTCCTCAACCTCTCCATCCTCGACCTTGGTGCCATCTCCACCACTGTCCCCAAATCCATGGCCAATTCCCTGTGGAACACCAGGGCCATTTCTTACTTGGGATGTGCTGCCCAGGTCTTTTTCTTTGTCTTCTTTATCTCAGCAGAGTATTGTCTCCTCACAGTGATGGCCTATGACCGCTACGTTGCCATCTGCAGACCCTTCAACTATGCAACCCTCATGGACAGCAAAGTGTCTGTCCAAATGGCCGCAGCTGCCTGGGCCAGTGGTTTTCTCTATGCTCTCCTGCACACTGGGAACACATTTTCCCTACCCCTCTGCCAAGGCAATGTGGTAGAGCAGTTCTTCTGTGAGATCCCCCAGATCCTCAAGCTCTCCTGCTCACACTCCTACCTCAGGGAAGCTGGGGTTATTGTGGTTAGTGGCTTTTTAATCTTTGGGTGTTTCATTTTCATCGTGATGTCCTATGTGCAGATCTTCAGAGTGGTGAAGAGGATCCCCTCCGAGCACGGCCGGCACAAAGCCTTCTCCATGTGCCTCCCACACCTGACCGTGCTCTTCCTGCTTATCAGCACTGTGTTGGTTGCCTATCTGAAACCCCCTTTCATCTTCTCCCCATCTCTGGATCAGGTGCTGGCTGTTCTGTACTCGGTGTTGCCTCCAACAGTGAACGCCCTCATCTACAGCATGAGGAATAAAGACCTCAAGGAGACACTGAAGATTCTGATTCAAGGGATTCTACTTGAGAAGGAATGAGTTGCCCATCTATATTCACAAATGTTTTCTACTACTTCTCAAGCACCTATTTTATTTCGTGTGTTTTATCACCTGATCCTCATGTTTGTGTACAAATGTGCCCTCAGCATGTCAGAGATGGTCTCCCAAGGAGCATCTCTGCAATAAAATCCAATTTTCTTAGTGTTGTGCCTCGAGGCTGGGCTCTTCTTCCCAAGCTGGGGTCAAGAAGCGACTCAGGCCATTGCACCCAAAAATGCCATCTGGCCATGCCTGGGGTATGGGCAAGGGGCATCAGTGCATGGAGCGATGTGTTAGGGAGTGAGGGTTGGATTCATCTTCCACTTGTTGGTGCCCAGTGCCCTGAGAAGGTGAGTGATGAGGAGGTGTCTGCCAGGGACTGTCCCACAGATTGCCGGGCTGTGACAGATGGCCCTCCTTCTGAAAGGGAATATGGAGCCACCATGAGGAACAGGGGACCTCCAGGGGCAACACAGGCTTGGAGTGGGCAGCGAGGGCCGTCCTGGGGAGAGGGATTGCCCAGAGCAGTTGCAGGCAGCCAGGGCTACAGATCGAGGGAGGTGATCCTGCCCCTCTGCTCAGCCCTGGTGAGGACACATCTGGAGTATTGTGTCCAGTTCTGGGCCCCACAGGACAAGAGAGATGTGGAGCTGCTGGAGAGAGTCCAGCGCAGGGCCACAAGGATGATGAGGGGCCTGGAACATCTGCCCTATGAGGAGAGGCTGAGGGAGCTGGGCCTGTTCAGCCTGGAGAAGAGAAGGCTGAGAGGGAATCTAATCAGCATCTATAAGTACCTCAATGGAGGGAACGAGGAGGATGGGGCCAGCATCTTCCCAGTGGTGGGCAGCAATAGGACAAGAGGAAACGGCCACAAACTGAAGCACTAACACATCTTTTAACTTGGCAGGAGACTTAGATGGGACAAGAAGGGGGCTTATTGACACATGGTTCAAATATCGATTGAGACATTTCATCTCATGCTGGTATAGAAGGTCCTTGGTTGCAATGGGCTTCATCAAACTTCTTTAAACTCCACAAAAAGACATGTAGTGGGATTCCCCTTCCCAAAACTGCACTGAGCACAGCACAGAGGTCTGTATGTGCGCTCCTTGGCTAAGCTCCTGTCATAATCAATGAGGGTGGAAGACAGGAGTCAGTAGCTCACACAGAAAAAAACCCTGGTGGCAGTGGAAGGGACTGAGGAGGTCCAAGATGTGTCAGTGCCCTTTTGTTCTAATGGAACTACTACGAGACGTACATCACCCTAGAGACCAGGGTGGGGGCAAGCTGGGGAACTGCCTTGGCCATCTGAAATGACCTGAGATGCCAAGTGCACCTAGAGCCCCACTCGCCATGAAGGTGAGGTATAGGGAGAGTCCCGTATTCACTAGTAGCTATAACATTTCAGTGAAGATACTCGATTTGATGGCACATAAAAATGCTGTCTGGGGTGAGCAGCACAACCACATATCTTTAGCAGATTCAGCATGGGACCTGCAGGAAGATCATGCCCCTTTGCACAAGCACCCCTCAAGCTTCTCGTCTCAGCGCTGGTGTGGCTGTCCCTGGAATAGCGAGTCCCTGTGCCGGCTGCTGGAGGAACGAGGAGCAAATGGAGAGGTCAGCCAAGACGGAGTTGGGGGCCTGAAGGACGTGGCCTGTGGGGAAGCAGGTGCAGGGATGACACACACCAAATTTGACCTGGCATCGGAGGCACCGGCACATTCCCTTCACCTCCCTACAACCAGCTCCTGGTAATGGCCCCCATTAATGCTCAGAAAAACTTTTGGTTTTGATTTGTTTCTGTCTGTAACTTCTGAAGAGGTTTCGTCAGTCTCCTCTCAGCATCAGAGTTTCATAGGGTTCAGCATCAAACACTCCCCAGGGGTCATTAGAATACACAACCCCCTAAGGAGCCTATTGCTATAATTGTCTCCAATCTCCAATTCTTGTGTAGCTAATTGTAAATAACTGTATTGAATTTGGACAGATTTCACAGAGTTTTCTCAGCTCAGAGAGCTGAGGAAGAAATTAGACTGTATTTTTACCTCCCTTTATTCTTCTATTTCCAGAAGAAGTCCTACACACATTCTGCAATTCCTACCGTGTCTCCCAATGAAGTCTGCACATGTGGGAAAAGTAGTGTTTTTGGAAGACCTGTTTGGATTCCCTCCTGTCCATCTCCCCAGCCCTGCCATTTCCTTCCTCAGCCACTGGGGACTTGGATCACTCCGGTTCCAATCCCACCTTTTCCTGCTCCTGTAGCTAAGTGTTACAGCTCCTGCGCACCACTTCCCACCTGGAATATCTACACACAGACAGAGAAGGATTTGACCTGGGACAAGACAAACCTGTCAGTGTCATGACCGTTGTAATTCACTCCTCAAGTCTAAGTCTGAGCTGCCTCCATAGGAGCTCAGCTGTCTACAAAAGATGTTCTTCACCAATAGAGAGGAAGGACTGGATAAAGACACAGTGCAGGAGCTGCTGGAAGGGACAATGAGACTCCTCAATCCATGAAGCTTAAAGTTGAAACTGGAGTGTTGAAAAATATCTGAATGATACTCAAGGGAGGAGGGAAACTGGGAAGCAAATGGATGTGCATATGCCCACGAAGTGTGAGTCAAAGATGATTTTAGAAATGGTCAGTTTAATCAGGACATGTGGAACAGGTGAATGGATTAAATTCACAACACAAGAGACAGAGTAGTGGTAACACAAGCCAAGGGGGAGGTAGAATCATAGAATCATAGAATGCTTAGGGTTGGAAGGGACCTCTAGAGATCATCTAGTCCAACCCCCCTGCTCCAGCAGGGACACCTAAAGCATGTGGCACAGGACTGCATCCAAGTGGGTTTTGAAGATCTCCAGAGAAGGAGACTCCACAACCTCTCTGGGCAGCCTGTTCCAGTGCTCTGTCACCCTCACTGTTAAGAAATTTTTCCTCAAGTTCCTGTGGAATTTTTGGTGCTTCAGTTTCCGGCCATTTCCTCTAGTCCTATCAGTGGCCACCACTGAAAAGAGACCAGCACCATCCTCTGCACTCCCTCCCTTGAGGTACTTATAGACACTGATTAGATCCCCTCTCAGCCTTCTCTTCTCCAGGCTGAACAGGCCCAGCTCCCTCAGCCTCTCCTCATAGGGCAGATGTTCCAGGCCCCTGATCATCCTTGTGGCCCTGCGCTGGACTCTCTCCAGCAGCTCCACATCCCCCTTATACTGTGGAGCCCAGAACTGGATACAATACTCCAGATGCGGCCTCATTAGGGCTGAGTAGAGGGCCAGGATCACCTCCCTCGACCTGCTGGAGACATTCTTCTTAATGCACCCCAGGATTCCATTGGCCTTCTTGGCCACGAGGGCACACTGCTGCCTCATGGTCAACTTGTCGTCCTCCATGACACCCAGGTCTTTCTCCGCAGAGCTGCTCTCCAGAAGGTCGGTCCCCAGCCTGTACTGGTGTCTGAACCTTGCACTTGGCCTTGTTGAATTGCATGAGGTTTTTCACCGCCCAGTTGTCCAGTCTGTCCAGCTCCCTCTGGATGGCAGTGCAGCCCTCTGGGGTATCGACTACTCCTCCCAGTTTCGTGTCATCAGCAAACTTGCTGAGGGAGCACTCCGTGCCTTCATCCAGGTCATTGATGAATAAATTGAACAGGACTGGACCAAGGACTGACCCCTGGGGGACCCCGCTAGCTACAGGCCTCCAACTAGACTCTGCACCGCTGATCACCACTCTCTGGGCCCTGCCATCCAGCCAGTTCCTAATCCACCTCACTGTCCACTCATCTATCCCACAATTCCGGAGCTTGCCCAGGAGGATGTTGTGAGGGGCGGTGTCAAAAGCCTTGGTGAAGTCGAGATAGACGACATCCACCGCTCTCCCCTCGTCTATCCAGCCGGTCATTTCATCATAGAAGGCTATCAGGTTAGGCAAGATTTCCCCTTGGTGAATCCATGCTGACTACTCTTGAGCACCTTCTTGTCCTCCATGTGCCTGGAGACAACGGCCAGTATGAGCCGTTCCATCACTTTTCCGGGGACGGAGGTGAGGCTGACTGGCCTGTAGTTGCCTGGGTCCTCCTTCTTGCCTTTTTTGAAGACTGGTGTGACATTGGCCTTCTTCCAGTCTTCCGGCACCTTCCCCGTTCTCCAGGATCTTTCAAAGATGATGGAGAGCGGCTTAGCTATGGCATCTGCCAGCTCCCGCAGCACTCTGGGGTGCATCCCATCAGGGCCCATGGATTTGTGGGTATCGAGGTTCCTTAGGTGCTCTCTGACCCAGTCTTCCTCTACCCAGGGCAAGTCTTCCTCTCCACCAGCTTCTTCTCTTGTCCCTAATTGCTCATGCTGGCTTGCATGGAGGCTTATTAAACTGTAGCTTTTTTAAGCTTTCATGCGGCTGTTTTTGACCTTAAAGGGAGCCCTCCCATCCAAGGCCTGGGCTCTGACCAGATCCCCATCCCACATGATAAGAAAAGTATGCCACATCAGATGTTACCGCTCACAAACAAAATGCACGTTATCATGATTTGCTGATTTGGCTCTATAAAAGATGGACACTCTTGCTGCGATTTTGGAGACCTCATGGGTGGATGCACCACGTAAGACCTCCCTGTTGCCGAGAAGGTTCTCCAAATCCTCGCCACAACAGGGACTCTCCAGTGACTGCGGATCTGTATGACAGTAACATATTTAGGCAATTGGTGATGTATCTTTTAACCACTATTCCCTCTCTCATATAGTGATGGTTAGGTGCATTAGCTTGCCTATTTTGTCTGTTGCTAAACCTGAGTTTGTAATAAGCTTATTTTGTTAAATGTATCATTCTGTACTGCCTTAATATTAACAGTGAAATAAGACCATTCTTTCCAGTAGTGTCTGGTTCTTTCCATCGCCCCGTCTGCCCCAGTCAGTTGGCAAAACACCATGTTCTTTGCAGATGCCCATTGCTGCTCTCAGGATGCATGGTTGGCCTCTGATTTTCAGCCTTGCAGACCACAGTATTTCTGAAGGCAGCTGTACTTCTGGTCTGGTGCTGCTTCCTGCAGGTGGTCACCCTCAAATCAAGACCAGTTGGAGGGGGCCACAAGTGTTTTGAGCCAGCTCTGAAGAGGTACCAAGGACACAAGTTGCACCTGGAGTTCTCTCAGGCAGCAGTTGCCTGCTCCAGGGTAGTGAGCAGGCAAGTGTTAGGGTACTCTTCATTTGGTAAACGGGTGTCGTGGTTTTCATGCAATGTTTGTTAGTTGGGTCACAGATTCCTCCTTCCTGGATGCTGTAATGTAAAGAAAGAAGGAAAACTCTCCAGAGCTCCATGCTTTCTGTCCTTTCTTCTGTCCAAACCTGATTTCTGGGCTCTGCATAGCAGTCAGCAGATGGCCTGGAGGTGTGGATTTTGTCACCTTGGGTCCTGCCTTAGAGCTTGTTCACTTAAAATGCACTGGGCATTGGTGGCAAGTAAAACTGTCTTTTCTTTCACCAGTATCAAGAAGGACAAAGAGCAGGACCAGTCCTTGTGGTTTTGTTCTGATTGCAGGCCAAGATTGTTCAGTGTCTCATGGCTCAACTGTGCTTTAGAAACATCCATGAGCTGCTGTAGGTTCGGACAAGCCCTGGAAGCAGCAGTCCTCTTCCCCTGTGACCCTCTTCATCCTGCCAGGGCTCATTTTCAGCCAGAATCCCTCTCAGCACACACCTCCCCATCCTGTGAAAGGCAGGAGTGCAGGACTGTAGAGGAAGGGCCACATGCTGTGTGTGACAGCATGGCTTTCCATCCTGTGGGTGACTGTGACACCGCCGCTAATCTCCCCTCCCGACCACCCTCCAATGGGAAGAAGAGCTCAGTTCCAGTGCTGAGCTGTGCCGGTGCTCTTCTTTCTCATCGTGCTCCTTTGCATGCCCCAAGCCCCCAGCCCTTATGGGCCTGAGTAGCAAGTGTGTGTTACAAGCAGGATGCAAATTATTGCCTGATGACTTTTAAAAGAAGGGAAAGATGCCTCTTCTCTTGCTGCTCTCCAAGAAAAAGCAGCCCAGCCTGAACCAGGCAATGCCTGTAACAAGACCAAGCAAGGTAGAGCAAGGTCCTTCCTTGCGCTCAGCTTCTTCTGTTCCCAGTTGTCACTTTGACCATGCGGGTCACAGGTGAAGTTATCTGAGGTGTGAAACACAGGAATAACACCAGAGTAGAAATTGCCACTTGTGCACTTTGAGACGTGATCGTGACACATGCAATGGTGCAGTGTGACAAACAGAGAAGGAGTAAAGGGAAGCAAGCTAACCATCAGGAGGCATGAAAGCAGTGCGAGATCCAGTGCCATAAATGCAGCATTCCAATGTGAGCCCCTTTTTGCATCTATCAGGCGGTGCTCAGAGAGTCTCTGATGTGTGAAGGTTGCTTGCCAAGGGCCAGAGGTACAAGCAGTGTAACTGGAGGGACTCGATGTCCTCCAGTTCATGGAGCTCTGTCACGTAGGCACTGAACAGTACAAGATAGTCCCCTCAGAGCCCATGGTTTTGTGGGTGTCCAGTTTGTTGAAGTGAGCCCTACTTAGATCCTCCTCCAGCAAGGGAAAGTCTTCCTTTCTGCATTTCTCCATGGTCTCCAGGGCCTAGGATTCCTGAGGGTCACTCTTAGCACTAAAGCCTGCGGCAAAGGTGGCCTTTTCTGTGTCTTCTCTCACCAGGGCTCTTGGCCCATTTAGCAGCAGGCCTGTATTTTCCCTAGTCAGCCTTTTGATCCTGCTGTATTGTTGTATTGTATTTTAAATAATTATTTATTATTATTTTATCAGGAAGGTAAGAGTAAAAATTCAGAAAGAAATAAATGAAGAGCACATGTTTCATGCCAAGCAGAGGTTTTTTGTCTTAGTCCTGCTCCTAGCCCTTCCCCAGCAGCAGATATGCTCTTGCCCTCTGAGGTTTGGCAGTGATTCTGGCAGTTTCAGCCCAGTGAAGGTGTGGGAAGGGGAGCTGGAGTCGTGAACACATCCAAAGCCTGATTAGGGCAGCAAATGAGAAATTTTACTTTTGCTTTCTCTGAACCTCCAGTCCAGCACTTACACTCATGCTTAAAAAAAAAAGAGAGGGAGAAGAAAAAAATAACAATGAAGAAATAGAAAAATACATGCCTATACCAAGTAAAACAAGAATGGAAGACTGTAGGAAGTAGGTGAGACATGGTACATGCTGTGAAGTGCAGTCTGTTTTAATAGCCAGTCAAGTGAAGTATTGCTGTGTAGCAGTCCAAAAGAAGCAAGGCAAGAGTACTTTGATAGCAATACAGACTGTGATTCAGCACCCATTAAAAAAAAGCAAAATAGTGAGAAAGGGAAAGGGAGAGGATAGGTCCATGTGGCTGTGCAGGATGTTCAGAGATGTAAGGTAACCAGACCTGCTTACAGTGCAGCAGAGGGAAATCTAGGCAGGAACGCAAGAAGTGAGAAACTGAGGCTGCATGTTACACATTAAAACCATTTGGCAGGTGTGAATTCAGCAAGCTGCTTGACCACAAAGTAGTCAAAATAAGCAGATAAGGTAGCAAAAAACAATGTATGGGAAATATATGTGTGTATCATAGTACGGAGAAATGCAGGCCCAAAAGCTGTCTTAAAACCTAAGAAAAAGCTTTAGGTGTCCCTAAAGGGAGAAAGCAAGTAAACTTTTTGTATATAAGCAGTGGGAACAAATTTAGGCAGACATCAGGGCCAGCTTTGAAATCATTGCTGGAATGTCACAAAATGGATGGTCTTGTCTGATTCTGCAGCGCTTGCAAGTTTACAAGGTGGATATGGATATTTAGTAAATAACAGGCATTATGAGGAAGCTGTATTCATTCACTAATAGATGGCAAACAAACAAAATAGCTGCTTGAATCTTTTGTCCCCTAAATGCAGGGTGAGGCAGTTGAAGTACAAGGATTTCTGATAAGTGTTTATGTAGTTGCTTGGTTCTGATGCTGTGTTTCAGCAGTATGTGTTCCTTTCTTAGCAGTATCAAATTCTGTAATAACCAAGAATTTGCCCTTTCAGTCTGAAAATTGAAAAGGTAGGAAAATACAGACAGAATAAATGCACAAATGCCTGCTATTCCATTTATGTTTCTACTGAACTTTTCAAATGGATTTGCAAAGAAATTTGTCACTAATTTTTGGTGAAAAAATAGCAAAACATATTCTATGGCTATTTGATGGAGTGAAAGAAATGAAATGAAAGCTGGCCACAGCTCTTCAATGCTTGAAAGTCAGACTGGAAGGAACCTTCCAACTTCTTACCCAAATCAAGGTCAGCTATGAGATCAGACTAGGTAACTCAGGGCTTTATTTAGTTGGTTTTGAAAATCTTCGAGAATGGAGGTGCATGACCCCTTGGGAGAGTGTTTCCAGTGCTAAGACATTGTCAGCTATCTTCTTCTAAGAGAGAATTTTCTGAGGAATATATATAAGTACATATATACACATACACATACATACACACATACATTCTAGAGAAAAAGTGACATTTGCTCCTTAAAAAGACCAGAACAACAAAACATGGGCATATAGGGAAGCTTATTTTAGACATATGACTGACAGTGACAATGGTAGAGCCTGGGAACAGACTTGTTGAAACTAGTGCTGGGAGTTGGATGCCAGATCTCCAAACTGTAAAAACCTGAGTTTTAGTTAGTCTCATGGAAAAATATGATATCTGTTACTACCGTGATAATCCTAGCTCAGTGATTTTCTAATATTTTGGACTCCTAAAGATACTCAGGTTCTGGTATCACATTATTTGAACTAACCGTACTGGGGCTTGCACTTGTGGACCCCTGTGGATTGGCCCGTGGATCCAAGCACCATCAATTAAAAACTTCTTCTAGGAGTTTTCAACTATACTTATCTATCTTTTTTCCTCATGTGAGACATACTTTTCTGTAAATATGGGAAAATGTTTGTATTGTTACTCTTCAGCATTAGAACCAAGTGATCCTAGTTTTTTCTCAGTACAAAGAGAAGATTGAGAGGGGATTTGATCAATACGTACAAACACCTGAGAGGAGAATATAAAGAAGGTGCGGTGTAAAGAGGATGGCCAGTGACACAGGTAATGGGTATAAATCAAAACACAGGAAGTTCCATCTCCATGTGAGGAAGAACTTCTTTCCTGTAAGGGTGACAGAGCCCTGGAACAGGCTGCCCAGAGAGACTGTGGAGTCTCCTTCTCTGGAGATCTTCCAAACCCGCCTGGATGCCACCCTGTGCTCAGGGTGTCCCTGCTGGAGCAGGGGGGTTGGACTAGATGATCTCTAGAGGTCCCTTCCAACCTTTCAACCGTTCTCTGAGTCTGAGTCTCTGAATGAAAAGTGACTGCACACAGGACAGTTTTTGGCACTGACATTGTACCCATTGAGCAAGTTTCCTCAGTGCCTCCTTGAGCTCCTTGTTCCTCATGCTGTAGACAAGGGGGTTCAGTGCTGGAGGCCCCACTGAGTACAGAATGGCCAGTACAGAGAGATCCAGAGCTGGGAAGGGTATGGAGGGGGGAGGAGGGAGAGATAAAGTGTCTAAGGGTGACATTTCACTGCTCCTGTGACCAGTAGGAGTCAGACCCAACCAAATGGGTATCACGACCTCTAATCCCTCCGGGGGACTGCAGGTGACTGCACAGTCCAGGGCATCTGGACTGCAGAGCATTTCCAAGGGTGCTTGTTGTGTCCACTTGTGCCTATACATCCTGCCCCTGGTATTAGATAGATGGTGACCCAGAGGGCTCTCCGTTCTCCCTTCTTCCTGACAGTTGGGTCCTCACTGCCTCTCCTGAGACTGCAGAGTCCTCTTTTGCCTGCGAATACCCAGTGCTTTACCTCTAAGAAACCCCATCTTTGAGGACCTCTCCCTTTATGAGGCTCTACTCACAGTCCATCCCAGGCATATGCTGTCCCAGGAGAATCTCTGTGCTCTCCTGACATCACCAGCTTCCCCTCCATGAGAACAGCCATCTGACACTGTGCCTTAATACGTAGGAGAGCTGTGCATGTGTAAATCCATGACCATTCAGCATCTCCACTACCCTTGGACTCTGATAGGAGAATTCTCAAACCAGCCCTTGGTCTCTAAAAGATCATTACATGATTCTGAGCTCTGTGTTGCTGAACCCATGGAGAATCTTGTGCAGCAGGCCCTTGAGGTGTGCAAGTCCTTGGGCCTATTCTTGACACCAGCTTTGGAGGAAAAGCCCAGCTTTCATGCACTGTACTGATAGAAATTACTTTATTACAGAGATACTGTTAGGGAGCCAGTCCTTGTCCAGCATTTGACACAATTGAGGGTATCAGGTGAGACAGAGCTGACACCATAAAAAGGGGAATGAATACAAGTAGTTGTGGAACAACATGATAAGAATTTTTATCAGTAGTAAAAGTCATAATAAACATGAAGAAACAATGCTCAACCTAGTTACGGGATACAGAGTCATTTGTGGAGAGATGTGGAAAAATTACCTGTTGCTGTTCAAGCGGCGTGGCGACCTGGTTCAGGAACGGCACGGCGACCACCCCCAGGCCGCTCGGGCCATCAGCTCGCTGACACCAATGTGCTGGACGGCAAATGGCGTTTATTGATGGGTAACAAGGTGTTATATAGCTAAGGTTTACAGCGTCACATCCGTCTGCTTACATCATAAACTAACACTATTGGCTATTAGGGACCCTACCTTTCCGTACAGCACGATATCTTCCGGCCGCCAGACCCTAACTATCTGCAACATTTCCCCCTTCCCTATGCATAACAAAACTAGCTAAAATATGACTATCTTATTCTTACTTATTCTTATCTTATTCTAATTACTTATTCTCATTATTATCTTATTCTTATTACTATTTTATTATCTTATTGTGATCACTTATTCTTATTATTATCTTACTCTTGCTTATTGTTATTATTACCTTATCCTTATTACTTACTCTTATTATTACTCTATTCTTATAGCTTATAACAATCTTAACATTATATATCATAAACTTGACATAAAAACATAAGGCACAAAGTGTAGAAGGTAGGGGATGACAGGTAATACCGCAGTATAGGAATAGGGTGTACCTTGGGATAACTTGGGGATAATACTGAGTGGATATATTCTTAAAGCCGTTGTCGGCGTTCCACTAACATGATGTTAACCTTCTCTAGCCGACTCTTGAGAAACAGCATGAGCTTATTCAATATACAGGGTCCAAAGATCAGTGTCATCATGATAATTGTGATCGGCCCTGTCAATCAAGGTGGATATCAGGGTGGTTAACCACAGCGAACCGGTGAAACAATTTTCGTACCCGCTGCGTTTTGGAACAGGGTTCAATGGGTGCTGGTTGGCAAGGCGTGGCACTGAAACTGGTGGCCCTGTAGTTATTTTTGTACTAATTGCTCGAGATTGTTCCATCTGTTCAAGTACCCATTTAAAGGGCTGGTGTGACTCTACCTGTCCTATAGTGACAAGCTACAAAATTAAGATAACGCAAAGGCATCGCAGCCCCCTCTTGCGGAGGCTGTTTTGTTGTTTTCTGGATTCGGTCGGCGTGGAACTCACGGGCTCGGTCGGGACTCTTGTCACCGGAGCGTATGGGTTACGGGGGCGTCCGGTGATCCGGTCCTGTGAACAGAAACTCACAATTTTCATTAGTTTTATTTTGAAGGTCTGGTTTAATAGACTTAAGCGGGCACCACTTGACTCTGCCATCTTTCCTGACAGCAACCTTTGGGTCGATCTTGGCATGGGGGGAGCGCTGCCAGCGAGTCCCCCAGCCAAGGGCAGTTTACTGCAACATGGCCTGCCTGGCCACATTTAGAACATGCCATTACGGTGGCTATTGCGGTGCGAACAGCCACCTGAATTGGGGTCAGATGCTCTTCCTTTGCAACATGCTTAATCATGTCTGCGATACTTGACCCCGCCGGCAATGATCGCAGGATTTCTTTGGTTGCCGAATTGCATTGTTGGCGTAAACATTCCGCTGCAATCTGGCCTTTTGTCTCCGTGGGCAGGGACAAAGAGTCGACCGCTGCCTGGAGACGATCTACAAATTGTGTAAAGCTCTCACTTTCACTTTGCTTTATTGAGGACCATGGCTATGGTTTGGCAACAACTCTGTACGTACAGGCTGTACGAATAGCTTCTCTGGCCGCACGAGTGGTTGTCCTAACTTCATGGGCTCGCAGGCCATGGGCCTGCGCCTGGGGTGTGATCATTGTTGGGTCTGTACCCATTAACCGCTGCAGGCTGGAGCCGTGTAATGGGTGATCTGCCCCAGTTACTAGGGCTAAATACCTCGTACAGTTGTCTTCCCATTCTTGTCTGAAAACGATCATCCCTGCTCCACCAAAGATCAGCCTACAAGTTTGTTTTATATCGAACGGGAGCAGATCGTCCCCCCCGAAGATACCATCTATGAGGGTTGAGACCATGGCAGAATTAATCCCTTTATCTGCAATTGCTTTAACAATCGCTTGTACATTCTTAGATTTTATCGGCGAATGGACCATCTGTCCCCCCTCTGTCACCCGGACCGGGAACGCTAGTGCGGGCGATGGGGCCCACTCGGCACACGCGATCTTTATTTCTCTCCAGTCCGTGAGAGGGGTTTCTTCCCTTTGCAGTTTTTCTTTAATTCGAATGGGAATATTTTGGCTCTTAGTTCTGTTTACCTTCTTTTTCTCCTTCCTTAAGTTTGAATCAGTTGTGAGCCACTCGTCCTCACCAGTGTGTGATCCGGAGCCGGAACTCGACTGACTGGTCACTTCCGGGCTCCGGTACTTTTTCGTTGGGCTCCGGCCCCGCCTACTTCCGTTGTGGGCGGGCTGTTCCCCCCCTCTTGGCTCGCCCCGCCTCCTACTCACAGAGGCGCGTTTTTTCAAACGGCCGCTCTGATTGGTTCTCAGCGCCTCACTCGGGCTTCTCTGATTGGTTCTTGGCCTGTCACTCGGGCCTCCCTCACCTGACCGGTCACCCCCACCACCTTCTCCTCCTTGTTCTTCTCCCCCTCTTGTTTATCTAACAGTTCCCGTCTGTTCCCGCCGGGAGCATCCTCGCCCTGCCCTTCTCCTTGTGGCTCAGCGCCATTTTCAGGGGCATAGGGTGGTGGCCTGGCCCAGACGTCCCCAAGCTCTGACTTCTTTTCAATGTTCCTAGCTTCCTCGGCTAGCTCGCCCCAAATAGATTTCGGCTGTTTCTGCTCCTCTGTAAGCGGGACGGGGTTCAGGGATTGAGGGGACGTATCGCCCCCTTGCAGATCTTTAGGCTCAGCAGGATCGCCATCATCTGGGGGGTGCAAAGTCTGTGTGGCTGCCCCGACTCCCGTTTTCGGGGTGGCCAACAAACAGTCCCTTACTGCCACCCAGGTCTCCTGCTCTTTTCTAGCTTTCTGCAACGCCTGTACAAATTTCCCCAAGCCTTAAGGTTTTTCCCACAACCCGAAGACATCGTCTCCTTGGCTAATGCCTTGGTACATTTGTCCCACACTTCAGGGTGGAGAATATCCACCGGTTGGTCTATAACCTTAATTTTTAAAAGCCTCGCAACAGCGAGAGTAAAATCTTTTGGCTTACAATCAATCCCCCAATATTTATGTAATTGCGATACGACCTTCACAAGGGCTTCCATCCTCCTTGTTCGTCCGGGAGTGTCCTCCCCGCCGGGCTGGTCCTGCCGCTCCGGCCGCCGTTCACCCGTCCAGCCGATGATTCCCGGGTTTCGGCACCACTTGTTGCCGCTCAAGCAGCGTGGCGACCTGGTTCAGGAACGGCACGGCGACCACCCCCAGGCCGCTCGGGCCATCAGCTCGCTGACACCAATGTGCTGGATGGCAAATGGCGTTTATTGATGGGTAACAAGGTGTTATATAGCTAAGGTTTACAACGTCACATCCGTCTGCTTACATCATAAACTAAACGCTATTGGGTATTAGGGGCCCTATCTTTCCGTACAGCACGACATCTTCCGGCCGCCGGAGCCTAACTATCTGCAACACTAGTGGAGCAGCAAGATTTAATTGAGCTTCATTCAATGCTAGTCCATCTCCAACTCTGGCAAGGACAAAAATATACTCTTACTAGAAGGGGTAGAACAGTAATATCAGAATTGATTTCTAAATATCAGGATTAAATTAATTACATATTTTAAAAAATTAAGGCTGGAATTTATAAATAACAGCCTTGTTAGACAAAAAGGACACTGTGCAATAATGCATGGGTATGGGTAGGATTTCTCAAGATGATATCAGAAAAGGATCTGTCAGTTCCAGTCCCAAAAAAGGGCTTATAGAACTGCTATGAATCAAGGGAATACCATCCAAATGAGAGCTCTAAAATGGTGAAAGGACCTAAGCGAGAGGCCTCTCCATTCTGCAGCCTCACAGCGTTATTGCAGGAAGTCAAGCTTGCGCAGATTGGGTCACCTCTTCCTCATCCCCCTGCCACCACCCACTTCTCTGCTGAGAGCAGGAAAGCTGCCTCCAGCACAGCACGGAGATGGCAGCAAGAGAGGCACCGTTCTGTCCTCCCACGCCTAAATCTCTCACTCCCATGGGCAGCACAAGGACAGCGTGCTCTCTATCTGCTTCCCTTTGCTCTGCTCTGCTTTGGGCAAAGGCTTTGCAGACAGGTCAAGGTTATTGCCAGCAGGAGGGGCACACAAAGTGATTTTGGCCATGCAGCACAGCTGCCACAGTCAGTGGCAGAGGTTTCTCCCCTTCCCACACTTTGCCAAAGCGGCTCTGCCAAAATAGGTCACGATGGGCTGGAGGCTCTTCAGGGCTCTGAACCCAAGGCACAACTGGAGCCCTCTATGTCCCTTGGTATTCCCATATCTTCGAAAACCAATTTACAATACTGATGCAATTAACTCATCCTATATGTTCCCATATTGGTTGGCCTTGGAAAAACCTTTATCCATCAAGCAATCAGGCCACTGTTTTCATCGCTGGCTGCACCTACCTGTCTTCCTACATATTCCTATACTTGATGGTCCATATAGATCAGCCCATGGAACTTCCTCAGGCTGCCAAGAGAATCTGCAGAGGCTCTCAGAACCAGAGCACTGCAGAGGCTCTCAGCTCAGGAGAGGGCCAAGCAACTGCCCTTACCCTCTTTCTTTACAATTTCCTATCTCACAACACACAGTAAAGCCTAGAAGTGTTCCAGGTCCTCAGCAGTGCACCACCTCCCACGGAAGGAAGGAGAAAATTCCACGGGAATGAGAGCCATTCCATAGCTGTCATGTTCCCCTCATGTTTGTTCTTCCTCTTCATTCTGCAGCCCCAGTGACTGGTGCTATATCCTGCATTTACAGAGCTCAATGGGACTTCAGCACCAGCCTCTCCAGTATTTTTCTTCACACAGCATCACTGCCATAGCAGTGTTTCTTGCAAGAGAAAGTCTTTTCACATCCATAGTGGAACTAAGTGCCCCTCCCACACACTACAGAAATCTACAGAAAAGTCCCTCCCAATTCTTGCAAACCCAAGCTGCCCCACATGCAGAGGGACTGCTGGTGAAAGAGGCAAGCACAATGCAGAAGAAACGCTGATAGTGCCCAACTCCATTGAAGGCAGAGGAAAGGCTCAAGGGGGTTTTACACTCACTTGGACTAAGAAGAGCAAGTAGATTGAGGCTTGCCAAGGAAGGGCTTTCGTGGCCAGAATACAGCATTCCTGTGGTAGCCAGCCACAAGCTTTGCCCTCACCGCTTCTTTGGCTTCTCTTTTGTTTTTTTTCTTTCAGACATCTCACCTACCTTTCTTCTCAGAGTGCCTAGGCACACCTGCAGATACATACACCAATAGATACAGAAATCAAAAGCTCCTTTCTGACCAAGGGACATCTGCATCCTATATCAAGTGCAATGGAAAAAGGTTGCTTTGATGGAGATGCTCCTCTGTCTTTACTGCTCCTTTCACTTTACTCTTTTGACTTTACTCGATCATTTAAAAAGTTTTAGACTGATAAAAAAAAAATTCCAAGGGAGAATGTTCTCTTTAGCCTCGCTGCACGCTAACGGCCCGTAAGGCCAGGAGTTCCTCCCTTAGCCCAGGTTCTCTAACAGTCCTCCCAGGTTCCCCAGTGATCTCGCAATCTTTTGTTGCCACAGACTGGGTGTTCCAGTGAGCAGCACCAAGGCCCTTCAGCTGGAAAGCTCTCTAACCCATCTCTCGAGCAAGCAGGAAACACTTCAATGGAAAAGGACAGAGGAGAACATGCTGTTTCTTTGAAGATCGCTTCTATTTTATATTGCTCTGCGCCTCTCCTGCCATCTCTTTCTTTCTTCCCTTTCCTTCCTTTTTATATCTTCGGCCACTGGAGCCCAGAAGATCTTTTTCTCCTCCTTCAGGCAGTGGGCGCACATTTCCTGCAGGCCACAGAAAGGCAATATCATAGAATACAAGTCTCAGCTTCTTTCTTTCTTCTTTTTTTCTGCTTTTTTTCCCAGAGGAGTAGCTTCTGCTCTTCTGTGCCTTCTCTTTGTGCCTTTTTGTCAGCAATGTTTTGTCAGCCCTGTTCCGCATTGAATAGAGATCTAAACTATCACTGATCTACAAGGAAACTGCATATTTTCTATCACAGAAAAGTTCACAGTATTACTAAAAGAAAACACTGGCCAAAGAAAAAGCTCTGAAGATGTTCCTGAGAGTATTTGTAGGAAGAATACGCTGACAAAATTTGGAGCAACTGGCAGGTTAGAAATTCAGAGCCAGAAGAAGCTACTGCATGTTCCAGTGGCCTCATAGCAAGGGCTCACTCCTCAGCAGCCATTCAAGTGTGTTCACAGAGCTGTCTCCAGGCTGACACAAACATCCCACCGCTCCATTCAGCCAACCTACCTGTCCTGTGGTTGGACATCCTTCACAAACAGGTGCTGCTGCCTGGCCTTGTGCTGCAGGGCTTGTCTGCCCTCGGGAGTTGCTGGGACATGGTGGCAATCTGAAAGCACACAAGGACAGTGAGATATGAGCATGTGGGATGAGTTTCTTCCCCTTCTTGCGCTCACGGGCTGAACAGCTGCTTCTGAAGCAGGACGTGCTTCTGCACAAGTGTTTTCCTGAGCAAGAGAAGCCATAAAGGGGAAGGCAAATGCCCAAGCTGTAACACTCAGCTGTACCCCAACACTCGCCACCTACAGTGCAGGCAGTGTAGGCCTGGGTGCCCTTTTGAACGCACAGGAGAACAGGAGGAGCAGTGTCAGTACTCAGATACCTGCCCTGTCAAGAAGTTACCCAGAGAACTTTTTGACTTCCTCCCTTGTCATGAGCTGCTTCTAGACCCAGCACTCGTGACAGGTGCTCAAGCCATTCCAGTGCTCATATGGACTCTGAGGGCTGGGGAAGCCTCTCCCTCACACAACAGAAAAGCACAGAATCTCCCCAAATCACTTCTCCGGGGGGTCTTACCTGGAAGAAGGCACGCCTCTCTTGGCCACCTCCCTTGCTTCCTCCTGGATGGTGGGCAGCACAGGAACTGGTGCTCGCTTTTGAGCACAGAGCCTCCTCTGAGTAATGAGGCACCTTGCAGGGCTCCCTGAGAGGACGGATCAGGAGAAAGTGCCTTTACGGAGCTGAAGACAGTCGCACAGTGCTCCCTGCACCGCCAAGGCCCTCCCCTCTGGAGGCTGAACAAAACCACACCTCCCAGCTTCTCCTTGAACAGCACATGTGCCTGACCCTAGGGACCTTCGTGGCAGTGCTCCCTTTTCTGGCAGCTTACTACCTTGTGCTGCTGCAGCGTGGAGGAGGCCAGATTTGGTGCCTGATCTTTCCGGTGCCCTCTCAACCTCGCACCTGCAAAGGGGAAGCATATAAGGATGCCTCAGACAGGAGAGTCTCCAGGAAAGCTGCTCTGCACTTGCCTGCCCGGCACCAGGAAAAGCCAGGTCATGGTGACAAGGGGGCAATAACCTTCCAGAGCACAGGGAGACTTTGTGTCCCAGGGAAACATCTCGGCCCACGTACAAGCACACCATTGTCCAAGGCTCTCACCTCACAGGAGACTCTTCTCTGTAGGCACTCTTCCCCATTTCCTCTGACACCACCTTCGCTCGCTCTGCCAGTTGCTGAGGTGTAATCCTCTTTCGAGCAAGGAGCCGCTTGCAGGCACGGGTTAGAGGAAGGCTCTCTGACAGGGTGAAAGAAGAACACTCTTCAGAAAGCCAGGCCAGCTTGGACCGGCGTCCTTGGGTTCATGTCCTGCCGAGGGTGCTGCGCCGCCAAGGACGGCCATTCCGTTGCCTCTCCTGGCAACCCCTTCTAAGGGCTGAAGGATGCCCCCATGAATTTCTTTCCTTTGTGTGCTGCTCCTCCTGCAACCTCTCTCTGTTGCCCCTTCACCCACCCCAGGGTACACCTGAGAAATCTCTGCCTCTTCTATAATTATCAACAGTGGGTGTGAGGACATGGTGTGAGTAGGCGCCACAGGAAGCAGTAAAGCCAGACTCCCCGGCATTCCCGGTTCCACATGCTACTAACCTAGTTGCTTAAACGTCTCCCAATAAGTGAGGCGCTTCTCCGTGCCAAGCTTGGTGGCTGCATTCTCCCTTTCTGCTGTCCTTTTCTCACGGGAGGAGTTTTGGGGAAGAGCAGAACTTTGCCGAGATGGTCTTTTTGGTGCCATCCAGAGACTCGGGCTGGAAACAAGGAGACAAAGATGAGAATGACATGGCAGTCTCACAAGATACTACTAGATGTTTGCCATGCAGCAAAAAAGCAGCAGGCATGGTGGGAGGAGGGTAACCGTCCTTCAGAGGTCCCAAAGACTTTGTGTCTGAGAAAACTATCTCCCTCCCACAAGTACCTGAGCACATGATCAGCCCAACTGCCTTCCCCCAGGCTCTCACCTTGCAGGAGACTTGCTGCTCCCTCCCACTTCTGCTCGTGGTGTGATGCCACGAACGCTCCGTGAGCAACGTCTTTGGTTGGGAAAGAGGCGTTCTCCAAGAAGACTCCCTGAAAACAAGGACAATGAGAGCTCATCAGCTCTACTAAGCCATACAGAATCTCTGTGCCTTGGCTAGAATTCCCTAGCAAGAGGAACAAAGCATAGGCCAACAAAGCTCCAGGAAAATTCCTGTCAGGACTTACATTACCTTTGTTTGCGTTGTCTTCGCCACCTTCTTCTTGCCCGCTCTTCTTTGGGCTGGTGTTTGCGGGTGCCCGAGGTACCCGTGCTGGGGGAGGTCTTGGAGAGAACTTGAACGCGCCCCTGGAATCAAGAAGCACAGATCAATAAGCTTGAGAGTCACAAAAGGCCGCTACCTCCTTGCTGTGCAGGAAGAAAGTGCCAGGCATGGTGGAAGAGATAACCACCTTCCTGTATTGAGAAGACTTTGCGTCCGAGTGACCCATTTCCCTGCCACAAGCACTACAGCACAGTAATATCCCCAATGCCTTCTCTCTCACCTCGCAGCAGACGTGCTGTTCCCCACTGCTTCTCCTGGCACTGTGACACCTCTTATGCTCCAACCACAACGCCTCTGCTGGGAAAGCAGGTGCTTCCCAAGAGGGCTCTCTGAAAGGTGGAATGGGAGAGAGCTCATCAGCTTTATTGCTCCATCCACCACCTTGGAGCCTAGCCTAGATCTCCCTAGCAACAAGGAAAAGGACAAGAAGGGGCCAACAAACCTCTAAGAAACTTCTGTTGGATCTTACATTACCTTTACTGGTCTTCTCACGGCCACTCTCTTCTTGCCCGCTCGCCTTTGGGCTGGGCCTTAGAGGTGCATGTGCCCCTCTTGGTGGGGGCCTTGGAAAGAACTTAAACGCACCCCTGAGAAGAAGAGAAAAATGAGCCTGAGAAGAGGGTCACAAAAACCTGCTCTCTCCTTGCTGTACAGCAAGAAAGCACAGGGTATGGTAGAAGGGGGCCACCACCATGCCTGAATTCGGAAAGTCTTTGTGTCCAGGAAACACATCTCCCTCCCACAAGTAGCAGAGCACAGTATTCGCCCATGTGCTCAAATGCCTTCTCCCAGGCTCTCACCTCTCAGGAGACTTGGTCTTCAGGGCAAGACCAAGCTCTTCCTCCTGTGATGTGGCCCCACTTATGCTGTGGGAAGAATTGCTGTCCTGGGGCAAGAGGCGCTCCCCAGGAACACTCCCTGAATGCAAGATAGGAAAAATCTGATCAGAATAGCAGCTCATGGTGAGTGGGAATACAAGCTCCATTTTCATCTGCTCCAGTCTCCTCAAAGACTGAGGCAGCAATCTGCATTTCCCCACAGGCATGCTTCTGAAGATGCTGTTGGTCTCCCTTTCACATTGCCTGTAGTGACTCTGCCTCCTTTCCTCTTAATTTCTACAGTGCACTACTGTTAGGGTGCTATTATGTACCACAAGTATTCCCTGGGGAAGGGACCATGTCTGGAGCTCACATTCTCTGATGGCTCTAGTTCCTGCTCCCGGGCCTGCTCAGATCTCTCCCACACGCGCCAGGGTCTACGTAGTAGATTTCACACTCACGCCTCTTCACATACACACTATAAATTGCTGCTGAAAGCCTTACCATTGGTGGTGAGATCAGGGAATTTTAGGAACATGTTAGGCCTCTTGCCTTCCATATTTTTACACGTTCCCTCTAGGTGAAGACTGGATGAAGAAGGCGAAAAGGAACTTCCTCCTCTCCAACTGTCTCTCACCTACACTTCACCAAACGGCCTTATCCTGCTAGCCCACTGCCTCCCTTTTCCTTCCCCAGCTCTCGGGAAAGCAGCTCCTGAAAAAGGGAAAAGCAGCCCAGAGAGCAGCAGCCAGCGACTGGAACCCTGCAGGCCTCACAGTGAAGTGTGCGCCGGGGCCAGCGGCACCGTGATATCAGGGGCCTTGTGGCTATGACACGTGAGGGCGCCACTGTGACCCCACACCTTGTCACATACAGAGGACTGCAGGGCCCTGACCACCCTCAACGACACCCACCCACATCACGGCCTGCAGTGGACAGGGAGGTGGCACTGCTCTTGTAGGGAGCTGCCCTCCTCCTCCTCTGCCTGTGCCTTGGGTCAGGGAATGGAGAAGGAGGCCTGTGTTGTCAGCCACGCTCAGGCACCGCTGCCAGGGATGGGCTGATGCTGCTGGTACTTCCTTAGGCCATGAGCCAGCAAATGGCACTGGCTGCCCAAGGAGCACAGCCATGTCCTCTCTCTGCCCCTGGAGAAGGTTTACTTCCTTCACCACAGCAACGGTCAAAGACCTTGAAGCAAGTCTTACTGTGAACGCCTCCAGCAGGAGGAAAAGCCTCTGAAACATCTCAAACAGGACTTGGACAGTTGCTTCCAATCCCTCCGCACAAGCCTTCCCCTGTATGAGGAGCAATGAGAAGGCTTGGGGTGACAGCTCTTTTTTGGGTTGCCCTTCAGTTATTGGTTTCTTTGTTTGTTTTAAGAAGTCACAAAACACATGCAGGAGTCTAAGGAAAGCTTGGCTACAGGCTGAGATGGTTATGGGAGGCGGAACACCAACTTCCGCTGCCAGGTGCTCCTTTAGTGCAAGCAGGACACGACGCTCACTTGCAACCTCCAAGACACCTGTCCCCTGGAGGGCTTCGGGACCCACTCCCATCCCACAATATGGCAACACAGCACAAGAGACCCAAATGACACATGGAAATAACCTACATGTGTCACATCATCTGATGATGTACAGCTCTCTCTGGGTACCTCTCCGTCACATAGGAGTCTTTGAAAAGCACCAGGTCTCTGGCACCTGCTACAGTAAGCAGTTTGCCCCTTGCACACTTCTGCAATGGTCGCTTCTCTGGCAGGGAGAAGGACAGGGAAGTATGAAGAGAAAAGATCTCATTGCCAGAGAGTTCAGTTATGTGAACAAAAGCACAAGCTTTGCTGACTATAACTGGAATGACGAGTGCCTGAAGGACTCCACCTTTCCAGACAATGCTTAGCCTGCCCCTTGAATCCTGGTGCCTTAGAAGACGGAACTGTTGGTTGGTACTTAAGAGAATGGTCCCCCTGACAGCAGTCATGTAAGGTGTTTGAAATTAGAGAAGAAGAACTGTTTATTGCTGTCACCTCCCTCTTAGGCACAAAAAGCATCTTCCACGCTCAGTGCAGCAGTCATGGTCATGAGCAGCAACCCTTTGTATGAATGAAGCTGGTTTTGGAGCTGGACAGGGCGTTTCTTCCCGCAGCAGGGAGGTGACCTCAGCACTGGGGAAGCCAGCTGCTATTCCCACAGAGAAGCCCCAAATCAGGCTCCTCACCATGGCTGGAAATCTGATTTCCTTCCTAAACTGGCAGCCACTCTTTGCAAAATCTGTGTAAGCCTAAGCAGATTCCCCACACTATGCATGAAGAGCTGGCACACATTCTGGGTGCTGGCTCATTCCACATGCTGGGAAGGAAGTACGAGGTGACCTTGATGTCTCTTGGGGCTCTTTTGGTCCTCGTCATTCCTCTGGGGGCTCCCGACTGTTAACCATGTCCATGACCAGCAGGAGATGGGAAAGGGCGATGAAATGCTATCCATTCTGGCTAGGCAAGAAAGTGGCTCCAAATGCTCACAATCAAGTAGGTGACTCTCAGGTGCCTCTGAAATCCAGGAGCATTAGGCACTTGATTGTGGGGAGCCAGAGGCTCCCTCTAAACCCAGGATCCAGGGTATTTCAACAACCTTCCCAGGTGACCTTTATATCCTCACAGCTCTTTCTCTCTCATCCTATATGTTCCCATATTGGTTGGCCTCAGAAAATCCTTTATCCATCAAGTAATTAGGCCACTGTTTTCATCCCTGGCTACACCTACCTTTCTTCCTACATATTCCTGTACTTGCTGGACCATATGGATCTGCCCACAGAACTTCCTCAGGCTGCCAAGAGAAGCTACAGAGGCTTTCAGTTCAGGAGTGCTACACGACAAGCAACTGCCCTTACCCTCTTTCTTTACAGTTTCCTATCTCACAACACAAAGTAAAGCCTAGAAGTGTTCCATGTCCTCAGCAGTGCTCCACCTCCCTGAGGAAGGAAGGAGAATATCTCACAGGAAGGAGAGCAGTTCCATAGTTGTCATGTTCCCCTCATGTTTGTTCTTCCTCCTCACTCCTCAGCCCCAGGGATTGGTGTTATTTCCTGCATTTACAGAGCTCAATGGGACTTCAGCACCAGCCTCTCCAGTATTTTTCTTCACACAGCATCACTGCCATAGCAGTGTTTCTTGCAAGAGAAAGTCTTTTCACATCCATAGTGGAACTAAGTGCCCCCCCCACACACTACAGAAATCTACAGAAAAGTCCCTCCCAATTCTTGCAAACCCAAGCTGCCCCACATGCAGAGGGACTGCTGGTGAAAGAGGCAAGCACAATGCAGAAGAAACGCTGGTAGTGCCCGACCCCATTGAAGGCAGAGGAAAGGCTCAGGGGGGTTTTACACTCACTTGGAGTAAGAAGAGCAAGTAGATTGAGGCTTGTCAAGGAAGGGCTTTTGTGGCCAAAATACAGCATTCCTGTGGTAGCCAGCCACAAGCTTTGCCCTCACCGCTTCTTTGGCTTCTCTTTTGTTTTTTTTCTTTCAGACATCTCACCTACCTTTCTTCTCAGAGTGCCTAGGCACACCACACACACTATACACACCAACAGATACAGAGACCAAGAACTTTTTTCTAGTTGAGCAACTGCCCTATGCTAGGTCAGCTCCACGGGGCATTCAGCAAGTCAGGCAGAGCTCGGCAAGGGTCCAAGACTGTCTGGACTTGGTCCTTCCACTCTGTTAGTGGGGTCTGGAGAAGGCCCCGAATGCGTGCAGCACTTTCTTCTAGTAGAGCAGGCCTTTTTTCTTGCTCTCAACTGGCAGAGAAGCTGCTCTGCGCCACACTGGACAAGTGCAGGGAACTGCCAGGAGCTCTTTCCTGCTTCAAGGGAGGAGAAGCATGATGGCATTTGAGGGCACAGGGCTGTGTCAGAGCTACCCACAGCATCAGAATTTGAGGGGAGAAAGTGGATACCTTGTCTAGAGTCAGTTCTCGGAAAATGTAATCTGACACACCACCCCAGATAGCAATGATATCTGGAAAGCAAACGAGAGACGTATGTGCTCTAAGTCAGCAAGCTCACGATCGTCCTGGCCTCTCCTAAGCGAGGAGACAGGAGACGCAAGGGGAATCAGGTAGCCTCGCACCCTGCTATGCCCTTCCAAACATCAAAAGCACATGAGACAAGGGCTGAGCAGCCTTGTGTCAGACTTTCTGGCAGCCTCCCTAGAGTCCACCCAGAGCCACAACACATTCAGCCTTCTGGCCAGGAGACACCTTTCCCTTTGGTTCATGTCTCCAAGTGCACAGCAAGCCAGCATGAGCCAATCCCAAAGAAAATTCACCCATGGACTTCCAGTCCTGCATCACATGCAGCTACGCCCACAGGAGCCTCAGAGGCTCCGGGAATGGCCAGGTTTGGCCCCGGCAGGGGCCAGGTTTGCCCACATTTGACTCCTATTCGTGCACACTCAGCACTCCGGATGTGGCAGCTCCAATCCTTCTCCCAGTAGGGAGCTCGGAGTGTCCACGACCTTCTTCAAGGCAACAGAGCCCCGATTGCAGGCTGTCGTCTTAACTCCCAAGCCAGTGACAGACAACACAGACCTCCTGCACACGCACCAGACTCTACGTAGCAGTTCTCACACGCACTCCTCTTCACATACACATAAGAAATTGCTGCTGAAAGCCTTACCATTAGTGGTGAGGTCGCAGAGAGTTGGGAACATGTTAGGCTTCATGCCTTCCATATTTCCACACGCTCCCTCTAGGTGAGGACTGCACGAAGAAGGTGGAAAGGGAACTTCCTCCTCTCCAACCGTCTCTCACCTACACTTCACCAAACGGCCTTATCCTGCTAGCCCACTGCCTCCCTTTGCCTTTCCCAACTCTTGGGAAAGCAGCTCCTGAGAAGGGAAAAGCAGCCCAGAGAGCAGCAGCCAGCGACTGGAATCGCATAGGCCTCGCAGTGAAGTGTGCACCGGGGCCAGAGGCACCGTGATATCAGGGGCCTTGTGGCTATGACACGTGAGGGCCCCACTGTGACCCCACACCTTGTCACACACAGAGGACTGCAGGGCCCTGACCACCCTCAACGACACCCACCCACATCACGGCCTGCAGTGGACAGGGAGGTGGCACTGCTCTTGTAGGGAGCTGCCCTCCTCCTCCTCTGCCTGTGCCTGGGTCAGGGAATGGAGAAGGAGGGCTGTGTTGTCAGCCACGCTCAGGCACCGCTGCCAGGGAAGGGCTGATGCTGCTGGTACTTCCTTAGGCCATGAGCCAGCAAATGGCACTGGCTGCCCAAGGAGCACAGCCATGTCCTCTCTCTGCCCCTGGAGAAGGCTTACTTCCTTCACCACAGCAACGGTCAAAGACCTTGAAGCAAGTCTTACTGTGAACGCCTCCAGCAGGAGGAAAAGCCTCTGAAACATCTCAAACAGGACTTGGACAGTTGCTTCCAATCCCTCCGCACAAGCCTTCCCCTGTATGAGGAGCAATGAGAAGGCTTGGGGTGGCAGGGCTTTTTTGGGTTGGCCTTCAGTTATTAGTTTTTGTCTTAAGTGGTCACAAAAACATATGGAGGAGTCCAAGGAAAGCTTGGCCACAGGCTGAGATGGTTATGGGAGGCGGAACACCAACTTCCGCTGCCAGGTGCTCCTTTTGTGCAAGCAGGACACGACACTCACTTGCAGCCTCCAAGACACCTGTCCCCTGGAGGGCTTCGGGACCCACTCCCATCCCACAGTATGGCAACACAGCACAAGAGACCCAAATGACACATGGAAATAACCTGCATGTGTCACATCATCTGATGATGTACAGCTCTCTCTGGGTACCTCTCCATCACATAGGGGTCTCTAGCCCCAAGTCTCTAACCCGTGCTGCAGTAAGCAGTTTCTCTCTTGCACACCTCTGCAGTTGTTGCATCTCTGGCAGGGAGAAGGGGGGGGGAAGTATGAAGAGAAAAGATCTCGTTCTCAGAAGTGTTCATTTATGTGAACACAAGCTCAAGTTTTGCCGACTGTAACTGCAATGACAAGAGCCTGGAGGAGTCCACCTTCCCAGCCGGTGCTTAGCCTTCCCTTTGAACCCTGGTGCCTTAGAACATGGCACTGTTGGTTGGTACTTAAGAGAATGGTCCCCCTGACAGCAGTCATGTAAGGTATTTGAAATTAGCGAAAAAGAACTGTTTATTGCAGTCACCTCCCTCTTAGGCAGAAGAAGCATCTTCCATGCTCAGTGCAGCAATCATGGTCATGAGGTGGGTCAACACTTCCCAGAGATCCAGATAGTGTTGAAGCTGGACAGGGCGTTTCTGCCTGCAGCAGGGAGGTGACTTCAGCACTGGGAAAGCCAGCTGCTATTCCCACACAGAAGCCCTAAATAAGGCTCCCCACCTTGGCTGAAAATCTGATTTCCTTCCTACACTGGCAGCCACTCTTTGCAAAATCTGTGTAAGCATAAGCAGATCCCCCACACTATGCATGAATAGCTGGCACACAAACTATGTGCTCATTCCACATGCTGGGAAGGAAGCATGAAATGACCTTGGTGTCTCTGGGTGCTCTTTTGGTCCCTCTGTCGCTGCTGGAACATCCCAGAGGGGCACTTATCGCCACGGGAACACGGATGCTTCCCAGGGCTCCGTCCCACTCTGCCCCTGGGGCTGGCCAGCCAGTAGCAAGGCCACGTGTGGAGCAGGGCCACACAGCACCAGGGGCCACCAGCGCAGTGCTGGTGACTCCCAGGGCCTTGGAGGTTCCCCTAAGGCATCCGGCACCCAAGCTCTGGCCAACGCCGCTCTTGTCTGCAGCTGCTGCTGCCGGGAGCCACAAGTGCCCGAGCAGCCGTGCGGGGCCAGGGGCAGCTGAGGCAGGTGAGGGAGGGCAGCCCTCGCATCACGCGCACACAGCAGCGCTGCTCACTCGTCCCGCGCAGCCCAGCCCACTCTGCTGTCTGGACACACACACAAGGGCTCACACTTGCTGCTGGCTGCAGAGCAAGTCCACAGCATGTGCCTCCCATCACTGGGAACACCCAAAGAAGACCCCTGCTCTCAGGTTTCTCATCACGCAAACATGTATCTGAGCGTGGTGACTGCCTCCCTCATCTTTTGCCCCACCAGCTTCTCAGAAAGAATGAACAGATGGAGATTCGCCAGGCATGAGAAGGTCACATCAGGTAAGAAAAAAAAAAAAAAAGACTCCTACATATATTTTATGAGATGGGAATTGTATTAAAGCAGCTAATTCTGTGCTTGATCTTTAAGGAGGACCGGAGCAGATGGATTGTTATGATGAAGCACATCTCCAGAGCTGCTTTTCCATCTGCGGGGGCAGAAGCCTGCCCAGCCGCGAGGGCACAGGGCAACTTTTGGGGCCCCAAGAGAGGGCCTTCAGCTGGCACAGGTGGCCATGGCCTCCACACTGCAGAGTCCCCATAGCCTGAAGGGCCACAAGCAGAGCCCAGTCCTGTTGTGGATGGCACAAGAGGGGCACTTGGCGCTCCCCCGTCCCCCTCCCCACCGCCACCCCACCCCATTGCCAAGGAGCTCCCAGTCACAGAGGAGCTGCTGCAGTCACAATGGAGGGGCTGCTGTGCTGTCACCCTGGCTCGCGGCGCCTGCCAGTCTGTGCCTCCTGGCCACAGCGGCAGCATGGCGCACGTGCGGAGGCCAGGCCGTGCTGCGGGCAGCGGAGCCAGGGATGCGTCCCAGGCGCTCCCCGAGCCCGCCAGGAACGGGCCGCGCACGCTTGCGCGGCGCCCAGCACCTCCCCTGCTGCGTGCGCCCGACTACCAGAGCCTGGAGCAGGGCGGGCAGCGCAGGAGGAAGCTGGGGGCTCCCCAGGACAGGTGAGCGCTGCTCGTGCTGCGCACCCAGCACAGGGCGCTGCCCTCGCGCAGCCTCCCGGCCCCCAGAGCCCCAGACGCCCCGGGCTGAGCCGCCACTTCAGCCTCTGTGGAGGGGCAGCTGCAGCCAGGAGCTGCCTGGGCCACCCCTTGGCCACCAGCTGCCCTTGAGCAGTGTCCCGGGTCCTGCCAAGGGAGCTGCCCGTGACCGCGTGTGTCTGCCCCGCGCTGACCCTCTCCCCGGAGGGCAAAAAGCCCCTGGCAGCTCTCGCACAGCCCTGCTCCAGGGCCAGCCGCACGCTGCGTCGGGGAGCACTTGCCCGCCCAGCTGGGGCGAGCTCAGCAGGCAGCCGGGAGGCCAATGCCAGCCCAGGCTGCTGCTGCCGCCCAGGGCCTGGCTGCCTCTGGGGCCCTGCCAGGTGCCCGGGGCAGCTCTCAGCAAGGACGCTGCTGCCCAGCTGCGCAACCTCGGGGCTCTCTCTGCTCTCTTGCAGCGCGGACACCTTCTCCCGCATCTTCCATCGGGAGAGAGAGCCACGAAATGTCCTGGAGGCAGAGACACGCACCCCCAAGCCACCAGAAAGGCTCCCCGAGCTGCGCAACAGCCCCCATCCCCGCCACATCCACAGGATCCCGGCCATTGGGCAGGGCGGCGCGCAGTGCGTTTTCCTAGTGGAAACAGAGGGCACCAAGGAAGAGCAGGTAGGAAGCGCTGCCTCGCGGGGCTGGGAGCAAGCCGGGGCCATGGGGAACAAGAGCCCTAGGCAGGCCACAAAGAGCAAGGAGAAGCAGTGGGCGCTCCGTGGCCTCCCATCCATGCCAGGGGCCACTGCCTGCAGCACCCCCAAAGCTGCCTGCCCCGCGGAAGCCACACGAGCTCCTTCCGACCCTTCTCTTCCTCGGCAGGCTCGCTGGTGGCAGTGGACGCGTACCTCCAGCCCCAGGGAGCGCTTCAGGAGGCCGGCGGGTAAGTTGTGTCCACCACAAAGAGCCCGCGCAGAACCGCCCTCCCCTTGGGGCTGCTGGGGGAGCCGGGTCCCTCGGCCCGAGCCCCTGTGGCAGGGGCTTCCCCGCTGCCCTGGAGAGGCGCCAACCCTCCCTCCGTCGCAAGGGCTCCAGGCGCTCGGCACCTCCGCTCAGGCAGCCGCGGCGCTGCTGTCTCTGGTTTGTCAGGGCTGCAGCAGGGCAGCCCTTCCTCATGCACTGCTGGTCCCTCGGCCAGCCTTCCTGTGGCCCCTGCACGCGTCCCCCTTGCAGCCGCCTTGCTCTGAGCCTCAGCAGCTCTCAGCCTCCTCTGGGGGCCTGGGCTCCACGGTGCCACCTCCTTGCCCTACAGGGCCCCTCGCAGCTTGACCAGCAAGAGGAAAGCAGCCTGAGATGAGCCTGCTCAACAGGCATCGCAGCGTTTCTCACCGCTTGCCTTCCTCTCTTTTCCCAGGGCTACAGGAAGCCTCTGTGGAGGCCGTCAGGTTTCCCAGCCTCTCCTGAGCTGCACGTGTCGTGCAGTCCCTGCCCAGGGGAAGGCAGGAGGCACGGGGACCTGCCCAGGAACACCAGCTTGGAGGGAAGCAGCTGGAGCAGCCCCCGAGTTACCGACTGCCCGTGCACGGCCCAGTCGAGCGGCTGAGGGCCTGCAGAGCCCTGCAAGGGCCATGACCTCCTTTACCCTTGCAAGCCAAGGCTCTGTTCACGCTGGAGGCTGCAAGGAAGGCCCAGTTCATCAGGGCTCACAGCACTTACCTACTCTTTGTGCTGTTGTTATTGTTGATATTAGTGTTGCTGTTGCTTTTACTGTTGATATTGTTGATATTACTGTCTTTCTTTATTGTTGTTTTCATTGTTGGTGTTGCTGTTCAAGTACATATTCTCGTGCCATTCTTTGGGTGTTTTGTGTTGTTTCCCAGGGAGCTCAGGCACAAAAGCATCCCCACTGCAGCTATGTCTATGCAGAGCCATCTTCTCAGGCTCCAGGTGCAGGGGAGCACCAGCAAAAAGCTCCCTCTAGGATTTCCCTTGGAACATGGCTCAGGGGATGCCCAAAGAGGAAGGTGCCACAGCCCTAGTGCGGGGTAGCCCTGACGCTCTCAGAGGCCTGAGACAACAAGTCCCCGCAGTGCCCAAGCCACGGGCAAAGGGCAGCTCTTGGGGGTCAGGGACACGGGGCCTTGAGATGCAGAGCTGAGTGCCCCAGCCCCTGGGTGAGCACAGGGCCCATCGGGGCTGGGACACGCTCAGGGACGGCAGGAAGGGGGTGCGTGCAGTCTCCCCACAGGAACTGCTGCAGAAATTGCCTCCTGTCAGGAACAGCCCCGTGCTGGGGAGCATCATGGAGGCTGCTCTGTCCCTCTGCAGCCCCACGGACAGGGACCACACACCAAGGCAGGTCCTCCCGCTCCGTGGGGACTCTGGGCTTTCCTGTGCAGGGCCCATTTGCTCTGCTGGAATTGTGTGACACCCAAGTCCTCGGGCTGCCAACAGCCTTTCCCAGCCTTTCCCTATCCTGAGCCACCCGCCATTCCCTCTGCCAGGAGCTCGAGGAAGAGCTCAGCGCTGCGTGTGAGCGCTGGCGCAGAGGAGCTGGGCTGGCCAAGGGGCCGTCCCTGTGCGCAGGGCCCAGAGCGCAGCAGTGCAAGCTGCGAGCTCCCTGCTGTGAGGAGAAGGCAGGAGCTGCCCAGAGCAGGGCCCGGCACTGGCCACAGCTGGGAGAGCAGGTGCCACGGCTGCTCTCTGCAATGCACCACTTTGCAGAGGCACCTTTGGCACCAGGGTGCAGCGGGGCCCTGCGTGCAGCAGCCAGGGAGGTGTCCCCATGCTGGGGAAGGTGTCCTGCCCTCAGCACCACAGGGAAGAGCTTGGCCACATCCTCTTTACATTCTTCCTCAGCTATTTGGGCCTGTTGATAAAACCTCCTATCAATCTCTCCTCCACCCAAAACAGGCCTGTTTAGTCTTTCCTCATAAGAGGGATAATGTGTCCCTCAATCACGAATGCTCACCATTGGGATGGAATTTGTCGGCTGTATGCTGCTGGCTCCGGAGAGCCCAGGAGAGGTGAAACGGCCTCTCCTAGAGCAGAATGAGGGCCTCGGGTGCCTCCTAGGACAGAAGGAGAGAAGCCGGGTGCAGTGTCTTTGGGCTGGAGAGCATTCCCCAGGGCAGCAGGACCTCAGCTCCGCTGCACACCGAGGCGCTCCCGGCTGAATGCAAGAGAGGACAAGCTGATCCTCAGGAGAGCACACACTGCTCTCTGCATGGGAAGGGAGCTCCCAAGGCCCTGCCTGAAAAGCAACAACGTCACCAGCGTTTCCTTTGTAGCCAAGTGGATCCATCGCACAGAGGGGCAGTAGAAGGACTCGCTGGGGTCGGGAGATGGGAGGGGGCGGGTGCTGCACAGCAAAACGGCACAAGCAAGGCAGGAGACCAGGAGGCTGCGGGTAGATGAGCTCTAAGGCAGCACTGCCAGCCCAGCGGCGCGTGGCACGCAGGGAGCAACTGTGTGCGCGGAGCAGCCTGCGTCACTGCGGGCAATGCTGCAGCGACCACCCCTCAGGAATGAACTGGCCCCGTTCTTGCTGGACTCGTTCAGCCCTCTCTTCAGCTTCCCACAGCAAAGCTGCCGTGGTTCTTCGGCCTCTGTGCCTGTCTCTTGCTTATGGATTCAGGCCCAGAGGGCAGCCTGACATCCTCCAAAAGCCACATTGTCCTGATGAGGGGCAGGATGTTCTCTCCTTCCAGCAGCCTGGAACACAGGAATAAGCAGCCAGGGAAAGGAGACAGAGGAGAGGATGAGGGCAGCTTTGGCCCAAAGCGCGCTCTCTTGAGATACCCCAGGGCAAGAAAAGGACCCTACGCTCTGCAAAGCTCCAGCCCCAGCTGCGCTTCATCTGTGAGTGCATTTTGTGCACACTGAGGCCTTGTGCTAGTTTGCCCATGAGCCAGGCCACAAAATGTGCTGTGGGAAAGAGGACGGGCTCTGCCCCCATCCCCTGCAGCCCCTGCCCTGGCCTGCTGGCTCCAGGCTCCCTGCTCTTGGAGCCCTGGGCTCCAACCTGGGGTTCTATTTCCTTCCCAGTTAAGAGCTTCCCATCCACAAAGCCATTGTGTGGCACCAGCCCACACAGCATAGGAGCCTACACAGACAACCTTGCTCCATTTTGTGTAGCTAAAACTACTGCTCTTAACTCTCCTACTTGGGCACTGCCTTCACTTTCTTCTATTACTTCTTCACCAGTGGTAATATTTAATGCAACAGTCTTTTATAGCCATTTACCATTTAAACTTTTTGCCGAAGCATCTCTAAACCACATGTTTTCTGTCGGTCTTCCATCGATGACAGATGGTACATTCAGAATTGATGAAGGTTTAAGAGCTTGTCCCAATGCTAATGGATCTGTTTTTACAGGCATTTGTGATTTGGTAACCTTAGTATGGCCTTCAGTTAGGTGCATATTTTCTGCAACTCCTGATAGGTAGGCATACCATTTTGTGGTAGTGGGGTGTTGTGCAATTCCTTCTGGGGGAGCAGTCCCCTTTAGGATTGCTTCTAGTAAATGAAACGGTCTTCTAGTTTGCACAGGTTGTCTTTGATGTGTTTTCTCAATCTGTTTAACTGCTCAGACTTTTTCTCCCATTCAGAATGTTGTAGTTCCCTTTCTTTAAACGCAGTCAAGCTAAACAATAAATATCTTTTTGTTCCATCAGCGCTAGCCTCTAAGTAAGTTACAGTAAGTAACAGTAAGTTACTGTATCTCAGTAACAGTAAGTTATTTACTGTAACTTACAGTAAGTAGCATGTTCAGGGAAACCCCATTCAGCTGTAAGAGGGTTGTGGGGGTGTTCTGGTCCCAGTGACTGAAATGTTGCTAGTTCTCCACTGGGAGTTTTGACTGTCTCTTTGTGTTCTAATTCCAAGGTTTGTCTTTCCTTAAGAGCGAATATAATGGACGGGCAATGATAGAAAATCCAGGTAGGTGCCTTCTCCACTATCCTAAAGTTCCCATCTATTGTTGTAATTCTTTCCTTGATTGGGGCATTTGCAGCTCTTCAATTTTTCTTAAGGTATCTGCAGGAATCCCTTCACTGCCAGCTATCCACCAAGTCCCTAGGAATTTTAGCTCTTTGCTTGGTCCCTGGCATTCCTCAGGTGGTACCTCAATGTCAGCTTCAAGTAGGATTTGCCATACTGCTGTGGCTACTTTCCCAACCTTTTTGGGAAAATCACCCCCAATTAGGATGCCATCTATGTACTGGCATATGCATTGGCATATGTATATGCATTATAAAATATAAATGGTCACATACTACTCTACCAGAAGCAATAACTGAAGGAAATGCTATTGCAGACAAATTGATGATGGCAGCAGTACTGCCGCGCAGTTTGGAGCAAGCCCGATTATCTCACCACTTCTTTCATCAAAATGCCTCTTCCTTACGTAAACAATTTGCTCTGTCCAGAGAACAAGCCACAGAAATTGTCTGTGCATGCCCTGATTGTCAATGTATTACACCAGTATCATCATACAAAGGAGTGAACCCTCAATGTTTACGAGCTAATGAATTTTGGCAGAGTGATGTCACACATATATCAACATTTGGCTGTCTGGGTTATGTGCATGTTAGTGTGGATACCTTCCCAGGGTTTCTGGTAGCCACTGCACATACTGCAGAAAAGGCACGTGATGTGAAACGCCTCTGGTTAAGAGGTTTTGCCACTATGGATATTCCGAAAGGAATTCAAGCTGATACTGGTCCTGCTTATGTTTCACAAACAGCTTCTGTCTTCCTACAAGACTGTGGTATACAGCACGTTACAGGTATACCGCATTCCCCCACTGGACAAGCCATTACTGAACGTGTCCATGGGACTCTCAAGGCTATGTTAAATAAACAAAAAAAAAAAGAGGAAATCCTATGGACAGTGTTACCCCACAGGAACAGTTAGACAAAGCATTATATGTGCTTAATGTTTTGAATCCTTCTGATCATCTGTTATTTACACCAGCAGCTGACCGACAATTCGAGATGGTGTCTGCAGTTGTGCCCCCATCAAAGGGATGGTATAAAGAATTGGGAGAACCACCAGGGAGAGGCTCCATAGAACTAATAACATGGGGAAGGGGATATGTGTGTGTTCTCCTTCCCACAGCTGCTCGCTGGTTGACCAGCAAAAGATGCAAAGCCTCAACTGGCGACAGAGCAGTCACAGCCATGGAAGAATTCCAGCCAAGTCCAGGAGTCAAAAACCATTGAGCTGTCGGAGTGAATCATGAATCATTTGTAAACATTTGGTGCAGCAGGGAATAGATGTAGTGATGTTTGCAATTCTATGCTTTTATGTATATTGATCTTAACCTATATAATTAAGAGTTTATGTTTCTATGCACTTTGATCTTCACCTATATCCTCTCTATATATAACCTATATATGTTCACTTTATTCATCAATGACCTGGATGAAGGCACAGAGTGCTCCCTCAGCAAGTTTGCTGATGATACTAAACTGGGAAAAGTAGCTGATACCCCAGAGGGCTGCGCTGCCATCCAGAGGGACCTGGACAACCGGGCGGTGAAAAGCCTCGTGCAATTCAACAAGGCCAAGTGCAAGGTTCTGCACCTGGGGAGGAATAACCCCAGACACCAGTACAGGCTGGGGACTGACCTTCTGGAGGGTAGCTCTGCAGAGAAAGACCTGGGTGTCATGGTGGACAACAAGTTGACCATGAGGCAGCATTTGCCCTCGTAGACAAGAAGGCCAATGGGGTCCTGAGGTGCCTTAAGAAGAGCGTCTCCAGCAGGTCGAGGGAGGTGATCCTGCCCCTCTACTCAGCCCTAGTGACACCGCATCCGGAGTATTGTGTCCAGTTCTGGGTTACACAGTCTAAGAGGGATGTGGAACTGCTGGAGAGAGTCCAGCGCAGGGCTACGAGGATGATGATCAGGGGCCTGGAACATCTGCCCTATGAGGAGAGGCTGAGGGAGCTGGGCCTGTTCTGCCTGGAGAAGAGAAGGCTGAGAGGGGATCTGAGCAGTGTCTGTCAGTACCTCAAGGGAGGGAGTGAGGAGGATGGTGCTGGTCTCTTTTCAGTGGTGGCCACCGACAGAACTAGAGGAAACAGCCAGAAACTAAAGCATTAAAACTTCCACAGGAACTTAAGGAAAAAATTCTTAACAGTGAGGGTGACAGAGCACTGGAACAGGCTCCCAGAGAGGCTGTGGAGTCTCCTTCTCTGGAGATCTTCAAAACCTGCTTGGACGCAGCCCTGTGCCACGTGCTCTAGGTGACCCTGCGTGTGCAGGGGGGTTGGACTAGATGACCTCCAGAGGTCCCTTCCAACCTTAAGCATTCTGTGATTCTGTGATTCTATGTAAGGGGAAAGCTGGAGGGCGGGAGAGGCTTCGCTGACTGCTGCGAGGAGTAGCAAGTGGTCAGGTTATTGGCTGCAGCCTGCTGCAGAGAGTGCGTACCCATCTCCTCTAAGAGGGGGACCCCAATCCCTTCACAATCTGCGTTTGCTGCTGCTTGGTTTGCCAAAGAAAAGACACGACACACGGTGAAGAGACAGGAACGTTTCTTTAATGAGGCCTGTGCACAGAGCAGCCTGGCGTCAGGACGTGGCCAAGCACCAGCAGCACAGACTGACACCTTGCAGAGGGCAGTGCAGCCTCTCCCACGCTCTCCTCAGGCGGTTGCACAGGCCTTCCTGGGCGCCCATGGATGCAGCCCCCTTCCCTGCAGCTCTCAGGATCAGCATGGTTTGGGTGGCCAGGGAAGAGATGGATGGGCTGCTGACCTCCTGCAGGCCTTTCAGGGCTGACGGGGGAAGCACGAGCTCAGATGAAACCCCCATATCCCCGCGGGCCCCAGGCCTCTCCTCCTAACACCACCAGTCCCACCCAGCTCTTGCCACAGCCAGGATGGAGCCAGGGGCTCTAATGGATTAGCTGGCAGCTGCTGCCCAGGAATGTGCCCAAGGTGCCTGAAATCTCTCTCCACTCTCCCCACACCACTCCTGCTCCGCTCCTCTCGGGCAGCAGAGCCCTCCTCACCTACACAGGGACGGGAGCTCCTTGGCCAGGGTCTCTCTTTGTCCCCCCAGCCCCGTGTGACACCCCGCTTGCCCTCACTCACTCTCACAGATGACCTCCACCGTCTCCTTGCTCTGCTCCCCGCTCCGCTGCCCAGCATGCCCTAGGCACACACACAGCGCCCCATAAATCCTGCTCCTCAAAGCTGTTTCCCCCAGTCCTGCCCACCTGGACAGGCACCCGCCTCCCCTCGGGCAGGGCTCACCCCAGTCCCCTTTCCCCAGTGTAACCCCCAGGGCTCCTGCTGCGAGGGACTCCCACCAGCCCCACTGCTGCAGGCGGAGATGGCTGAGGGTGGCACGGAGCCTCCAGGCGCCCAGGCGCTGCCTCAGGCACGTGGGGCTGCAGCAGCCACGGGGCTGCTTTTGCTGCCAGCGCAGCAGCCGGGGCTGAGGCCGAGCTGTCCCAGAACAGAGATGGAGCCCAGGGCTCGGGACTCACCGAGAAACCTCACGGCCGCCTCGCGCAGGGACTCCTGGCTGCTCTCCAGGTAGGACAGGCTCTGGCGCAGGTATTCGTCCGCCCTCCTCCTGCCCCTGCTCCCGGCCAGCTGGGGAGAGCACAGGGCTCAGCACACAACATCCTCTCGCCGTCCTTCCCCCAGGAGCAGCCGCCTCCCCCTGCCACCACACTCAGGACCCCGCAGAGGCCGGGCAGCGCCGAGCCGGCGTTGGAGGCAGCAGAGGGCCGGCTGCTGCCCCGCGTGCTGAGGGGCCCTCCTGCTGCAAGGCCCCGCGGGGCCAGGGGCAGCTTCAGCATCCCAGGGCTCAGCACAGGCAGAGGAGCCTGCAGAAGAGCCCGCGAGTGCTGCTCCTGCACCCGGAGCCACCAGCCCCACACACTGGGCACGGAGGAGGAAAGAGCTTCTCTGGGCTGGGGCTGCGGCCTGGGGACTGTCCTTACCAGGCACTTGCTGATCAGCCAAGTCTGCTGGCTCTGAGCCAAGCGCCTCAGCTCCTTCCACCTGAGGAGCTTGGCGGCACCAAGGAGGGCTTCCTGAGCAGCCTGCACAGGGAAAAAACGGAGAGATGCCACCGCAGCCCATGGGACAAGAGCCTGTGCCCCCCACCGCACTCCTCTTGACAAGACTCAGGGCATTTGCTGGCCCTTCATGGGCAGCAGCAGGGCACTGAATCTGCTTTGGGGTCCTTGGCCCCCCTCGCTGGGCAGAAACATGGAGCAAGCACCACCTGAGCCAGCCTGTCCTGGACAGGCAGCACAGCAGAGACTCCCGAGAGCTGCTGAGCTGCGGCCCAGGCCAGCAGGAGGCTGAAGGGCTGCAGCCCCAGAGACATCCAGGCAGGACTCAGCCAGGACTACCTCCCACAGCTATTCCCAACGTGGCTACTCGGCTCCCCAGCGTGCCCCATTGCTCAGCCGTACCTCGACCACACTGGGGCTCTCATCCTGCAGGTGGAAGAGCAGTGGCAGCGTGCTCGTGTGCACTTGCTGCTTCATCTGCTCCCTGGCGGTGCCCGCTGCTGTCTCCACGAGCTTGCTGAAGAGCTGCATGGAGAGCTTTCGTGTGTGCTCGCGCTCCTGGTGGCAAGGAAGAGAGAACTCCTCAGCCCTGGCACCGCACGTGGCAGCTTCCTTCACAGGCTGCATTGGTGCAATGCAGTCCTGCAGCCAGGACAGCACAGGCAGCACAGGGCAGTATCCCAAGAGCCCCAGGCAGAAAGGCTCCTGGCAGCCTCCCACACACCAGCCAGCCCCACGGCTCTGCCCCCCGCCTTACATCCTCAAAGAGTGGCAGGAGCTTCTCAGCCAGCTCTGGAGCCATGTCCGTGAGTGTTGGTCTCTCCAGGACACGGACCACATGGCTGAGCACGAGAAGGGCCTGGCTGCTCATGTCCCTGTCCTCGTCCTGCAAGTGTCTCATGAGCAGAGGCATCAGGACGTGCATTTTTCTGACCTGTGGGAAGTACAAGTTCAATTTTAAAAAAACAAACAAACAAACAAAAAACAGAAATAAGAGGCTACCCTGGCACCTTATTAGACACCAGCTTCCCTCAGTCTCACACCCTTTCAGACAGGGCTTGCTAGGTGCTGGGCTGAGATCTGCAGCCCCCTCAGCTCCCGAGGCCCAGCAAAGTCCAAGCCAGCCTGTTCCCTGGCACCCAGCGCCCAGCTCACACAGCTTCCCCCCAGTGATGCCCTGCTCACCATCTCCTGTCTGCTGCACAGCACGAGGAGGCTTCTGAGTCCCAGCTTATGCATTACCCTGCTGTGACTCTTCAGGGACACCACAGAGATTCCCAGGAAGACATCTTCATCTGCCTGAAGGTCACTGCAGGCCATAAGCTGCAATGCACAGCACAGAGAAGGTGGCAATGGCCGCAGCACTGCCTGTGTCGGACACCACTGGATCCCAGCAGTAGCTCAGGGCAAGGGCAGCGGGCTCAGAGGAAGGCTGGCCCAAAGGCAGCAGTGACTGCAGGGAGCCCCCGGGACCCCCTCCCTGCCTGGGGCCTCAGGGTACAGCGCAGGGCACAGCCTTGGCCTGCTCCTCCCCTCCCTGCACCAGCCTCCTGTCTTCATGCTTTGGAGAAACCCTTCGACAGAGACACGACACAAAGGAGGCATCAAATACACGTGGGGACAAGAAGGAGCCCGCTGCAGAGGGGTGAAGGCCAAGGGGACTCATGGCAGATCACCCACTGCCCCACTTGCGCTCGTTGCCCTCCATCCCACTGCTGGGGCTAGCAGAGAGCACTGGAGCTAGAAGCACCCCAGAAGGGCAGTGCCCACACGAGGCTCACCTCCACCAGGAAAGCCATGGCAGGGATCTCCGTGCAGGGCTCCTCGCCCAAGAGCAGCACTGCCAGCTGTTGGAACAGCAGCAGGCGCAGCGCTCTTGGGCTCTTCCTCATCTCTCTGGCAGAGGGAAGAAGGCTCTGTGAGGCCTGAGCAGCCCAGGCAAAGCTCTCCTGAGCCTGCACCCTCACTTCCTCCCATCACATCCCTTGGGCCACCATGCACAGAACAAAGCCACCTTTGCGTGGAGAACTGGGCAACCCCGTGGGCTCTTAGAGTCACCCTGTGCGCAGGGGTGAAATGCTGCGGCAGAGCGGGGAGACAGGGGCTCTCACCTGGCCAGCAAACCCACTCCCTGGTGATGGGTCTCAGCGCGCAGGAGCAAATCCCAGCCGCCCTTCCTTGCCATGGCCAGCATCACGTTCTCGTAGCCGGCACGGCACAGCAGTGCTTTCACGGTCTGCACTGCAAGCCTGTGTGCAGAGAAAACACCCGCTCACACTCGCAGCCCTGGCCCTGCCTGCAGCCCTGCCTGCCAGGGACGGCGGGGACATGATGGAGCACCTCACGGGGCTGCTGCACATGGACTCCTCCCTTCGGCATTTCCCCCACAATGCGTCCGACTCGTTCTGCTCCAGCGCTGCCATGAAAGAGCTTTGGAAGAGCAGCGCCAGCAGGAGCTGGGGGAAGAACGCCCCTAGCACGTGCAGGCAGTGGGGCTGGTGGAGGATCTCCTGGAGCGCACGCGTTGCCTGCAGAAAAAGCCCAGAGACAGCCCTTGCTGCTGACATGTCCCTCCTGTGCTGCTGGAGCTCGGGGGTGAAACTCCTAGCAGTGCCCTGTGCCTTGGCAGAAGCAGGAGGGGCTGCCTGGCCTGCCAGGCCAGAGCAGAGCCATGGCAGCTCCTGGGGCTCGGGTGCCACAAAGCCACCATGAGCCTTCCTGGGCAGTGAGAACATCCCCCTGGAGGGCCACACGTAGCCTGGAGGGCACCCTGGTTCCCCTGACTCGGCCCTGATGACGTTTCTGCTGCCTGGAACCCTAACATGGCCCTGGCCCCTAGTCCTGTCCCCAGCGCAGGCTGAGCGCGTGCCGCATGCGGCAGGGCGATGCAGGGGTGCAGGGGGACACGCAGCCGCTCAGGCCAGCTCTGTGTGTCCAGGTGCGCAGAGGGCCCAAAGCAGGTCCAGCAGCCCAGCAAGCTGGTGCTGGCCAGGGCCCTGCCAGCCGTAGCCCCCCTCCCACGCTGGGCCTGTGCATCCCGGTGAAGGCCCCAGCTTGGGGTTGCATGGAGCGGGGCAGCGGGAGCCCTGCCTCTCGCCCGCAGGGGCAAGGGCAGCCCGAGGGGAGAGCGAGGCTTCCTCTACAAACTCACGGCCAGGGAAGAGGCAGCCGAGGCCGCTGCCTCGGGCAGCCGCCAGTCCTGCAGCGCAATGAGCAGCTCCTGCAGCACCGGCTCCGCGGCGCCAGGCCTGGACAGCAGCACCTTCCACATGGCCCCGGCGGCGCTGCGGGCCCAGAGCGCTTTGTCAGCGGCTGCCGCGGCTGCAGCCCCGTGGCCTGCGAGGCCGCAGCCCTGTCCCTGCCCCTGCCCCGGCCAGCACAGACCTGTCACATGAGGGGCAGCAGCTCAGCAGGCTGGCAACCACCTTGTCTGGGCATGTGCTGCTCAGGAGGAGAAGAGCTCTGTCCAGGCTGAGCCGTGCAGATGCATCTCGCACGGCCAGGATGTTTTCCCATATGTTCTTTACCAGCCTTGGCGCCTGCAGACCACATGACAAAGTGTGAGGCTGCTGCCGCACTGCAGCCCTTTGCACAGCTCCCGCGGAGAATGCCTGCCCTTGCCACCACTCTGGGCTGGCCACAGAGGCAGTTGGGTGCCTGGTACATGAGCACTCAGGGGAAAAACAAGCCCCCAAAGGGCCTGAACCCCGGCCGTGCCACACGCAGGCTACTCACATGCTCCAAAAGGCACGCGTCATCCATGACGAGCTCGTCCAGCATGTGAGCAGCCGCCTGCGGGTCGTAGTTGCTGCAGGTTCTCATGCCCCGGATGGCTACGAGGATGGCCTCTGCCTTCTCGTCTGGATGGAGGTGTTTCCCAAACATCTAGGGCACAAAAGAAGGCAGCCCTGAGGGAGATGTCACAGCCAGGCTCCCAACTGCGTTGCCTGGCTGAGCAGCGCGTGGCCCTGGAGAGCGACACGGGGCAGTGCTGGCACAGCGAGTCCCTCCGAGCCAGGAGCCGGGGCTCTGCTGGCTGGGGTGACGGCACTGGGATGGGGCTGGGTGCTTGGGGTTAAGGTCTCCACCCGCTGCTCCTGCAGGGAAGCAGAGCTTATGGGATGCAGGAAGGAAGCCCCTGGCTAGTCCTGGCCTAAGGAAAGTGCCAGCCCTCTCCTCAGCCCCACCTGGCAGCCACCCCTCTCCACGTTCAAGTTGCAGGCTGACACCACAGCTGGAAGTCCCAGCCAGGGAGGTGCTCCTTACCCTGCTCATTTCCCTGGTGTCCTTGGACCGAGAAAGCCTCAAGGTGCCTGCAGTTTCCCACTCCTCTCGGAGCTCTTGCTGCCAGGCACTCTCCTGCGACGGCTCCCGGCCTGCACGGGAAGGGAAGCACAGAACACTCAGCATGAAGGCTGCACAGCTGGACATGGCCCACGGAAGGTGTCAGGGACAAATCTCCCCTGGAAGGGGAAAAGGCCCTAGCAGGGAAGAGTGCACAGCAGGACACCCAGGGAGGCGCTGGGCCTATTGCAAGGGGTGGGCAAGGGGAATTGCTTGCAACCACACAGGAATTCTTACTCTCTCCCTGCAGGAGGAACTCATAGAGGTGCCACAGGGCGTCCGCGGCCTCGTCGCTGCGCCCCTCGTCCTTGCAGGCACCGCACAGGGTGAGATGTCCCACCAGCTGCCCCAGGACCGGCACGCTCTTCTCCAAGAAGCTGCCACAGCTGGCACCGCCTACTTGGAAGCATTCCCGGACCTGGGAAAGGGAGGCAGTGCTGACACGAGGCCGGAGGGCAGCGCTCAGGATCAAAGCCCTGGGCCCACGCTCCTTGCAGGCTTGGATCCCGGCTGAGCCAGAGCCTTGGTGGCTTCCCTTGGAGGCAGCCTGGAGCTCCAGGACACGGCTGCATGCTGACAAGGGACAGGCAGTGGCTGCAGCTTGCCTGCACCATAGGCTGCTTACCGACACCAAAGAAGAGCTGGTGAGGAGATCCCCCAGCTTCACAAGGCGTCCCACAGCCCTCTCGTGCACAGCTGCTTGCTGGCACTCGGTGTGGGGCAGTAGGAGCTGCAAGGAGAAAAGCTGCTGCTCTGTCCTGTGTCCCAGAAAATGCCTGGCCACGTCTGTGCCGTGGAGCACCGGCAGAGCCCAGAGAGGGGATCTTGTGTCCAAAGTCCTTTGTGACTGTGGGGCAAATCTCCCAGACGGGCCTGATGTGACAGCAGGAGCCCATGGGGGTTGTAATGAGTGCAGGAGCGGGCTGAGGAGGAGGGGATGCTGGTTGTAGCCAAGGGACACTGGGCTCACACAAGAGAACTGTGGGGATCCCCATTCCCATGAGGGAGCTTGTCCCCTCTCAGCACTGGGCTCTCTCCAGCTGCTGCTGGACAACTCCCCCCATCCCAGCACAGAGCCTGGAGCTGGCAACTCTGCTCCTGGCAAATAGCAGACCTGCAGGATGGTCTTCATGTCCACCACGCTGGAGGAAGGGCTGCCAAGCATCAAGGCCTTCAGCATGCTGTCCATGGCGTCCAGCATCTGCAAGGGGGACAGAGGGTTGAGGCACTTCTTCCTCAGTGCCCCACAGCTGTCAGAGAGGGCTTTGAATTCCTCTTGTGCCAGCGGGGCATGTAGAGTAGTGCTGAGGGCAGGAGAGCCCTCAGGCCAGGGGAGCTGCTGCTGCTGCTGTACAGGGCGCAGCCTGGGGACCCTGCCCATGGCCCTGGGGACACTGCCCATGGCCCTGTCCAGGGCAAGGGGGAGAGGGCATGGGCGAGGGAGAGGCAAGCGGGGAGCCTGCCCTGAGCCTCACTTCAGCAGCCAGCACCCACCTGGGAGTAGAGAGCAGCATCCAGATGCTCCCTTGGAGGCAGGGAGAAGACGCTGGAGAAGCAGGCTGCCAGCAGGCTCTCCAACTCGCTCTCCAGCAGCAGCCCAGCTTTGCTGCAAGCAGAGAGGGGCCTTTCAGTCCGTGGGGCTGGCAGCAGCCAGCAACACCCTTATGTCCTTGGAAGGTGGATGCACCCAGGGCTTGGGAGGCCCATGAGCGATAGCGACGTCAAGTGGGGAGGGAGCCCCATAGAGAGTCACCTCTTCTCGCCAGCATGCTGTCCAGGGACAGAGGACACAGCGGGCAGGGGGGGCCCAAAGATCTCCCCACCTCACCCCTGGGGAAAGGCCCGCACCCATGGGAGAGCTCCAGGGCCCTCTCTGCTCTCCCGGCTCCAACCCTCTCTGTCCCACTGGATGCCAATGGGAGACTCCCGCAGGACGAGGGAAGGCTCCCTGCAGGACTGGGGCCCTCTGGGTTATCTGCTGGGGAGGCTGTGGCCAAGCCAGGCTCTGGGGCAGCTACCTCATGGCACTGATGCTGAGCATGACTTGCTGCCGCACTGCCGTGCCCAGGTGGTTCCTGGGCTCCTCTTGCAGCAGCACCTGGGGAGCAAAAGCAGGAAGGCTCGTAGGGAGCTGCCAGGGCACCACAAGTGGCTGTGCCCACCAGCCAGCACCCCACACCTTCCCGCGCTTACACAAGCCCCTTCTGCTTGCAGAGCTGGGCCGGTGCCCTCCCGAGCAGCCCCCGGAGCCCCGTGTGCCCTCACCTCCAGCGCCTCTGCCAGCTGGGATTTGCACTGCCACAGCTCCTGGCGCAGCAGCAGAGCAGGCAGGCTAGGCGAGCAGGATGCTGTGCAGAGGGTGCAGATGCAGGCCAGAAACTGCAGCTTCTCGGCCTCTTCCTGCTGCCAGGAGCAGAGGGACAAGGAGAGAGCGTAAGAGGGGCAGGCGCACGGCCAGCAGCACCAGCGCATGGCAGGGGCTGCAGCGACACGTGGGCGCCTGCAAGGGAGCAGCCCCCAGCGCCAGCAGCCCCGTGGGGCCGTCTGAGTGTGGAGCGCCCCGAGGGACCTGGCAGGAGAGGCCGGGCAGCCCCGAGCGGGACGGCGACACTCACCTTCCCTCCACGCCTGAGAAAGGCGCGCACGCGCTCCAGGGCTCCCTCTGCCTCCTCCATGGGCAGATCCGCACCGGGAGCTGGTGGGGAAAGAGAGCGGGCAGAGCTGCAGGGCTGCCCGGAGCGGGTAGGAGGCAGCGGAGCGCTCTGCCCTGCGCACGCTGCTGCCGGCCGCACAGTGAGAGCTCGTGGCCCCCGGCGCGGCCAGCGCTGCCCCCGCACTCACCCGACGGCGCCTCCTCGGGCGCACGGCTCGAGTGGGGCTCCAGGTCGCACACGCTCGCTGCAACCGCCCCATCCTCCTCCTCCTCAGCAGCCATCAAGCGGTGGCCGGGGAGTCGCTCCGCCATCCTGGCCGCGTGGCCAAACTCCGCGGAGCTGCCCGGGGGCAACAGGGAAATTCCTGGGTGCTCAGGGGGCTTTTTGGCCAGCACCTTCGCTCCCGTCCTCTCCCGTCGCCGTCGTCCCGAACACTGCGGGCCGAGCCCGCCGGGCCAGGATGTCACAGCAGCGCAGTCACAAAGGGCCCCGCTGTCACCTGAGGCCACCTGTGACCCCGCTGGGGAGGGGCAGCGGGTGTCCCCTCGGGGCGCACACCTGTGGGGTGGCTGCAGCAGGATGGAGACCTTCTTGCCCGGGCACATGCTGCTCGGCAGCAGAAAGGTCTGTGCCCGGCCACGCAGACGTGTCCGTGGCAGTGCGGACGTTTCTCCACGCGCGCTGCACCAGCCTTGGCACCTGCAGCCAGGATGGGCTGCTGAGTGTGGGGCTGCCACCAGGCCGCAGCCACCTGCACAGCTCCCACTGCCAACGGCAGCCCTTGCCACCCCTCTGGGCTGGCCTCGGAGGCTGCTGCGGGCCTGATATTCTGGGCACCAGCTTCAATGTCAAAGTTTCCGAAGAGACAGGTCAAAAAAAAAAAGAAAAAGAAAAAAGGGGTAGGAGTGGATTATCAATCCTGGCAAAATAATCCAAGAAACTGAAGACCCACCAGTTGACTCTTCCATGCATGAGTTGAGAATGCTTTAGAATCACAGAATGCTTAAGGTTGGAAGGGACCTCTAGAGATCATCTAGTACGAACCCCCTGCACACGCAGGGTCACCTAGAGCACATGGCACAGGGCTGCGTCCAAGCGGGTTTTGAAGATCTCCAGAGAAGGAGACTCCACAACCTCTCTGGGCAGCCTGTTCTGAACACAGATAAACAGGCATTTATACTACCTACCTGAGTTCTGCATCCCCAAAAGGACCTGCTGCCTGTGAGTCATAGCCAGGTTAGTTGGTGCCCTCCTGTATTCAAAATACAGCCAGAGATCAAACACGGCATTCAGGCTGAACAGAGATGCAATTGCAAGTTTTAGAATAAAAAAAAAAAGGTTTTATAATGCTAGATGGTATGACCATGCGTAATAACTTATTTTCAATATCAAAAAACAGCTTTAAAATACATAAACAACTGTTCTTGTAAGTGCCAGTCTGAGGACAGAGGTAAGGCTTCTTCAGGGGTTATTTTATACAAGAACCAGTTCAGACCTTTCTACATCAAAATTCATTTATGTGGCTAAAACTCATTTATGGCGCTATAGTGCCTATTTGCCAAAGTGCAAGGTATTTTCCAGGCAGAACACAAACTCTACAAGGAAGTTTCACACTCCTTTGCAAGACTCTTCCACCAAACCTTCTGTCCCTCATCTTCACATTTGCCTCACTCCTCCTCCTTTCCATCCTCCAAGAGGATTTGATACAGGTCCTTCGGAGTCTCCTCCATTGAAAGGATCTTTCATTACCTGGAAATGTCACGCAGCCTCACAACAGGGCCGCCAAGAGACTCCTCCCTGTCACTACAGTGAGGAAATTCCCACAGCTTTAACAGGGGTAAAATAAAATAAAATTAAAAGTTCTGCCTTTCTTTTTCCAAGCTGTCTTTAAAACAACTTCCCCAGGAAGAAAACAGAAGCACGAAATAGTCCCCTCTCCCCAAACTCATTGACGGGCAGTGACAACTCACCAATAAACCAGAGAGGCCGGAAGGGGATATTGTAGTATGTGCTGAGAAGTTTTCCAGTCCTGGTAAGGAAATACAATAAAACAGGAAAAGTTACCAACGGGCAGCAATAGGGTTCTGGGAAGTACCGAGGCCTGCACAACGCAGGATGTTTTCTGTAACGCAGTCAGATTCGCAGCCAACATACATGTCCACGCAGACCATGCCGGCAGTGCAGATATTCAGGAGCCCCCAGGCCCAGAGCACCTTCCGCTCTCCAGCCTCTCTCCTCATCCTCATGCTCCTGTCAAGGAGGGCACCTGCCGAAAGCCCTGGGGCTGCCATGGTCTGCGGCAAGAGGGAGACAAACACCCCACAGTTCAGACAGCCACATCCTGGCTCAGCACCACGCTGAGGAGAACAGCAAGAACCAAGAGCAACCTGGACAGAGGGACTTCACCTGGAGGAGCTCCCGGTCCCGATTCCCGAGCGGGCAGCAGGGCTTTTGGCCAGCAACACTCTCCTGCAAAGCCTGTGAGCGCCGTCACCCTCTCCAGGGAGAGCACGTCCGTTTTCCCCAGCGGGCTGCAGGGCACAGGGCCCCCTTCCCATTCCGAGGGCACTTCTGAAAACCAACATTCCGCAGGGGGCCCAGGCAGCGCTGCCTTCCCCTTTCCTGCTCAACATCCCCCCGCTCCGGGAGGCCCCGCGAGCGACACGTCCCGCCTGCACCGCTGCCTCCTGCCCCCTCTGCACCTCCACGTCCCGCCTCGGCGCCCCCACAAATTACACACGACGGCCCCGACGCCGGGGACTTTTCCTGAGCCTCCCGTCCCCACAAGACCCTCCCGAGCCTCCTGCCAAGCCTCCGATGGCTTAAAAACGCCTCAAGGTCCCCAATGCCGAACAGGAACATAAACCTGTAAAAGTGACTTCAGCGAAATAATGGGGCTTTGAGGGGAAAAAAGGGGAAAAATTAAAGAAAAAAGCTAAAAATGAGGGGGAAATGGAATAAAAAGGTGAAAAATAGAGGGGGAAGGAAAGAGAAAAGCTGAAAGAGGGAGAAAATGAAAGAAAAAGCTAAAGCAAGGAAAAATGAAGGAAAAAATATAAAAGAGGAAAAAAACATGAAAAAAGATAAAAGGGAGAACGAAACTAAAAACTGAAATAGAAGGGAAAATGGAAAGAAAAAAAGATAAAAGTGGTCAAAGAATGAAGGAAAAATAAGGTAAAAGAGTGGAAAAATAAGGAAAACAAAATAAAGGGAGAAGAACAAGGGAAAAAATGTAAAAGGGGAAAAATAAGAATAAAAGGATAAAAGGCTTGAAAACAAAGGAAAATGAGGACCATGAAAGAAAAAAGCTTAAAAAGGAGAAAACTAAAAGATAAAAATGCAAAAAACAAAAGGAGAAAAATAGGGGAAAAGAAATCAGAGGATGGGACGGGATAGGGTGGGACAGAATGGGAGGGGACGGGATTGGATGGGTTGGGACAGGATGGAATGGCATAGGACGGAGTGGTATGGGATGGGATGGGATTGGATGGGCCGGGACAGGACAGGACGGGGTCCCCCCGCAGCCGCCGCCCTCACGCAGCCCGTCCCGTCCCGCGGGCAGCGGCGCCCGGGCTCGCGCTGCCCTCGCTGCCCGCGGCACCCGCGCCACGGCCACGGCCACGGCCCTGCCTCCCGCGCCCGCCGCGCGCACGGAAAAGGCCGAGGGCGGCGGGGGACGAGGGGCCGCAGGCAGCGTCCCCAGGAGGGCCGGGACCCGGCCCCAGGACAGGCTCAGGCCAGGTTCACGCTGCGGACGACTCCCAGGCGGGCGTCTGCTCCCGGCAGCGCCAGCGACACGGCTCTGGGATCCCTCCGCAGGGGCTATCGGCTCTCTGGCCAGCCGGGCACCGCTGCCCATTCCAGCACAGCGAGACCGGCCCTCCCCGCAAGACCTCCCGCTTCCCTGTCTCGTCCGTGGGAGCAGCCCCCAGCATTTCCGCACGGGCACAGCTGGTGCCAGGGGGCACTTCCAGCTGTTAACTCTTTCCTTCACAGAATCATAGAATCCTTAAGGTTGGACGGAACCTCCAGGGATCACCTAGTCCAACCCCCTGCACACGCAGGGTCACCCAGAGCACGTGGCACAGGGCTGCGTCCAGGCGGCCCTTGGAGATCTCCAGAGACGGAGACTCCACAGCCTCTCCGGGCAGCCTGTTCCCGTGCTCCGTCACCCTCACTGCTAAGACGTTTTTCCTTAAGTTCCTGCGGAACTTTCTCTGTTTCAGTTTGCGGCCGTTTCCTCTCGCTCTGTCGGTGCCACCGCTGGGCAGAGGCCGCCCCCTCCCCCCTTCCGCCCCCCACGCGCCCCAGGAGCGGCGCCACCACGTGGGGGGGGGGGTGCGCGCATGCGCAGTGCGCTCTGCCGCGCTCGCTGCTGCCCCCGCGTGTCGGGGCGGAGGCGCTGCAGGAGCGGGGCGCGTGCGCGTGCGCAGTGCACTCGGCGGCCCCGCGCGGCGCGCGGCGCATGCGCGGGGCCGGCAGGTGCGCGGCGGCGCCGGGAGCGCGCGGGAGGGGCGCGGGGGGCGGCGCTCGCGGCCCGTGGGGCGGCCGCGGCCGCGTCCTGCCGGCGGGGGCAGCGCCGCGCGGAGGCGGCGGCGGGGCCGGGGGGCCGGGGCGCGGGGCTGGCCTGCCCGTGTGCGGGGTGTCCCGGGAGGGCTGTGCGCGGGGCCGGGGGGCCGGGGCCGGTCTGCCCGTGTACGGGGTGTCCCGGGAGGGCTGCGGGGGGAGGCGGGGGGAGGCCGGGGAGCAGCGAGGAGGGGGGCGGCGGGGGAGGACGTGGCCCCGGCGCTCGGCGTCCGCGGGCCGGGCAGCTCCTGCCGCTGCAGAGCGCTGGGGGCTGGTGACAGGAACCCGAGCGCTCGTTGGGGTGGGTTTGCAGGGCAGCTCCGCGGAGGGGGCCGCGCTGCAGAGAAGCGCCCGGGGCGTCGCGATGCCGTCGCTGCTGCTGCTGGTGGCAGGATCTGGGAGCTGCTGCCTTTGTAGAGGTGTTGATTGAGCAGACATTGGAAACGGAGCAGTGTATTAGCTGGTAAAGTGGCTTTCGTGGACGTGTTCATGTTCATTTGTGATTCCCAAATGCAGAGGACGGAAGCGTGTCCGAAGAGGATGTCCTGTGTGAAGCGGGTGGGAGCGTTTCTGCCGTTGCCGTTGCCCTGGGCTCAGTGCGGGCTCAGGGCCGACCTGCCGGCAGCCCCAGTGGAGCGGAGTGAGCTCGGCCGTGGGGCCACAAAAGTGGCCACCAAAGTAAGTTTGCTCCAGCAGAGAACGGGGCTGACACAGATCCGAGCAGCAGCTCCGTGGTCAACAGGGCTGTTTTTTTCCCAGTACAAACTGGGAAAACCTGTAACGGCTTTGGTGGTGTAAGACTTTTGGATGGGAAAAATTCTTTGGAAAGGAAATGATTTTGGCAGAGGGAAAAAGAAATAGGGGGGGGTGGGTAATTTTTTGAGAGGATAAAATATTTGGAGGGAAAAAAATGGAAAGGAGACATTAGGGGGGAACATTTTTTTGGAAGGAATATTTTTTGAGGGAATTTTTGGAATGGGAAAATGGTTTGGGGAAAATTTTTTTGGGGGTGTTTGGAGATAATGATTTTGGGATGGGAGGGAAGTTATTTGGGGGAAGAGTTTTGGTGGGGATTTTTTTTCTTTTTCCTGAGAATTGGGTCTAAGAAAAAGCTCCTGATGATTGGCCATATAAAGGCAATATAAATAATATAGGCTATATAGATAATATTTTGAGGCAAAGCTAGTCTTTTAGAGATGATGTTTTCTTTGGCTTTGTTTCGTATTCCCAACATCTAAAGCAGGCTCCCCTTAAGTGCATGTAGCAAAATAATTTTGGATAAATATATAACTCTCCTTAAATATTATTGGTATGTACTAGGCAAATGTCTGAATTTGGGGTTTTTTTTTTAGCTTTTGGCATCACTGTTGTCAAAGAGAAGCCAGTAACTGCTGTTGTTCTTCTTGTGGCCCAAATAAAAATAAAAGCCTTCTCAAGGTTCTTTCTTGTAGTAGTAAGGGAGCCTTATGTTCTTGCTGAAATGAGTGGAATTATTGGAATGAGTGTCCAGGCAGTGAAATTAACGAGGAGACCCAAATGTGTGATCTGCTGAAATGAGGGCTGGGGAGCAGCATTGCTCTGGGGAGTAAGTAGATCGTTTTTTCAACCTGTGGAGTTAGTGGAAGAAGTTCCCTATCCTTTTCCTTGAATTACTAAATCCCATGTCTTAGAAATTCTAATTAAGAAAAAGGTAATGAAGTTTGGATATCCGTCAGTGTTGTTTAAGGGTTTCCTTTGGTAGGTTCAGATATTATTTTGAAAGAAAAGGTACAAAAAATACCAACTCTTGCAAAGCTGGCTCAAGCTGCAACGTTTAAATAGCCATGTTGAGGGTGTTAGTAATCTTAGAGCCTTGAGTCACTTTGTTTTTCCTTTACAGAGCTCCTATAGCCACCAGTAAATTCTGCTGGGAGGATCCGTCAGGGAGATTTCCTACAGAAGGGATGAGGGAAGACGGCTTTGGGAACGGGAGGAATGCGCCATTGTGGCCTGCTCAGTGCCAGGACGCAGCTGGGTCCTTCGCTAGCGGCGTTTTCATTTTCGCATGGCCCAGTTTGAGCTGCTGCTGCTGATGCCAAAGGAAGTCGTGCGGGTGGAGCCGCCAGCTCAGCAGGGCCGGTGAAGCAAAGAGCAGGAGAGAGCAGGTGAGAGCCGGGCACGGCTCGGTGGGGGTCAGGCCCCAGCCCGCGGGGAGGAGGTTCTTCCAGGTCTGCAGTGGGCATGGGAGGCAGGGGCTCCCCTTAGAGTGGGCCGAAGACTGGGATGTGTTAATTTTGGAGAATCTCTTGGCAAAAGTCATCTCTCTTTTCCTGTTAAGGTAAGGTGTAAAATGGGTGCATGCTTTGGGAAGAGCTCCTGTTAGTGTATTTGGTGAGGGGGCTTAATTTCCCTGCCTAGCCGAGGCGTCCGGCCTCGGGGAATTCTGTGTGCGTGGGCGAGCTCAGCTCAGCACTTAGTGCCCAGCGTGGCCTGCAGCGGTGCCGGCAGGCTGGAGTTAACGCTCCGCTTCCCCAGATTTCCTAGATTAGGCCTAGATTTGCTGTAATGCAGGACTCTTCCCTTTTCTTAATGGGCAGTCTTGACCTCAGATCAGCCTGGGAAGCTGAGCCCACACTCGCTTGCCCTGGTGTGCGAGTTAGCATCCCGAAAACGTAACGTGCAGAGCCCAGCTAGAGGAGAAACACAAGGGCAGGGAAAAAGGAAACAAGGAGAGGAGCAAAAATGGACATTTTCAGTGTGTGCTCTCTTGGACTTCTCAGAAGCTACTTTCAGGCATCATTCCTGTAATTTCTCAGCTTCACACCTTTTGCACAGGGTTTATTTTTTTATTTATTTAAAGCCATCCTATTCTCGAAGATCCCTATAGACCAATCTTGTCAATCTATGGCGGCAGCGAGCTAAGCTAGAGATCAAGCTAAGGCAAGGTGAGAGCTGCCTGTTTCCTTCACTATCTTTTTTTTCTTATTTGCCTTGGTCATATAAGTGAAAAACCAAGAATGGGGTAAATTGTTTGCCAGTTTCACGTACCAGTAATATACCAGTAGGAGTCTATAAGACTGCCAAGAAAGATTTTTAATGCTCAAATTATTCTACAGTTTAAACAGGCAAACTCAAATGATGTTTTACTGTTTAGCAAAACATATTCAAACAATGCATATAGAAGCTACAGAGAGAAGATGCAGATATTCTGCATGGTACACAAATGCTTGGACATACCTTAAAGACGACATGACAGCTCAAACTGGCATACAGAGATTGCACAGTTGGACGTTCAGCATCACTAGGTGCTCTGTCCCATGCCATGCACAATAGCAGCATGATACACGTTCTTTATTGGTTTTAATGTGGTTCCATTTTCAAAAAATGCGTATGCGTATCTTATTCTCAGTTGTTTTTAAGAATATCTCTGTTAAAATTTCTTTTTTGTTGTTTATTTGTTTGTTTGTTTGTTTTTTGGACTTCTGGATTGAAGAGGTGTCCATCTCCACATCTCCATGCCAGGAGCCCTGGGCGCAGGTGACGGGATCGCCTCGGGACAGGGAGAGGCCGGAGGGGCCGGGGAACCTCAACACAGGCCAGCCGCAGGTGAAAGGAAGGTGAATCTCATATATATATATATATGTATATGTTGTGTGTGTGTGTTTGTAATTATTAGGGGTAGCATCGCTGTCCCGTCCCCACGAGTCTGAGATTGCAGCAGTTCCCCCGTGTCTGTCAGCGGGGAGGGGAGTTCGGGAGGGCCCAGACCCACCACCCCTGGCCTTTAACAAACTGGCCCAGAATTAAAGATTTAGGAGGGAAAAAAACCCTACAAATCCAAAAGACATTTCTGATTACACCTACTGAGAACTGAGAGGACCTCTTCAGTTAATACGCACTCACAGGGTCAGTTTTAGGATTTAGTTTAGGGTTTAGTTTTAGTTCCTACCCTGCGTTCTTCCTGCAGTGCTGTGTTTCTACTCGCTGTTTTTAGCAGGATTATGGGATTTTGAGGTCAGGCACCCAACTCTGCTACATTTCCCAGAGGTAGGAAAAAAAAAAAAAAAAGGTAACTTGTAGGAAGTGTCACTCCCCAGTAGCATCACATGAGGGAAGACCACTGATATTTACTCACTTATACACATACACTTTTAAAACACCATAGTTACAGTCTCCTGCTGAGAGCGGCAGCACAAAAAAAGTAGCACCAAAGCTTTGAAGAGCCAAAGTTTTATCAGAAGATTTTTTCTGGGTCTGCCTTTCCCACCCCGTCCCTTCTTTTTCAGTGTAAGAAGTTTCCCTGTTACCACAGAATGAGCCAACAGCAACTACCTGGTGAAAGGTGCATTTAAGATGTCAGGATTTCAACATCATCTTCAAGGGATAAGCAATGCATTTTTACTTCAGTAATTTTTTCCCTCTCCTCTCCCTGGAGGTGCAAGGAAAATTTCGTGGTGCCCACTGGTGCAAGCATGTCCGGGACGGGGCTTTCACACCAAGACAAGAATTGTGTTCCCGTAACTTACAGGCATCTACTTTAGAAATCTGGACGTTTTATTTTCCACGTTTAAGTGAAGCCTGGACAAAACTTGCATCTGTAACACGTCCAAGAAAACAACTGAGATATAGTCTCGGTAATAGGCTCCTTTTGTTTTTTTCTTTTTTTGTCTAAGATCCAGGCAGACCAGTCTCGTCAATCTATGGCAACAGCCAGCTAAGTTGGAGATCAAGCTGCCAAGGCAAGGTGAGAGCTTCCTGTATTCTTCACTATACATGTTTCTTGTTTGCCTTAGTTATGTAACTCATAAACTAAGAAGAGGGTAAACTTTCACATGAGGTACTTAATATACCAGTAAGAAGAAAGATTTTTAATGCTCAAATTATTCTACAATTAAAACAGACAAGCTCAAATTATTTTTTACTTTTTGTTAAAACATATTCAAACAATATAAAATATGTATATGCTTTATATATATCTATACATATAAAATAAGCATATCAATCTGTTTTCTATATGGATGTATATAAAATATATATATGGATATAAAATATATCCATATATATATCATATATATGTTTAGAAGTACTCTTGATTGAACTATACACACCTAACAGAAGAGAATGCAATTAAAATATTATTTTTAATAAAGTAGAAATGAAGTGTTCTGAAGAGCGCATTATGAAGCACTGTGGAGGTTTCTAATTATTTTTTTCATTTCCTGATAATAAAAAAACAAATTATCAATAAGCACAAATAGAAGTTTAAGAACCTGATAGTTTATTTCTTCACACAAAGTTAAAGAATCTGTAAATACATCCAAATGTTGGTGATATTTAGCAAGAACATGTGCTAAAAGCATCGCAATGCTTCTATATTCTCTGCAGTTTCAGAGACATCCCTATCTGTCCAGAAGAGTAGAGGATACAGAGCCTGGAGCAACAGTTGTTTCAACAGTTAGAAAGAGATCCTCCCTGAGAAACCACAGCTAAAGCTGAGAAAGTTACTTTGTGAATGCTCAGTAATTAATTTACCTTTGCTACTTGCCCAGAGCACTCAGAAGAAGAGAGAATTGTACTTAAAGCTAAAGGAAAAGGGAGAAAGCAAAGAAATCCAAGCACGTTTAATTTGAGCATTCCAATATTAAGTTGCAGAAGCCCACAAGTCCTGGATAACATAAATATTTTCCTTTCTCAAGCTAGTTTGTGGCATTACAGGAGATGAGAAGGGAACGTTTTTCAGGCATGACCTCCCTGAATCCAGAATATCCTCATTCCTGCACAGTGAGAACAGAGCGTCCATTCTAAGTCTTAATCTGATGTGAAAGAAGATACTGAGATACCAGTGCCTAAGCAAAGAGGCTCCCTCTTTTCAAGGTGAACTGCAGAGGCACCAAGAATTGTATCTATTCTCACACACAAGCGCTCAGAGACGACTGGCCTCATGGCTCTTTGGATCTGAGGACTCGATTTCCAACATACCTAAACCAAATCAACACTGGGATTGCCTGGCTTGGGCGGTGGGTGCCTCCTGAAGACATTTGCTGACTGCTGACAACTCCTGAATCCTCTTTTACAGGGAAAGGACAGAGAACCTGAATAATTCCTGTAAAACCTGCCCAGGCAGAAACCTCCCTTTATATCAAATTGGAAACACTTGAACTTCGAAGTTCAGAAGAGATGATTGGGGGACTAAAGAAAAATCTCCAACTCTTCTTATGCTTTATAATTATTTTAAAGCTGTTGAAGAAAGGAAGGACTTAAGTATTCCCGTGTTTGCCTACTTGTAGGGGGAGAAAGAGTAAGTAAGAAACTGAGAAGAGCACCCTCCTTTCATGATCCATCCCTAAGGGGGGAGAGAGAGAGAGAGAGGGAGAGGGAGAGAGGGAGAGGGAGAGAGGGAGAGAGGGAGAGGGAGAGAGGGAGAGGGAGAGAGGGGGAGAGGGAGAGGGGGAGAGGGAGAGGGGGAGAGGGAGAGAGGGAAAAGAGCAAGAAAAGCTTTCCACAACCTCCAAGGTTAATTGCTTTGAAGGAGTTGTGCGGGTGGAACCATTGTCTTCAAGTCCAATCTTTTTTTTCTCCTACTGAAACTGCAAATAATGATGCCAAATTTGACAATGGTTTTACAATATGCATAAATGTCTTCCATATGAAAATGACTAAGTCTTATGACAACTAAGCACTAAAGCAATTAATATGAAATAAGCATGATATCCAGAGTGCATGCGGACTGTGTAACAGTGATAGAATACTATATATAACCATTAGAAAATATATATAAAATTGACCATAAAGAGTTTAGTTTGTCATAATTGTTCCAGTGCTGGTAAATGCACTGGCTGAAGAGAGCATATATTTTTTCCAGGTAAAAGATGTTGAAGTTCCTTGTTAGCTTAGTGACACCATCCGGCAGATGCTGAAAACAAAATGGAGACAACACAAAGTTTAAATAGCAGGAGACCTTCTGGAAAAGCTCGTTAAGTCTTCAGGAGCTAAACAATCACATCACAGCACAACTGACTGTCAACGCTGTTCAGGAGCTGTGCGTGGAGTGAGGCTGTTGAACTCACAGACAGCAACTGGGCAAGTGGAAATACTGCCCACAACTGCCCATCAACCTCTGCTTCCCTCACAGCAGCGAGGGGAGAGAGTTCCCCACTTTGTTCTAAAGAACACTGAAAACAGACATACCACAAGCTTGCTGTAATCCCTCACAACTGGGGCATCTGGCTCTTCAGGAATTCCCATGGCTTTCTACCTGTTCATCCATTGCTGCTGTTCTGCCAAAGAACATCCCGCCGGACTCTCACGATGCATGTAAGTTTCTGGAATGAAAACAGTTTCTTAGATCATGATTTCTGTTTGTCTGGAACATGGCTATCCATCAGCTATCCCACAAGGGGCATCCAATCTTTCTCTGCAGTTCCGTGTTATTTGTTCACTGAGAAATACTTGGCTTCTGCTTTCTCCTCCATAAAAAATAGGAACCAAGATAAAAAAGCAGTAGGAGTGAAAAGCCCAGGGTTGAGAGGAGAAAAAAAGCAATAGTCATACATTGCCATTACAGCAGGGCATACTTAAGGAAGTTGAATGTTAAGAAAACACATCTCCCATTTGAAGCAAGCATTAGGATATAAGTCATCTCTGCTAGATTATGACTCAATGTACACAGGTTACAACTTCTTATTCTAAGCTGCTCATTCTCGGAAAGATGCACATGCAGTAAAAGAAAGTAAGTGATCGTTGGTTTGCAAGGAGATCATAGAATCATAGAATCCTTAAGGTTGGAAGGGACCTCTAGGGATCACCTAGTCCAACCCCCTGCACACACAAGGGACACTACAGCACGTGGCACAGGACTGCGTCCAGGCGGCCCTTGGAGATCTCCAGAGAAGGAGACTCCACAACTTCTCTGGGCAGCCTGTTCCAGGGCTATGTCACCCTCACTGTTAAGAAAATTTTCCTTAAGTTCCTGTGGAATGTTTGATGCTTTAGTTTCTGGCCATTTCCTTTAGTTCTGTCAGTGGCCACTACTGAAAAGAGGCCACCACCATCCTCCTCACTGTCTCCCTTGAGGTAGTTTCACACATATACAAATGTAAATGCAGTATTAAGAACTCCTATTTTCACTGTGCCAGGTCAAAGCACAATAAATGATCCTCTTGTATTCTATGCCTAATGCTTTGAGAAACAAAGGCTTTATGAGCATTTTCAGAGCACTCACCTTTTTTAGTCCTCTCTCAGTATAGATGAGCATAGATCCGCTCATACCCTCTTTGGCAGAGGCAAGATTACCCCTCATAGTCTTATTCTCTAGTCATTGTCTATGTAAAAGAGGTATCAGCTCCCATGATGGGAAGGTACCACTGAGGTGGATACAAGACCAAAATTCAGGAGAAAACCAGAACAGTGATGTCTTCACTGAAACAGTGACCCCCTTCCTAGCATGCCTTTTCATTGGAATGGCAAAGGAAGGGAAAAAGCTGCCTTATATCCCAAGTCAGGTAGTGCAGCTTGATCCCAGTGGACAGGGCAGTTTGGATCTGCAAGAGAAGAATCCTGTTGTCTCTTTTTTTTGGAAAGATGATGGGATTGCTAGTACTAATTCTAGTCCAGCTCTGAGCTTTGAAACTGGCAGCATCCCCTTCAATCAACTCCTACCACCTCTGCCCAGAAATGCTTCCCTCGCTACCCAAAGAAACCAAACTATCCTCCGTGCACCACAAAAACCTGGGGAATAGACTCCCTGTGGGATCTGCTGCGTGCATACTGTGACTCCCTATCTGGAATGGGCCAGAAGGAAAAGCATCAGTTATGCCGTTTAAGGCTAGGACAGAAAGTAAGCCCTGCAGAAAGGCTTGTGACTATACGTGTCCTTTGCTGAATTTTATTTTTAATCAAAAGATAAAAGATATCTTTAAAAAGACATTGTGCTGGTGCGCCACTTACTGACCAAAGGGTTTTGCTCTATGTTTTTCCCAGGGAAACAGCAACAGGACAAGCAAGGAGGTTTTGCACTTGGTTCTCCTGTCCTGGTGGATCCCTGTTGGAGAGATGACTCCTTCACTAAGGATGGGTAAGGGTGTGTTGCCATGTGGTCTCCTTTTCTGCTTTTTTTTCCTTTTCCTGGAGTCTCTGTATTTGCCCTATGGGAGCTGCAAAAGTAAAATGTGTATCAGTTTCACACATACAAATGTAAATGCAGTGTTAAGAACTCCTATTTTCACTGTGCCAGGTCAAAGCACAATAAATGATCCTCTTGTCTTTTATGCCTAATGCTTTGAGGAGCAAAGGCTTTATCAGCATTTTTAGAGCACTCACCTTTTTTAGTGCTCTCTCAGTATAGATTAGCATAGATCCGCTCATACCCTCTTTGCCAGAGGCAAGGTGAGTGTTAAGAAATCCTTAAAACTTACTAACCAATTTAGGCAAGAGGTCTAGTCTTGCCTAAATTGGTTAGTCTAGGTCTAGGTCTTTGAGGTCTAGTTAGTCCTATGAGTAAGTGAAACATTAGGGAATAGTCTTTGGATTTTTCCTGTTTCCTGAGATACTGCTGAGAGCACTCTTAAAGACTTCCTGGAATTCCTTTGCCACAGCTAATTGCAGTGTTGGGTAAAGAGTCCATCTAGCACCCATATGGTCAAATGTCTGTTTTTAGTATTGGAGCAGTTTGAGAACAGTAGAGCGTGTGACATCTCAATCAGTGTTTTGTAACTTGTTAAGAAGGTGCATTGGCCTGATGTGATATTGCATTTTATCTTGATGGGATGTGCATGTTCTTCCTTTACATAAGGTCTGTGCACAGGTCTGAGAAGCACTTAGTAGCTGTCTTAAATGCAGGCGCTTGGTGGATTTATGTGTCAGATTATGGGGCCTGTGTGCTACCTGTGGTCTTGATTTCATCAGAAGCAAAGCACGCTTTTCTTTTGCTGTGTCACTGCTTGCGAAGAGGTGACTAGCCCAACATTGCATTGTATTGCATTCAGGATGGTTCTGGGCTTGCAAGGTTCATAACCTGGGGAAATCTTCTACCTTCTAAAGTGTGTCTGCTCTTCCAGCACTGCTAACTCTATTTAATTGATTCTCCTGTATGATTGTTACTCCGTAAGGGTTTTAGATGGCTCTTCACATTTTCCTCCCAGCTTTTTCTTGCTCCTTTTTTTAACCACGGTGGATGCACACCTAAAGGTAAACAATGAGAAAAAAGTGACAGCTCGTGAAATGAAGGGCCTTGTGTATGAACAGCTGCATACATTCTTTAAATTTCTCATCAACCAAAAGATTAGAAACAAGCTATTTTTACATGAGAATCTTCAGGAAAGAAGGCTTCAGCAAGGCCTGTGCATGCGTGCGTGCACAGATGTCCCTTGTTCTTCCCAGCAATATGGGAGTCTTTTCAGCAATTTCATCCAGATGTAACCAGAAGCTTGTGGACTCCCAGATGTGACCTTCATGCAAGGCTTGTGAGTTAAAGTGGCTGTCTGAGAAGAGAAGGGGAAACCTCAGAAGCCATCTGCCACATGGCTACTAATGCCAGCCATTAGTAGAGAGCAATAATAATAATAATGATAATAATAATAAAATCTCTCTTTCAGAGAGCTATGCTAAATACTCCAGCTGCAGGGCAAACCTCCAGCCAGTCAGCTCTTTCTACTCAACACTGGAAAATCTACCACCAGACATAAACTGCATTACCCCCTAGAATGTAAGTTCTTCCACTTGCTGGCTTGCCTTAAAGAAGCCAGGATCTCCATCATCCTACTAAGCTAACTGTTATCTGAAAATAAAGTTTCTCTTTTCCTCTTTTGGCTTGCTTACTTTTGAGCTTGACTTGCTTGTGCGAATGACAAGAAGTTCAGCATCATCTGCTTTCTAGCAATTGTCTTTCTCTGTTACAGTATGCAACCTGGACCAATAAGGAGACTCTAGGATTTATGGAGGGATGTCTCTCCAAGTTAAAAGCAGCAGATCCAAGTTTTAATGAGTGTAACCTCTACTTCTTCAGTGTGATTCTACTGGATGATGCCTTAAAGCCTGGGACTGCTTTAACCTACATGCCATGGCTCATGGTTTGGAGCTGCTTGGCACTGCAAGTTGAGCGCGGCTCCACAAAGAGCTGGACAGTGCAGTGAGAAAGATGATGAGGCAGGCAAAATCACAGGCAGTGACTGAGTGGGAGAAGCTCCATGTATCTGCACTCGATATGCTTGCCAATGGGTAAGTGACTGGCCGTCCGGGGAAAGGTGGTTTCATCAGTGTGAATCTTTTTGCTATCACTGCGTGCAACCTCAGGATGTATGGCATGTGCTGTTGTGCTGGCACCTTTCGTGCTGTTGGAAAGTCTGGAGATTGTAGGAAGCGCAGATGGAAGCGCTGGGCGGTTGTGGTACGGCCTGAGATTATTGAGATGTAGCGAAGGGTCAAGGTGACCTCTAGACAGTTGCTCTTGACTATCTGGCCCATATCTGGCCCGTATCCGGCCCGTGGGCCATAGTTTGAGGACCCCTGGTGTATAGTTTAAAGCTATTGTAGCTTTTCACGGCTGTTTTAATTCCACTTACTAATTTACATGCAGTTCTGCTGGAGCAGGGCTGGCAGGTTTCAGCAGCAGGAGCCCAGCTCTGCAAACGCCTTCCCCCAGGCACTGAGGCGCACGGCTGCTCCCGGCAAGACCTCAGCTGGAGCTTCATAGCAAAGTGAAAAGTTACAGCACAGAGACACCCTAAAAGGGAGGAATAAGAAAAGGAGTATCCCCAGCTGCCTCTGGGTAACAAAGCGAGGACTTTACTTCAAAAAGTGCTTAATAGTGCTCTCCTCCCCCAAAACCGAAACTGAGGAAAACCATATTCCAGTGATAAACAGCTTTTCAAGCCTCTCTTGGACTCAAGGTCACCAACCGATGTCTTTCCTGAGTCTGCTGCATGCAGAGGGTTTATACGGCTCGTCACAGAAAAAGAAACCCATGAGCTCCCCTCACAATGGGATGTTATCGCAAATACCCTGAGCTCAGGAGCATAAGCCCTCCATAGGAAACAAAATCACTGAAATGAATAAAACAAAACAAAAACAAATTTAAACCCCCTTTTTTTTTTCCCTCAGATATCACTTTCTCATTAAAATTAAGCTAAGTGCAATCCACCAGCCCTGAATATATTTAATCAAAGAGAGTGTAGTTGAAGATGTTTCTGGCACGCTGCATGACATCCCAGGGGTGCGAGTGCAATGCAGGGGACTGATAACCTCTGTCAACTACTGTTCATCCTCTGGCTAAATAGCTGACATCATTTATACGGGCTTGATGCTCATATATAGCACATAAGAGTCGTTTCCATTGTTGTAGCTGAATTATAGATAAACAGTGGAAGGGAATAATAACCTTATAATAATAGAAGATATGACAAATGTATTGTGGAAAGTCGTTCAGTTACTCTATCAAGGAACACAGTTCAAAGCCTGTCTAGAATAGGCTTCTACCTTCCCAATAAATATTCAGAAACTTCTTAAATCTTCAGGAACATAATATTGAATATCTGACATTAAAAAAATCCGTTCAGATTCCTAAGTGTTTTTAATTACATTTAATCAGAAGAAGATTTCATAATATTTTGTAACAAGCAGGATCTTTGCCAGAAGACACAGAACTCCCTCAGCTAGAGGAGTGATAGGTTGACTGCAAGTCTGTGAAATAAACACAAGGCCAATTATGATTCAAGTGTAGTATAAGTTATATTCTATTCAGTGAGGAAGAAATGATTTTCCCAGCAGTGTTACTTGCACTATAATGATTATTGCATGTAAGCCAAGTTAAGGAAATGATGGAAAAACAAATTAGACGGCTGCAGATCAGTGGCTTATCTTGACTGCTCACCTTGAAGGCACAGTTTGGAAAACATAATATACAGGACCAGGAGCCAGGATATTTGAAGCCTCTGCTCTCCTTCCTTCCTCCTGATATTTCATATTAAAATTTCTCGACAGAAATAAACATTTCCAGCAGGGATAAACACAAGGCAGCACGTCTTGCCATTCTAAGGACATTTGCTTAATTAAAAGCAATGATAACTTTGGTTTTAATGATCTTCTGGCAAAGATAATTAAGGAGGTATAAATGATATAAGAACTTACCTTTGTCTGATATTCCCATTTTTATATGCAGCTGTTTATGAGTCATACGAGAAAAAAAAATTGCCAAGGCTCCTTAGTTTTTATTAGGGGACACTTCAGTACTAATGACCAAGTGCTAAGGCAACGCAATAAAACACAAGGCCCCATATTATGGCACAATCTAATGGAAATCAGTAGGAATTCTTCCACCAATTTCCAGCATGCATTGTGTAAACTTTTTACTGCATGCATAAGCCTGAAAAATGGGAACAGAGGTGAACTATCTGTGATGTAATGATAGTCTCTTTATGCAGAGATGGAACTGTCCTGCTCAGAGCTTTTAACCAAAAAAGATGAGCTGGCCTCACATTCTTGGACTACATCCACAATCAGCAAATGTTCTGTACATTAAGTGCTGCATGTCTTATCTAGCTGATAGAATCCACTACAAGAGACTTAGTTAACTATGTTTGGTTTTGCTTTGGGCTAGTAAAAATGACAGTCAGCGTTACCACCAAAACTGAAACGTCATTACAAAAGGTTTCACACGGACCCTTCCAGAAGCAGGATTTGAAACACTCATGTGTTTGCAAGATCAGTCTTGGCAAAAGGTCACTTAGGTTTCAGAGATGTGTTGGCCTTGCAAGGAATAAGGGACTGCACAATTTTTGTAGTTCATTGCTATGTTGAAAAAGTATGCCATTAATTTACAGCCCTTGAGCTGTAGGGTTAGACGTAGTGCTTGGTATTTCAGCACTTTTGTTTATTACCTTTCAGCCCTCAACCATTTTTCTTTAAGGTAACATCAATATCTGTTCTTGCAAACAGATCATTCAAATATTAGGCATGATACTGGCTATTCTCTCTCCTTTCTCAGAATAAGGCATGCTTTGCAGCAATGAAAAAAATGAGCATTTGCTCAGAGTTTGACAGTTGTAAAGGATGTTTATCTCCTAGGGCTTTGTTTACTGGATTGCAGTTTTTAAAAGATTATTTTATGCTGCAAAAGTAACGGTCTACATAACCGCTCTTATTGTACTCTAAGGCAATATTCAAGGCACATATATTGAGTTGTAGAAGAGGAAATAATATGCAATGAAAGTACAGAAAGACCCAACCAACTTTGTGCTTGCGTTTTGACTTTTCGCACCTCCTTTACCCCAGGGTAATCCTCTGCAACACACACACGCTTCCTCTGCTCTCCACTTAATTCAGTGAATCTGTGATCATGCGCACTCACAGTAGCTACTGGGCCAGGGAGGACTGGGAGGTGGATATTGAGTGTATCATTTTCCTGCCTGAAAGTCATTCCTTAGATGGAGTCTGCAAGAAGAGACAACGCTGATGGGAACAAGGTCTTTTTGGGAAGCAAAGCATTTGGAGACACATCCGTGCTGCCTTTCCTTGCAAGACCAAGACACCAGAGTCCATCATTGCCAGGCAAAGGCTGCAACCTGCACATGGGCTTGGCCATGATGGATCTTAGGTGCCACTGGGGATCTGCTGCCAGAGCTGCCTTGGGCTTCTCCTTGCAGTGCTGGGCAGTATTGGTGTTTGGGTGATGACAATGTCAGCACAGCACAGGGGCATCACTAGGCCCAGGGATGTTGCCGGGACGTCTGCATCACACAACATTCCAAGCCCTCGTGTGTCACCAGAGTCAGGGATGTTGCCATGACGTCGGCGTCGCATCAGAACCCCTGCCGTGTGACCCAGGGCTGTTGCTGTGACACCACTATTGCATCACAATCCCAGGCCCGTTATAAAGGTGGTCCCGGGGTGGCCTTGAGTCACTTTGCCTGTTCGCGAACGGGCAAAGACTTGACCTTGTGGTCAAGGAGTGAGGCTGCGGGGTAAGAGCCACTCCAGGGTCCCCTCTCCAGCCTCCCTCCCCTCATGGCTCTCCCTTCTCTCAGTGACCTCCCAAGGGCCCCCAACTGCTGCCTGGCGCCAGGGAGGGCACATGGAGTGAGTACAGGGTATTTTATATACAGGGTATACAGTTTCCAGGTATCCTCTCGTCGGCCTTGGGCTGATTTTATTATTGGATTTTATTCTGCTACGGACGCCAGGCGCGAGGGTGAGCCCAGAGCAGGGGGGCTGGGGCCAGGAGCGGGTGCAGTGGGTGGGAAGGCAGCTGCTGGGCAGGGCTGTGGTGCCGCTGCCCAACCTGGGGCTGGGCTTGCGGGTCGCTGCTGGGGCCACTAACATGAGCTGGGCCGTGTTTTCCTCTGCAAACAGGACTTGGGTGAAGAGCTTGGCGCCGGCCGCACGCGAGGCCCTGTCACCTCGGTGACATGGACTCTCGCGTGCGAGCCGCGTGCCAGCTTGTGGCCCTGAGCCTCGTGCTCCTTACGATCCTGGGCATCCCCTTGGCCTACCACGTCCTGGCGTCTTTTTGGATGGCCTTGATGTTCATCCCTGGAGGTGAGCAGCCCTGTCCTGAGCGTAGCCACGGTAGTGGCTCCTGGCCAGCACCCTGGCTGCCGGCGCCCACCCCTCTGCTGGCTGGGGTTGTGCAGGGGCTGCCCCACGGCGCTGACAGCCTCTTGCCTTCTCTCCCACAGTCTCCGTGTTCCCCTTTGAGCTCCCGGAGAAGCCTGCTGGGAGGGGGCTGGAAGGGTAAGTGGGTAAGGGTAAGCTGGAAGGGTAAGGGGCTGCCCTGAGGCACTGGCTTGGTCCCAAGAGCAGGAGCAGGGTGGGCCAGAAGGCCAAGAGTTGGGCCAGGTTCCCTTGGACCCACCAGCGCCAGGGCCTCCTGCTGGGGACACTGGGCAGCCCGGGCCCCCTCCTGAGCTGCCTTCTCCCTCCCAGGTGCCCAGGCACGGACGGCGGGGTGACCGGGGAGCCTCATGGCCCTTCCCCACCTCGCTGCCGTGTGCAGTTGGGGGCCAGGCAGGTGGTGTTCCTGGGGCCGGGCAAGGAACTCCTTGGCTTCATCCCCAGGGAGCCCCACCTGGATCGGCCCTCAACTGCGGCGCGCAAATCCACCCTGCTGCGCCTCTGGGCACCCATCCTGGTGGTGGAGACCAGCCCATCTGGGTCTCCACCCCAGCCCGAGCCTTCCAGCAGCTCCGGGAGTGAGGAGCCCTCCACTGCCCCAGCGCCGCAGCGCTGGGAAACGGTGGACTCTGGGGACACGGAGGCTCCCTCCCCTCCTGCAGCCGGCTCCGGCTGGCGAGCGGCGCTTCGCTCCCTGCTCTGCCCCGGCTGCTCCTGCGGGGGCTGGCGGGCGCTGGGCAGGGGGCTCCGCTGCCGCGTCGCCGCCCTGAGGAGGAGGAGAGGGCGCAGGGACCGCCGGGCCGCCCATGACACCAGTGGGACGCTGTGAAGCACAGCCCCTGTACAGAGGCTGTGCTGAGCAGCGCCCACCGGCCCGGCGCCCCTGTCCCCCTGGGGTGAACATCTGTGCTCCGCAACAGGGTACCCAAGGCCCTTGTCATCTGGGAGAGGCGCAGCCCATCAGTGCCTCTCCCTGGGCCTCCTGGTGCCCTGTCCCCTTGGGGCGGTGCACAAAACATCTGTGCACCACAACAGGGTACCCGAGGCCCTTGTCATCTGGGAGAGGCGCAGCCCATCAGTGCCTCTCCCTGGGCCTCCTGGTGCCCTGTCCCCTTGGGCGGTGCAAAAAACATCTGTGCACCGCGATGGAGAACACGAGGCCCTCGTCATCAAGGAGAGGCACAGGACACCAGTGCCTGTCCCTGTGCCCACAAAGCTTCTCACCTTCGCCAGACAGCCAGGCAGGGAGCACCAGCACAGAGCCAGAGGAAGCCCCCCTGCTCCTGGCCCTGCCAACAGTGACCCCTCCCTGCACACGGGCTCCCATAACAACGATCCTCGGCCACCTCAGGAAGCGCGGGCGAGACGAGCAGCCAGAAGATGGCCTGCGAAGTGGCTGAACAGCCGAGCTCAGAGTTGAGCTCAGGACACAGAGACTTGGGGGAGGCCCAGAGCTCATGGGGGCCTCCCCAGCTCCTCCTGGCCTTGGTCCTGTTGAAGTTGATGGGGCTGCCAGGCCAGGAGGAGCAGCTGCGGGGCACCGGAGAGCTCAGCGCAGGGCAGAGACACCGCTAACCAGCCCCGCGCTGAGCCGGGTGTCCCTCTCATCAGTGCCCAGTGCAGTAAATGTGCAATAAACTCTTGTGTGCTGTGTAGCAGGAGTCGAGTGATTCTTCTTCCCCAATCTCACCCTCCCCTTGATCTCAACAGTTGTACAGGCAGGGGACACTGGGATGGAGAGGCAGGAAGGCCCCCTGCTCCTGGCCCTGCTCATGGCAGCAGTGATGCCTCCCTGAGCACTCTGCCCCGCACTGCCTGCGCAGATGCTCTGGCTGCAGGACCAGCTCCTGCCAGGCAAGGCACCGCCATTGGCAACAGCAGGTCCAGCAGCCTCACCTGCAGCCCCGCAGAAGCCCCGGGGCACCCAACGGCTCCGTGGGCATGCCAGCTCCAGCCTGGGAAGAAGGAGCTCAGGGTAGTGACACGCATCTACAAGGGGAAACCATGCTTAACCACTCTTGAGAGCCCTCCATGATGTCTGGGTAGAGGAGGGGAGGGCAGAGCATGTGGTCTACCTCGTCTTCTGCAACACTTTGGACACTATCTCCTTTACTTGGCAGAAAGGCAGAGCTAAGGGTTGTACTCGGGGGCACAAAGTTTAGCTGGAGCTGAGAGATTTTGTGGGCAGAGGGGAGGCACTGCTGTTCTTCTGGGCTTTATACTAGCAAAGAAAGACTGGCTGGAGATTTGAAGGTGAGATTTCTGAAGGCCAGTCTTGCCAGGGAAGACAGAGGCAAAAAAGGCACTAAGCATCTCATCCCTTCCCAAGTCTTTTGTCACTATCTTCCCTTTCCCATCTAGCAGAGGGCCTGGTATTTCCTAGTCCACTTTTACCCTGGTTCCTTCCAGAGCTGAGCTGAACTTGGAGGCAACCAGATGAGACAGAGGCAAACAGATGAGAATCAGAACAGGAAGCAGCAGCTCCAATCAGATCAATGATGGATGCAGGGGCTTCCACTCTGTGGGTGAGGAGGCAAGTTGGACCTATTCTCCCAGCAGGAGCCTCCCAAAACTCCATGTCCAAGACTGCAAGTCCCGGGCTGCGGTACAGAAAAAAGCATTAGACTGAATGTGCCAAATTAATTGGGAAGCATGCTGTTAGGCAGGCCAATACAAGAAGCATGGCTGTTGGCATCTGCTACAGCAGCAAGCAAAACATAATTATGCTGAAAAAGGACTTTCCAAGTGACAGAACTCAATGCCATGAAAGCTCCCGTAGTGATGGGAGCAATACTTTATGAGGAAGATGAAATTTAAGTGTCCATACAGTCTAGATATACTTTCCTCAGAGTGCCTTATGAAAAAGAGGGAATATCATGTCAAAGACTAAGACTTCTGAGACTTGCAGACTTTTAGAATCTGAAACACACACAAACATATGGAGTTTGCACCAAACATTCAGCACTTCTACGCAACAGAAGCTGAAGCCTAAGCTGTTATTCATGAACGTACAATATCAGAATAAGGTACTTTACAGAAATGCATAAATTCCTTTGTATGACTGTAGAGACACTAGTAAAGCACTGCTAAAAAAAAAATAGCAGCTTCCCATCCCTCCAAAGCAAAGGTTAACAAGCTTTCTGTGGAAGGCAGAAAG